>NC_142136.1:15800454-16103484 GCF_024610735.1 Ursus americanus | reverse complement strand
AAACACTCTGAAATAGATAGAGTGGCAGTTTCCTGCCTGATGGGTACCGAGGAGAATGATAGCACTTTGAAAGTCAGAGCTACATTCTTACCTAATCTTTTGTGCATTTTATTTATTAAAATGTGCATATTTTTAATATTTAAAATATTATTTCATGAATATATACAGATTTAAAAATCAGGAAAAAACTAAATATTTTGTTATTATGGGCCTGAAATTAAACACAGGTCATATGTGATCTTTTTAATTATCTTAATACTTATGTTTGTTTAAAAATTCATTTTGCCATTTAGTTACACAAAAAATGAATTTGCAATAAAAAAATCAAAGAAAAAACTAGTCACAATCAGCATTTTTGGCATAACAACAACATTTTATATGTCAAATGCACATGCTGTATTATAACAATATTGATATAGATACCGAGACAGGTAGCTAGAAAGGATTTCATATAACTCATTCTTCCGTAATGTGCTTTCTTCACTCAACAACATATCATTAACATCTTTGCATTTTCATAAATCAAAATCTAGCTTGAATAGTGGCTCTGCAAATCTATATAGTATTTCACTAAAGCCACTCAGACTTTTCCCTAATGAACAGGATAGTAAGGCTGTTTTCTGTTTGCTGTTATCATAAACAGCACTCTGATCATTACACTGCACAAACATGTTTGAATGTATTTGTGACCATTTCTTTAGGAAAAATTCTTAAATGTAAATTTGTAAATGTAAGCTGTCAAAAATACATACTTTTTTAAAGCGTTTAATGCATATTGTCATACTGCTATTGGCAGTGTATGAGAAAAAAACAAAACTTTTTCCAACGCTGCTGATTACAGTTCCTTTGATATTTGCCAGTCTGTCAAAAAAAGTCTTAATTTGATTTGCTTTTTTAAAAAAATAATTATCAGTGATACAGAAATATCCAGGGGTGCCTGGGTGGCTCATTTGGTTAAGCATCTGCCTTGGGCTCAGGTCATGATCCCAGGGTCCTGGGATAAAGCCCTGCATGAGCAGGGAGCCTGCTTCTCCCTCTCCCTCTGCCTGCAGCTCCCCCTGCTTGTGCTGTCTGTTAAATAAATAAATAAAATCTGGAAAGGAAAGGAAACGAAAGGAAAGGAGAGGAGAGGAGAGGGGAGGGGAGGGGAGGGGAGGGGAGGAGAAGAAGGAAGGAAGGAAGGAAGGAAGGAAGGAAGGAAGGAAGGAAGGAAGGAAGGAAGGAAAGAAAGAAAGAAAGAAAGAAAGAAAGAAAGAAAGAAAGAAAGAAAGAAAGAAAGAAAGAAAGAAAAAAGAAGAAAAAAGAAAAAGAAAGAAAGAAAGAAAGAAAGAAAGAAAGAAAGAAAGAAAGAAAGAAAAAAGAAAGAAAAGAGAAAAGAGAAAAAAGAAAGAAGGAAGGAAGGAAGGAAGGAAGGAAAGAAAGAAAGAAAGAAAGAAAGAAAGAAAGAAAGAAAGAAAGAAAGAAAAGAAAAAAAGAAAGAAAGAAAGAAAGAAAGAAAGAAAGAAAGAAAAAGAAAGAAAGAAAAAGAAAGAAAAAGAAATATCTAAAGTAACCTATTCATGCTTCATTTGGTTGTATTAGAGATTTAAGGTTGACATATTGGCTCTATTATGTGCAGTTTGCCACAACTTAAACCACTAGGTCTTTTTCTGGCCCCAGTAAAATCAGGTCTTTTACATATTTTATTTATGCAATGATTAGTTGAACATGAATACAGCCGTTAGTTTGTTTTTATTCTGAATTTTTTTCATTTAAAAATATTTTTCTGAGTCATTTAATTACTTTGAAGTACTTTAGTACTTTAAGCAATTCTTATTTGTTCATCAAATACATTGTCTGTCCCCTTCAGTTCTATGTACCGTACAGATTCGGTGAGCATTCTTTATGCTTGATAAAGAGGGGGTCGGGTCATTTCAAGGGCTGCGTTCTCTTCCTAATTCCTGATCCAGTAGACAAGGCTGTTTTCTTGTCTGGCAGTTGACGTGGAATCCATCTAACATTACTGTTAGTCAGCTGATGTTTCTTCTACTCATCCACAAGAATTTCCTGACGCACGTCGTCAAAGGCCATGTGGAAATCGGTGTCTGGTGGAAAAAGGATTGGACAAAAAGTCAAAGACCTCGGCTTTCTTTTAACTCCCTCTCTTCACTGACTGGGTATTTTCCTTCTGTTGCCATCTCTAAAATATAGGGCTTGCCTTAGGTTAGTTTTTCCATCATCTTTCAATTTTAGCAGCAGAACATCTCAGCCTTCCCCCCCCCCCCCGCAAAAAAAAAAAACAAAAACACAGGATACAACTCTTTCGTAGAAGCAGCTTTCAATAGCCATGATCTAAGTCCTTCTACCTATTCCTCAATCAATGACACTTTTCCACGTTCATCCCACGTAAATACCAGATGATTTAGACAGGAAGATGGACCCAGTGATGGTGGCGTGTATATGGCACCTTTGACCTTTGACCACAAACACCCTCTGTTCACTCTGATGATACCACTCTTCAATAATAAATTGAGTGACTGTTTTGTGGCTTCTTCTGAACAGCTAAGTGTTTGCTGCATATGTTTTCTCCTAGACTTCTGGACTTGGGGTACGCTTGAAGGGTCTACTAGGCTGTCATTTTGCCCATACTTCCTCTTTGGTCATAATTCTTCAGTGTGCTTCATGGTCCCCAGTCATAGGCCAAATAGGAAAATCAGTCTCACATCCTGAAAAATCAAATTAAAATATCTTTGTATAGCTTCTAGCTGATGGCAAAAGTGAAATTTATTACTCAAAGGACCTACCCTTGTTTCTATGAATATCCTAATCCATAGTTCCATCAGGCTTGGAAAGAATTCCAGAAGAGAAGGCCCATGCTTGTTTTAATAGTGGCCTCAATCATGGGATTAAGGTGCATGTGGCCTCCCAAGATGACTAATGCACACCAAATCACTTATTTTGTCAAGTAAATTCTTTATTACTTTATAAGTTCTCTACACCGAAAGCTCATATATCTGACATATATTCTTCAGACTCTTTTATAAATTTATGCTATGTTTATCGATAGTTAGGTGAAATAATTCTGATCAAGGTTGTAATAATATTGTTCCATGTTTTGCCTTCTATTTTTCTGTAACCACCAGTCAGTTTGACCACTGACTTTTATTCAGAGAAGATTGGTGGTGGTGGTTTTCCCCTCATATGAATACCATGACTCGTGTATAGCTTTGACTCACATTCACTACAAAGACGTTCATAGGTTGAGAAGAGAAAATGCCATTAAGGATCACCAGTTTATATTAATGCATTAGTATTAGGGACTACACATAAAACTTCAAATGGAACCCCTGTTTTTTAACGAGTATATAAAGCAGTGTCTTATCTCAGTTTTCCATTTGAATGACCAGTTTTTAATTTATGATAATCTTATTGTGAAATACTTATTTTTCAGCCATTCTTTGGGCAATATTTTAAAGTTACCGAATGCATATAGAGTGGTTTATAACCTTCATAATGTTGAGAGAAAGCACTTTCTCTTTTAAGACATACTCTTCCACACCAACATCTCACTGCAAATATATATATGTAATGGTCACACCAGAGTTTTTCCTATGAACCCTGCATGAATTTTGAGGCTGTGCTATGCAGTCATCTGTCAGGCTTTATGAGGTAAATAGGTTACAGAAATAGAGGCACATTACAAACATTATGTTTCCTTGAGGAAGCCACTTCATTCTGGCCATCAATGTGGGTAGACTCCAAAGGATTCTTTAAGTTAAATGGGAGTCTTGCTTGGGAACCGATTCAAGTAAAGAGAGAAGCAATGGAAAATGTACTAATTTTTTAGTCTTTTTCTTCCTTTGGTGTCCCCACCACCCCCCCAGCACACCTATTTAACGGCAAGTTCATTTATAGAAACCGTGATGCTTTCCAGAATTGTTTAAAGCGGGTCACATCTTGCTTTCCAGCGAAACCAAATAACTAATTTGACCTGCACATGCCCCCTTAAAGATAATATTATGGAGAAGTAACCAGCTTTTACTATTCTGGAAGAAAGGATTCCCTATCACAACATAACCACCCACAGGTACGATCTGATGAATGGATTCAGGTTTGACATTTGTGCTCATACTTTTTAAACCTTATCAAATGCTCTAAGACTGCTTTCAGGGGAGAAAATACTTCCCACCAAAATTATGAAACATTTTTTTCCCCCTGCCAGACATGGATAAATATTGTATAGCAGAAAAAATGTTTAATCTATACAGACTTTTTCCACCTCTAAGTCAAGGTTTTCTTATAGGACTAATCCCCACAGCAGTTGAGTTTTAAATAAAACACAAGAAACTGTTTAAAAAAAAGTCTCTGCTGTACTTTTCATCCCTATCCATGACTTATTTATTTTCCATCTGCGGGTTTGTACTTTTGAATCCTCCTTCCCTATTTCAGCCCACCCCCCACCCCTCTGGCAACCACATTTTTTTTAAACCTTAGATTCAGATTATTTCCTGCTTATTTATGAAATCAAATGTCTAGTATGAACTTCGACAAGCCAGAGGGGCGAGTACAGCCCCAAGAAACTTTTGAAACAATTTTTTTCCCTATAAATGGGTTTAAAAATGTACAGCAGGAAAATGCGTAGTTCTTTGGAGGGGGGGGTGGTTAAAGATTTTATTTATTTATTTGCCAGAGAGAGAGCACAAGCGGGAGAGCAGCAGGCAGAGGGAGAAGCACTCTCCCTGCCTAGCAAGGAGCCTGACACAGGATTGATCCCAGGATCATGGGATCATGACCTGAGCTGAAAGCAGACCCCTAGCTCACTGAGCCACCCAGGCATCCCGAAAATGTGTAGTTTAGTATGTGTGTGTGTGTGTGTGTGTGTATATATATATATATATATATATATATATATATGTTATGGTTCAGTATCAGAGTGAATTTACCTATAGACGTACTCACCATTTAAGTTGAGTATCACAGAAGGCAGGGAAATCAATATTTTTTTTTCCATTTTATACCTTGTTGAGTTGATATTGAAAGGAAAAAAACATAATATTTTCCTGTTAGCCTCTTTTCCATACATAAGTTTCATCTCATGTGGCTGTCAGTTGGCTCAGCCATCTTTAAAAATTGACAAGAGTAATTGAGAATATGAAGTGGAACTTGGAAACTACAAGAGAAATAAAAATAGGGAGACATAAAAATACCCCTAGATGCCTATATCTAGGTCTATCCTTAGATATCACAGCCAATTATCGAGGCCATCAAAATGAGACTGGGTATTAAAAAAAAATGAGACTGGGTAGAGCATGGGTTTAAGACTTCTCATTCTTTTTTTGAAAAAAAGATTATTTATTTGAGAGAGAGAGAGCAGGGGAGGGGCAGAGGGAGAAAATCTTCAAGCAGACTCCGCACTGAGTGCAGAGCCCAAATCAGGGCTCGATCCCACAACCCATGAGATCATGACCTGAGCCAAAAACAAGAGTCAGTTGCTCAACCAACTGAGCCACCCAGGTGCCCCAAGACTTCTCAGACTTGTTTACAAAATTTCCTTAGTGTGAAAGACTTTAACTGTGTTCCTTCTTAGCAGAATCATGTTTTCTTATTTAAGAAGCACACAAAAGTTTACAGTGTAACTCTAGTATATGCCAATTAATAAAGGATTTAAAAGTGTAGCTTCTTCAGACTCATGGCAGAATTAGACATTCATTTTCCTCTGACATGTTGAAAGCGCATATTCGTGTGTCCAGATCGGATATACCTTCTTAAATGGTGTAGCATCTGCAGTGACTCTTTCAGGACTCGCGATGTTTGCTATGTGACACTAGACTCCTGTTCCTTTCCTCTTTGAGAACCATCCAGCAGGATGGAGATTCAGCTGTCAGATGACTGACTGCTTTTGTGGGGGAAAATGCGGTTTCCTCAGAAAAAACCTTAATAGTCTACCTTGCCAAAAATTCCCCATGACTCTTTTTTTTTTTTAAAGATTTTATTTATTTATTCGACAGAGATAGAGACAGCCAGCGAGAGAGGGAACACAAGCAGGGGGAGTGGGAGAGGAAGAAGCAGACTCATAGCGGAGGAGCCTGATGTGGGGCTCGATCCCATAAAGCCGGGATCACGCCCTGAGCCGAAGGCAGATGCTTAACCACTGTGCCACCCAGGCGCCCCCCCCATGACTCTTTTAAAGGATTTTCCTCCCCAGGTTTAATTAAATTTTTCCTATTCCCAATGTCTATCCTTGCTTTGCTTTCACTAATATAATCTAAAACTCCAGTCGACTTTTCACAAAAATAAGGGATACAAGTGTGAAGAGCAAAATGTTGTTTGGAAGGAGTTTTCTATTATGAAGAAATATTCTTTGTTAATTTACTTATAATTACACACCCCCAAAAATTGTAAGACAGGAAGATTGTCTTTCTTGGCCTCTAAAATTAAATGAGTATTCAGAGATTAGTTACTGTCTTATTGAGTCATATGGTCTTGTTTCCTGATGATGACCAAATTTGAGTTCCGAATGCTCTTTCATTCATTCAGCCTTCACTGTATTTATTGATTACCATCTTGACACCGTGATGGCACTAGGGATACAGCAGTGAAGAAGATGACACAATTCCTGCCCTTATGGGCTTACAGTCTAGGAAAAAGTCATAAATGAATAATCATAAATGTAATCATGTTATAAAAAGGAAAGGGGCACGTGTTAGAGAAGCATATGAGTCAAGAGCCCTACACTTGCCTTGGCGATCTTTCCTTGAAGGCTAGATGGATAAAATTCTTTGTGAAGCCTGTTTTGGCCTAACGCGTGAAAGGAGGCTAGTCCAGTATCTAACCATGAATCAGCAGACTGTCCAGTTAGACTTAAGAGTGGCCCAAACCAGCAAAATATCCAAATCGATTTCCAAACGTCTTGAGTGCTTTTTCCCAAATCTCCAGTCTGTCTTTGTTTTTGTTGTTAAGGCAATGAAATCTGTTGTTTAAATGTTATCTGGGAGACATCTTCCTCAGCTCCAAACCAATGGAATTGAATAGGTTGTGAAAAAGGTAGCCAAGTATTACATAAGACAGAATGGGATTAGGCAGGACAGCAGACACAGCAGAGTTAAGGAAGGACAAGCCTAGGTGATTCTGGAGAGGAGGGCAAGTGTGTTTATGATGAAGGAGGTTTTTTGCATGGGTACTACACCGTATCCATTTCTAGAGACAGGAGATTTCAGTGGTATGTATTTCAGTAATATACACATATATGCATATATATATATATATATATATGTTATATGCATAGTTTGTTTCTTATCTCTAACACCCATCATATGCTTTGTCATCACCTGTGTTTCCCAGGTGCAAAATGTATTGTAACCATGGTCTTCCATCAGCTCCTTTTGGCAGGAGAGATTTAGTTTGAGGATCCTGCAGCCCATCTATGGTGAGAAGAATGCAAGTTTGGGGCAAGTTCCGGCTACATAACAATTTGTCTATGATTCCATCTTATCCATTTAGATCAAGTTTTCATTGTAGCAGCTAGGGAAGTTTGGCAACAGATTCCTAAACAATTGGCTTCCAGATCCTTTGAGATTTCAACACTGCTGTTGTATTCATTATACTGAATAAAAGTAAGTCTCTCGTGCCATGTTTCTTTACCCCTTTGGGAAATAACATGCTTCCCTTAACCTTCCTGACATAATTTCTGTGCTTTGATGACTTCTGGGCAACCAGTCAGATTCATTCCTTCACTGTCAGTCAGTCAACCGTTTAATAATTCTTTCTTCTATTCAACCCATAATTTAGAGCACTAAATATTCATTGTGTTCAGAGCCATGCAAAAAGTACTTCCTAGGGTTCTTAACATGGATCTTGCCAACTTGCAGGCTAATAAGACATGTTTGACAAGAAAGTTAAGTAACAACGGAAGAGTGCCCTAATTAGAGAAGTCGGTACGAGAGTGGCTCGGATCGATTAGCCAAGATCACCGTAAGTTGGAGTGGTCAAAAACAAAAGTTGAACTTGGAAATAAGCTGATTCTTGAAGGATGGCTTGAGGGTGAGTTCTTCGGAGAGGATGGAGAGGGAATTGCAAGGAGGGAGAAAAATGTGCAGCCAGACTTGAGTTGGGCATATCCAGGAAACAGGGATATAAACAAATATGGCATAGATTGCCTGGAATACATTAGATGTTTAATGAGAATGAATAAACACATGTATGTAAACAGGAACTAAAAGAAAGTTTGGAAAAAGGAATGGTTTGCAGTAAAATTTTAACTGAAGATGATTTCATAAACAACATGATTGTTGGAAAACTGTAAGATAATAAAAAGGCCTGAAGAGGTCATTTCACATGCAACCCCAAACAAGCAGTTGCATCTGCCATCAATTTTATTCGTGTCTGTCAAGGCCTTGGAGGAAATGAAAAGATCAAATTATTTGTCTAGCGACTATAAATATTAGGACAACATGTGTTAATTAAGGAATGTGGATCAGGCAACCATGCTTCGAAGACATGTTTCCAATTATATGGAATTTACAGGTTAATCAAGAAGTTTGGAAAATAATAAATTTGATAATTTTGTAGGTTAAATAGTATCGCCTGTCTCTCACAGTTGTACTAATGCATCGGTTTTACTTCTGAAAATAATCTGCGTAGTCGTACAGACGTCTCTATCTTCAACTGTGAATCTGAGATTGCTGATGAAATTTGTGTCCTAACTCTTCCTTTATTTTCCTGAACTATTTGTAGGATTGAAGTACTTGTATATTTTTTTAAGTGATTAAAGAATCTCCAGTGGCCAATTAAAAATCATCATTCTATTAACTTTCAGACTTGAAAATGAATGGCCCCATGAATCATAATTAAGGCTTGTAGTTTACAGCACATAAAAAGCCAAACATTTAGTTGGCTTCTTCTGTATCTATTTTAGATACTCCAATGATTGATTTGGTTTCATCTCCCTCACGATTTGACTCAGATTTCTAGGCTCTCTTTCTACTGTTGAATCTCTAGGGATGTGAGCTGCTTTGGTTATAAGACAAAAATGACATGGAAACACATGAAAACACAAATGAATTTTTTAATGAAAACATACATACATTGTCTGTTCTCTCTGCCTCCATATTACAACTCTTACAGAAAGAAATGACCAGATGTTTAAAAATAGAAAGTTGATAAACCTTGTATTCTTCCCTAACCTTCAAATTTTTCTGCTGCTCTTTGATCTGAGTAAGAGAGGTGTGGTCGTAACTTATTTATTCAGAAGTATTATGATGATTTTCCCACACAAAGGTTTTATTTACAAAAGGTTTATGATATTTGGTAAAACTTGGATGCAGTATAAAGAGAAATGCAAAAGTGGTTTCGGTATTCAAAAGCATTATGGGCACATAAAGACGGTGTGGGAAAAATAAAGATTTTTAAAAGCTACTGTAAGCTGGACTGTAGTGAGCAAAGTCTCAGAGGGGAATCCCTGTTGGGGACTGTGACTACTATTTTAAGAGGAAGAAATCTCGTATGTACAACTGGTATTTGTCAGAGCAGGCCCAGCTGTTCTAGCCCATAGTTCTTGGTCATACCTAATGGAAAAAGTTCTCCCTGGTCTCCTTTTCTAAAATGTCTATCCCAAATATTCATTGATAAAAGAAAAGAAATGTGTCTTTCCTGAGGTAAGATGTCTATACGTATTTTTTTTGCAATTTTAAAAATTAATCAAAATGGTCAGTGGACTAAGTGGCCAACAACATCGTTGACGTTGCTGGTAAGGACCCCAACTTTGATTTCCTTACTTAGAACTTCCAAATTGACTGAAATATATACTCTCCTACTAAAACAAATGAGTACTAGAATCATTTGTTTGCAAACTGTGGTGAGCAACGTAAAGCAAAATAGAATCACATGTTTCTAACTATTTCTTCCTTTCGACTTAGTATACTAAGTATTTGTGAGGATTATGCTTTTATATTTATAGCCACACTCACTACTTTTTTTTTCCTGAAATGAAATTTTCTTTTTCATAAAATTCAAAAGATCATTTCAAGGTTAGGGGTGGAAAATAGAGCAAAACCATCGAGGACAAGCCTATCTTAAAAATATATCTGGGGGTGCCTGGGTAGCTCAGTCGGTTGGGTGTCCAACTCTTGATTTCCGCTCAGGTCATGATCTCAGGTTCGCGAGATGAAGCCCCACCGCGCTCGGTGGAAAGTCTGCATGAGATTCTCTCTCTCTCTGCTCCTCCCCCAACTCACATGCTCTCTCTAAAATAAATAAGTAAAATCTTTAAAAACATATCTTTTAGTCTTTTTTCTTTTCTCTCTCTCTCTTTTTTTTTTTTTTTTTAACATTTCATTTGTTCCCAGACCAATTGCTTACAAAGTCTAAATCATCTGGGTGAATGTTTGGTAGGACAGAAGCCTTCTTACCGTGGAAGAACAAGCTGTAACCCTTTGGTTTGTCCTTTTCAGTAGACCAAACATCTTTTCCTTTCTTTCTCTTCCTACCCCAACCCCAGAGTTTTGACCAATATTGTTTCATATATATATATATATATATGTTTGATATCTATCTATCTATCATCTATCTATCTATCTATCTATCTATATCGATGATAGATAGATAGATAGATAGATATCAACTCTTACTTTTACCTGATCTTCATAACCAGTCATTTTTCTCCTTTGGGTTTTCTGAACCATCCCTTCATCATATCCCTACCCTGCCCAGGAATTTCCAAAAGCATCCATCCAATGGCCTGCAGCAATGTCAACTGCAGATTGCCATTTACGTTTTTTAATATTCCAGTATTCTGAAATACATTTGTCCTATTTCTCCCTCCAT
Source organism: Ursus americanus (assembly GCF_024610735.1). NCBI lineage: Eukaryota > Metazoa > Chordata > Mammalia > Carnivora > Ursidae > Ursus > Ursus americanus. The sequence continues at coordinate 16,092,684 of NC_142136.1, read as the reverse complement.
ATCTTTGCCCGGGCTATTTACTATAACCTACACTTCGAAAGCATGAAATTTCTGTGGTTGAAATTCTGTTTCTCCACTTGAACAAATGACTTCTATGAGTCTCTCCTGCTTATCCATTAAAATGGAGAAAAATATTAATACAAACCTTAATTTGCTGCCTGGGTTCATGGAGATAAGGCATATAAAGTCTTTAGGACACAGTTTGGAACATAATGAGTTTTCCACAAGCAGTAGCTGCTGCGTGCTGTACCCCCTCTCCCCAGCACCCATTTTTAAAAAACCCTGCCCATCTTTTACACCAAGTTCATTTCCTACATTCTCCATGAGTCTTTATGTGATCAGTTATTAGAAACACTCATTTGGCTCCTGCGTTGTCTTTCCCTATGTAAATAGCATCCTCCCTCCCGAGTAAAGCATGAAGAACACATCCTGTCCTTTAACACTTTGTTTTGCACATTTGGTGTTGATTAATGGTTTAAAGTGATACTTGTCATAACAGTGCATTGGGATTGTCCAAGCAGAGAATATGGATGACAGCAGGCTACCCGAACAGCTGTTCCAGGATGAGCTTAAGTGCAATGACCAGAGGAGGTTTATACAAACTACCTCAGAAAATGGAGCATAGCCATGGAATGCTGGGAAACCATCCCGTCTGCCAGATTACACTGGTATGCAGTAAGCAGAAATGACCAGGCTCATTTTAAACAAAGACTTTGAGTAGATTATAAGGTTAAAGAGTAGGGCTGCAGATAGAAACAAACCTTGTGAAGAGCAACAGCAGCTGCAAAGGGAAAAGGGCATCTTTATGAGAACTTACTGTGGTAAAGGATGCTGGTCACAGATCAATCAGAAGCCACATCTACACCTCAAAGGGCTACCGCATTAGTGACGGGATCATCCGCAAGGATTAGAAGACCATGTGCAATGATAGCCTATCAGATCTGTCAGAAAGAGGGAAAATACGAGTCTGTTTGGGGAACAGTCTAGTGAAAGTGTTACACTCTTTGGGATGGTAATACATTTTTTTTAACTAGCAAAATTTTAATGTCATTGTTATCTTTACTTTTAGAATTGCGTTAATTTTTTTTCTAAGAATTCATAGTTTGGTCTCTCCAGATGATGAGGAAAAGCTCTCCCCCCGCCCTTTTCCATGGTAGCATGTACCAGAGTGATGGCATAGTGGAGAAGATTGTGCTGATATTCACAAGGAACTGGATTCAGACCATAGTTTGAAGACACCATAGCCTCTTCTCAAATAGTTTTAGATAAGTAGAATAAACTTAGTAAACCTTTCCATGAAGCCTTAAATAAGCAGAAAGAGACCCAGTAAAAGAGAAGAATATAGACTGTCAAGACCAAAATAAAGAATCAAAAAGGTTTGTGAAGAATCTCACCCACAAACGGTGATTTTGTAAGTCATACTTTATTCCTCTGGAGAATTTCAGAAAATTAAAAATCACTGAATCTTAGAACAAATACTCATTTTGAGTTCTCTGATATTACTTCAGAGACATGTTACTATTAGAAAACTTTGGTTGCAAGCAATAGAAACCAATTTTTTAGCTTCAACAGACAAAAGAGGAATTTATCGTAAGGATGCAGGGGGCACGAATGCAGCCTGACTCCTGAAACAAATACAAAGAGCGCTGGCTCTCTCGTGCTCACTCGCTCTCTCCCCGCTTCCCTCCACACCCCTCTTCTTGTCCTTGGTTTTGGCAAAGCATCTTTCTCAGTTACTCAGTTCACCTACTGGAAAATGCCATGCCTCCAGATTTAGCATCTTCTGTCTTCGAGAGACCAGCCTCTAAAGCAATTGGACCCTTTCAGGCCCAATTCCAAACTTTCAGGAAAGGATCTCCAATTTGCCAAATTTTTACCGCATGTAATGAATAGCTGGTGATGAATAAATGATAATGATGAAATAAAGGCTAGTGACACTATATTTCAAAGATCTTGTTCATCGTCTAGTTTGCTACTTTGTGGTCTAAATCCAATGCTTAACAAGATCCCGTTGAGATTAGCATTATGTGTGAAATATAGCAGTCCATAAATAATAGCATTTTTCATTGAACATGACAACACTAGATAATTATTTAAGGCAGCTGAGTCACCATATTGATGTCATCTTTATATAGAAAAGCATCTAGATTAAATTTATAGGTAAGGATGGAAAATACAGAGGGAAAGAATGTATATTTGAATGACTTACACCTCCAACCCCACCTTTCATCCACTTTAAGTATCTTTGTTCCCCTGCATCACACTCTCCATTTAGGGGTCACATGCCATCTAGATATCAACATAGTGGCAGATAAACTCTGAGAGTGGAAAAATGAAGGATTAATTGGTAGCTTTTAAAAAATCAGAGTTGATTGTAATAAAGACTTGTTTTTTTCTAACTAGGAGATACATATAGGCTCTCTCTACCCCATTTTTAATTAACTGGTTAATTTATTTTGAGTGACTCAAAAATATGGATATGAAAGCAAGAGTGAACTTTCCAGTTTTTGTCACAGTGATTAGGTGAAAGTACAGGCCAGACACATTTAGTAAAAAGAGTTAGATAATACCTTCTTAAAAGAAAATAAAAATCTACAAATTCCTTGAAGGAAATTTAGGGCTTGACATTATAGGGAAGGTCTACAGCCCTTCAATTAGTAAGAAGAACGCCTTCAAAAAGAAATGTGCACAGAGACACGCTATAAGCCTTTATTTTATTTAAAATCTCTTAATAATACTCAACAACCAAATGCTCTTTCATTGTTCTAACACTTCATTGATCTAGCCATCTTGTTGACATAATGTTGGCAAAAATAAAATTTTCTCTCCATTTTCCTTGGCATGGATTAGGGTGTTTTTCAAGATTTTGTCTCATTTTGGTTTCCCACCTAACTTTAAAGACACTTGATCTGTACTCCTTAATCACTGGTTGTTATAAAAGTATAGTGTTTTGAACAATTTTCATCACTCTGTATGAAAACTTCTATGGTCGGAATCTTTATCAAATAATACTAGGATATCACTGAATTTTTTTTTATCTTCGTTAAGATTGATTGATGAAGAGGTGGAGATTAATAATTGATTCAAGGTCACTGAGGAAGGGCGAGATGGAACTAGACCTCCAAGATTGTAACTCTATTTAGTAACTTCATCAGACTAATAAGACCAGATAAATTTACTTGCCAACAGAAAAATAATCAATATCAGAGTTAAGAAACAATAATTTGCAGCTTGATCTCATTGTAGGGCAGCAATTCCTTCCCAAAGGTAAGTTTACAAGAATACAGATGTCTTTTCTGCCCTAGAGGAGAAACAAGCGCCTTTCCTCAGGAGGAAAGGATAGGCTGTAGGGAATAAAAATGTAAGTTAAAAAAAGGAAAGAAAAGAATTGTATGACCCGAGAAGACTTTCTCCATAAAGATTAGCCATTTTAAAAGTTTTATCACAGCAGTTTGCAGCCACAAAGATTTCTGCCTAAAGGTAAAGGAAGTTTAACCAAGAATGACCAATAGTTCAGCCAATAACGCAGATTAAAAGAGAAGGGAATAAATTGCAGGCTTCATAAATGCACTCAGTATGTCAAGGTCAGATAAGGACAAGGGTCTGAATAGAAATGATTTTGGAAGTCTGTGAATAGTTATGATACTATGTGATTAGAGCACAGATGAGGCCCCCTACTGCATTTTGGAAGTGACAGATCATGTCCTGATTAAACTGCAGAGTCCCAGGATGATTTGGTGAATAACTCTACAGCCAATGTGCGATCCAGCCTGAGAAGCAGCTGTGGCACCATGGTTTCCCTTTATGTTTGTAGCATTTACCCTGGTTTCTTGTTGGCAGTAATAAAACATGGCGATGGAAATGGTGGTGGTCCTAACTCGCTGCTTCCAGGGCTTTGGTTTGCTTCTTAGTGCTTATCGCTACCTGAGACACGTATTTGTCTATTAACTGTCTGTCTTTCCCACTAAAATAAAAATACTAATGCAAGCACCTGAGCGTCTTGTTCTTCACTCTGTCTCCAGAGCCTAGAACTGTGCCTGGGACACAACAGTTATCTGCCAAATGACCGTGTAACACCTGTGTTTTTTAGAGAACTGGGAGTGTATAGGAGCCTTCGGCAAAGAAAATGCTAGAATAATAAAAGCAGGCTGTATTCAAAAACAAAACATAAACCATAATGTGGACCCTGTTCTGAAAGCTGAGTGTTGAGCAAGGATGAATTATATCCGTTTCATAAAATATTGTGGACTGGCGAAGTGAAAAGTAAGAAAATCATAATGATAATCATAATGAAAGGGCAGAAGAGAGCCCTGCAGTTATTAGTTCCGAGAAAAAAGTCACTATTAAGAAAAGCCTCCCTGGAAATTACTCTAGAGAAAGAAATGAGAAAACTAAGTAACAAATGGGACTTTCCGGCCAACCGAGTTCTCACAAGAAAAGTTCACCGTTATCATTCTATCTGATCAAGTCCTGTTTGAAATGGCTGACCCCTCTTACGGAAGCCTTAGTTATCGGCCTCATGGCCCTTTGATTTGACTCATGATTGAGTGCTCAGATACATTGAATGGAAGTGAAAGCATTCTAGGAAAAAAATTCTCAAAGTCAAACTTCTTAACCCTCAGTTTAGAAAGAGCTTTACACATAAAGTACCTTTCATTCTGTCTTTCTGATGACGCTCTGTTTCTCTTTTCCAAAACAGGCTATCTTTTGCTCTGTGTAGAATCCCTCCCCCTCACCACCACCCTATCTCCAGTGGTATCTCCCACTTCCTTGGCCTATCCCAGGATGGCCATACTGTTGCTTTTACCGAACTTCGTGTCAGTTTGGTGAGGAACCCAGGGACAGAATCAAAGACAAAACTAGAAGAAAATCTTCTAGCTGGCATATGCGTGAGTGTTTAGAGTTTTGTTGGGGGTGGAGGGAGGTCAGAGGAAAGGATTGGAGGCTAGGTGTAATGGGGCACTGATCTCACCTCTATGGGAATCACTTGGTATATTTTTATCCCTGACATACCCCTGCCTCTGAACCTAGATTGGTCTCAATGGCTAATTGGTGTGGTGGTCCCAAACAGCTGAGCCGATGGAAGATATAAGATCCTCCAGTGTCCTAGAATGTTCCTGATGTGTCAGGCGAAGGTGAGGCTTAGCCTCCTGAAGTCCTTGCCTCCCACCCTTAATCCAGTCAGCAGTAAACAGATCACTTACCCGGAAAGAATCAGTGAATTTTCATGAATTATTCAGAAATGTTCATTTGTTTTCAGGTCAGATAAGCTTGGTTTCACAGAGCGTATGCAGGCCCCAAGGTACTACGTAGCCCCACAGTACTATGTATCAGAGTTCTCATAACCAAAAGCAATATATGCATTTCCTGTTCCTGCAGTTCAGCCCTGTGCTGTATCCCCAAACACTCCAGACACTCAGACACGGCCTTCCTGGAAAGCAGAAAAGCAGTGTTGTCTCTGAGAGGTGATTTAATGGAGACTGTGAAAGTGCCCTATTTTCCGCTCAAGTATCTTTCTGACTTTTAATGAAAGGCCTAAGAAGGGGTAGGTGGGAGGTCTTCACTTCTATGGAAATAGGGACAGATTTAGAGATGTTCTAGGACAAGGTCCACATGGGTTCTTTTTAGAGCCTGCTCTAAGGAAAATCCAGAATCCTCAGAAAAGTGGTGTGATGAGACCTCCTTCCTAGAGACTCTGCTTGGCAGCCGCAGGTCTCATGTATACATCAGCCAGACCCAACACGGACCGAGGCTGGACAGCTGCACCTCCAGAAAATTGCCTACTCACTAAAATGTATCTGTAGTCCCCAAATTGATACTCACAAATTTTGCAGTCATGCGCAGACAGAGCAGTGAAAACTTTGAGTCACCCGCATTCCCAACTGAAGTTGAACTAGGTGATGCTCTCCTTTGTTGTTTTAGCCTTCGCGGAGCTGAGCAGAGGATAGAGGAGCACAGGCAGGGCAGGTAGCGTGAGAAGCTTCGGGTCTAGAGGTACTCGAGTGGGATTTCAGTCTCGCTTCCGGTACCTGTGAGTGGGGCAAGCCACTCATCCTGTGAACCCTGTGAACTATCAGGCAAGCCACTTAATACTATGAACCCTCATTTTCTCATTTGTAAAATAAAGAAAATAGAACCTAACAGGATAAATTGTTTTTAGGATATAAGATTATAATCTGTGTGAGAGGGGAGTGTGTGTGTGTGTGTGTGTGTGTGTGTGTGTGTGTGTGTGTGTTTGGTCAGTATTCACTGATTAGTATTCACCGTGACTTTGTAGAACTACCACAAATAACCAGAATGGACTCTGTGTGTATTTCTTTATCGCCCCCCCCCCTTGACCAATTACAAGGATAGTATTCCTAGATACAAAGATACATAACATGATACTGAGATACAAACAGCAGCCTGTTTGCCTGGAGGTGTTGGAGAAGCTTCCTGCTGAGATGACATTCAACTGGATCTTGAAGGATGAGTAGGAGCTCAACTCAAAAGAAGAAAGAGTGGGAACATGGGCTTTGGTTATCAGAGAGTGATGCATTCAAGTCAAGGTTTACTAATTTGCATGACCTTGGGCATATCACTTGACCTCTATGACTACCCACCTGTGAAACAGGAATGATAACGTGTATCTTTCAGTGTTGTAAAACTTAAATGACGTGATGTTCATCAAATGCCTGTTATGTTAACTACTTGGTCAATGATAGAAGCTGAATAAATGGCTGTTGATATTAACTAGGGAGTTTTGCAGAAAAAGAACAGTATGCATCAAAGCACAGAGGTGTTCATCCTAATGTGCACGTGATCCTCCGAACGCAGAGGGTACTGGACCCAGTGTGGGAGATGACGCAGGAAGACGGGCACCATCCAGATCACAAAGACTAGTGATCTATACTATGTCGGCTTTCTTTGCAGTTCATGGAGAGCCTGTGAATGATGTGTCTATTAATTACTGCATGATCATTCTTAGACATGCATTAAACCTCATTCAGATAATAATATATTGGTATACAAAAATATTCTACCATTATTCTTTACTATTTCTGAAGTGCCTTCTCTCCAATTAGTTCAAATTAATGAGGTTTTGCTTGGAATATTTATAGCAAAGCATTTGTACATTGGTTTCTTTTTAAATTAGTTCCTTTTCAGCCCTAAATATTCTCATGTTTCTGGGAAGATAAAATATGGCAGATGGGCTTCTCTGTTTTGTTCAAAACCATTTTTAAAATTCTTGCTCCTGCTAGAGTAGTTTCCTAGCGTTGCCATAACAGATTTTCACAAACTGGGTGGTTTAAAACAATAAAAATTTATTCTGGAGCCCAGAAGTTTGACATCAAGGTGTCAGCAGGGTGGGTTCCTTCTGGAAACTCTGAGGGAGACTCTGTTCCAAGCCTTTGTCTTCCACTGGCTCTCAGTAACCCTTGGTGTTCCTTGGCCTGTGGCTGTATCACTTCAACCTCTGCTTCTGTCCTCATGGGCCCTTCTCCCCTCTCGTTTGTCCTGTGAGAACACCACGTCATTGGGGCACCTTAACTACAGGAGGCTCTCAGCCTAAGATCATTAATTTAATCATCTCTGCAAATGCCCTATATCTAAAAAAGGCCCCTGTCTTAGTTCGGGGGGCTATAAAGAGATATAAAGAAGTAAACACTTCGAGGGCTGAAAGAACACAGAGGGGAAAAAATAAATAAATAAAGACTGAGATAATTTATGAGATTAGAAGAGAACAATTCTATAACTCTATGGAGAAAGTCAACTGTGTCTACCTTATTCCCCACAATGTGTCAGTAGTTCAGGAATTTGAAATTATGCAAGATACTTAACCACACGGAACTTAGATCCTCTAACCAATATTGGCAGTCATATATCTCTCTGAGTTGTCTTTTCGGCTTTATTGAGGTATAATTGACAAATAAAATTGGACAAACTGGACAAATAAAATGACAAATAGCTTTAAGAGATACAACATGATACTTTGATATATGTATACATTGTGAATTAACTCAATCGAGTTAACTAACATACCCATCACATCACATATTTACTTTTTTTCTGGTTGAAAACAAAGTTTAAGTTCTATTCTATTAGCAAATTTCAATTATATAATAAGGTATTAACAACTGAAGTCACCATGTTACACAGTGGATCCTCAGACATCATTCATCTTATAATTGAAAGCTTGTACACTTTTACCAACTTCTCCCTATATCCCCCACCCTGAATTCCTGACAACCACCATTCTACCATCCTACTCTTTGTTTCTATGAGTTCAGCTTTTTGAAAAAATTCTACATATAAATGATACCATGCAGTAGTATATATCTTTCTCTGACTTATTTCACTTAACATAACGTGCTCTAAGTTCATCCATGTTGTCGCAAATGTTAAGATTTTTTTTTTTTTTAAATAATGCTGCAGTGAACAAGGGAGCACGGATATCTCCTCAAGGTAATGATTTCATTTCCTTTGGATATATGCCCAGAAATGGGATCGTTGGATCATATAGTTCTGATAGTTCTATTTTTAATTTTTCGAAGGAACCTCCATACTGTTTCCACAGTGGCTGCACCATTTACATTCTTCCCAGCAGTGCACAAGGGTTCACTTTTCTCTGCATCTTGCCAGCATTTGTTATCTCTTGCCTTTTTGATACTAGATATCTTAGCAGGTGTGTGATGATATCTCATTATGGTTTTGATTTTCATTTCCCTTATGGTCTGTGATAATGGAGCACTTTTCCATGTACCTATTAGCCATTTGCATGTCTTCTTTGGAAAAAATGTCTATTCAGGTCCTTTGCTTACAGGAAGTGCTTGTGTACCCATTTGAAAACTGTTTTTTGTTGTTGTTTAATATATTCTGTGGGACTCTGGAAGGTGGAGCCCTATTGGCTGTGAGAGCTGGGTGATTCGAAGGCCCATCTGTAGCGTAACAGCCACAAAAGCTGGGGTGCTGGATGTGTGGACAGGCTCCTTCCAGGAAGAAGATGGAGCCTTGGTTTTATTGTTGGAAGGATCCAGAGGGAGAATGTGGGGGAAGGGCCCACTGGCTCCTATAGGTCCTGGAAAGATTGTAGTTAGAACCTAGATGCATTCTGATTAAAGTTAGATCTTTGAGGCAGCAGCTTGTAAAGTATGCAATCAAGCCCCTTCCACGGAAAGACTGGGAGATGGTTATTTTTGCCTGTTCCCTCTGTGCTGAGCCCGGGGCGGGGGGGGGGGGGCGGATAACCTTGGCAGGTGCTCACATGCCCATTAACACGTGTTGCTTTGTTTGTTGTAGTCTTGTAGGACTCTTGAACTCAAGCCTCATTGGCTTTCAGAACTAGATGATTTGAGGACATATCCCTCAGGTGGCAACCTTAGTTGGGGTGCTAGATGTGTGGTCCGAAGCCTTTGCTTCTCAGGGAGAGCTGAGATTTGGGGGTTCCCTGCCAGTTGTGTGACTTCTGTGCCGGGACTGGGGTTCATGGTGAGTGTCTCAGCCTGTCCAAGTCACCCAACTTGTAGGAATCACTCAGCTAGTTTCTAGATTTTTCTCAGAGGGATTGGCTCCATTTGTAACTGTGTCTTTAGTGCTTCTGTGGGAGGAGGGAAAGGCAAGAGCCTCCTACACCATCATCTTGGTGATGTCCTCCTGGCCACATTTTTCTTAATAAGCATTTCCACAGGAACATCTTCTTAATTCTTCAAACTTGGCGATGTCACAAACTGAAATCATTGTCTTTTTCAAAACTGTCCCCTCGCTTGTGTTGTTAAAGGTACTGTGTGTGCTCCTAGTCACTATGCTTGAAATCCCAGGATTCTCCTAGGCCTTTCTCTCTCCTCTTCCCTGACAAATTAACCAGGAGTCATGAGCTGTTGTTGATTGAGCTGCAGATCTTATGTCACTAGAGTTTTCTGTATGTTTTGTTTAATTCTTGCAGCTGCCTATGGTGGTACATTTTAATATCCCAAGAGAAGTTATGAAACTCACCCAGAGTATAAATGGTGCCATGAGTGTATCAAAAGCACATTTGAGAGACTAAATATTGTGGGATACTGCCTAAGGGCTATGCTATCTGTGTTTTCCCCTGTACATTTTAAAATTTATTGCACTCCACTGCCTTGTTAGACCCCTGTAGCATTTACCAAAACAGCTTTGCCAGTATATCATTGTCCATATTGGAAGGTTGAAGAAACAAAGCAATGAGACTCATTATTTTGTGTTCTATTAATGAGGATGCTGTTTAATGAGGATGCTGTTTATTCTCTCCATTAGGGAAAATTTTTCTGTGACTCAGTATCAGGAATACTCGTATTTTGAGCAGCTAGCTTGATGTGATTTGGTGGATCTAGTGAACCATACGACGGATTGGAAAGCTCAGAGTCAAGCCTAACAACTGAACTGAACCCTCGTTGTTACCTTCCTTGGTTCCCTTGACTGTCTGTCTCCTCCTGTCTCTCTCAGCTACCTCCCACTTAAGCCACGTCTTCCTCCTCTTCTGAACTTGAATGGAGCAAATGCACAAATGGGATTTAGCTTCACATGTGGCTGCAACGTGGCCAAAAGCAACGGAAAGGTGCCGGGGAGAGGGGTCCACATTGGGGATCTATAGCCTAGGAGGCCAGAGGGAGCCAGGCTGAGAATGATCTTCTTCCCCTGTTCTCAGAGCTACGTCCAGGTGTGTTTCCTGCGCAGGACCCTTCCTGAAAGTCTGGCAGAAGAGTGAGCAGGCTTGCCTTCTGAGAGACTGCTGAGTTTCTTCGCGGCTCATTGCAAAGCAGTAGCCGGCGCACCGATGTGTCCTCTCACAGTGCTTTCTTTGCTTGTTTGCTTGCCTCCTCTCCTTTTTTCCCTCACTCTCCTTGCTTTGGGCTTCTATCTCTGAAATAAAATGTCAGTGCCTTGATCCGTGCTTCATGCTGTGCTTCCTTAAGAACTTGGGCTAAGACAAATGTGCAAGAATCTCTTACAGGCATAAATCAGACCTTCTCTTTGCTGCCTTTTGGCTGATTGGCTGGTTTTAAGGGTAGTGACCACCTTTTTTGATCATTGAACTGGGTCCACATTGCCAAGAATTTGTCTTTGGCAGAAACTTTTCCTTTTGATGTCTTTCTTAACAGAAAACTGAGACTAAGTGTAATTCCAGTGTTATCCCCCAAACTCCAACATTTTGACCCCTTATTTCTAGTTGGAACTGCAGGAATGCCAGAAAGCACAAAGGAGCAAGTGACTGTAGCCTGCTGTTAATATAGTTGAAATAACTTGTCAGACTTCCACTGTGAAAGCAGATTTTTTTTTCTGCTGGCAGAAACTAGAAGAAGTGCCATAAAATCAGAAAGAAGCTGTGAAATGTACTTTAAGTTAATATGAAAGTGTGTTGTTCCATTGACCCAGCATTCTGAAGAGCGAGCAGCATTGTCTTTTGAAGGATAATAACACTGCAATGAGGTTTTCTTTGGGGCAAGGGGTGTGGGGGGAGGAGTTCTGGTTTTTATTATTTATTATTTTGTTGCAAAATAAAAGTGACAGCTCTCTGTGACCTGAGTCAGAAGTAAATCCTAAGAGAGAGTGGTAGCGATGTTGATGACTCTCCTGTCTCAGCCACCAGAACGATAAACTGTTCGTAGAGGTTTTTTTGTGTACCAGAAGCTTACTTTTTGCTGCAAATGTGTCTTTCCCTGTAGTCCTTCTAATTATTTGATCTTTCGTAAGAGGTTAACAAGACCTCCCTTTCATAAATAAATATGTGTGTGTGTGTGTGACATGAGAGAGAAGTGCCATACGATCAGAAAGAAGCTGCAAAATGCACTTCAAGTTAATATGAAAGCATGTTGTTCCATTGACCCAGCATTCTGAAAAGCAAGCAGCACCATCCGCCTCCTTGGACTCCATTTGGTCAAAGCCAGATATGGTTAGCGTGCCGTCTTCCTCCCAAAGACTATTTTAATTTTATTACTTTTTAATATTCAAAACCCAGTCATGGCAGGGAAATAATGAGCTCATGTTAAAGAGAGGCCAATTCTTCTTCTTATTTCTTATCTGCTTTTATGAGGACTCAGTCAGGAATAGAAAAACATAGGACCTATCCACAAAGCAGCAAAGAACAGCAACTGGGAGGAGAAACCCAGCATTTTTTTTTTCCCTTCAAATTTCAAACCCTACCACAGGAAAAAAGGTTGTGTGGAGGTCTCTTCCAACGTGGTACAAGTCTCTTGGAGGCACTATGGAATCTGCTCTGAGGCATTAGGGCGAACATTCTCCTTGACCAGTTTGCTAAGACACCACGAGGAAGATGAGCCCTGTGTTTAGTGAGGACATGGTGATCAGACACTCTGCTCTGGCCTGAGGACGTTTAGGGGACCATGGGAGCATTGCTGAATCTGATTCCATGCCCCAGACAGGAGAACTTGCTTTCGGACCTGCACGCCAAGCCTTGGGGCGCTGTGATGATGAGCCTGACTTTGGGATGAAAGGCCCGTGGGATCTTGGCTGGATCGCTGAGCACCCCAGGCCAGGCCTGTCAAGTGACAGTCTTCCTAAGTCTCACTTCCCCCAGCTATGAAATGTTCACACCTGCCCACAGTCCCTGAAGATCAGTAAGAAGTCTTTAATATGGCTGTTAGTTGATCATAATTTCATGGGATGGGGCTGGTTTTTCGTGTCGTTTTTATCAGTGTATTCTCATCACTTACTGTGTCGCAGGACCTCGAGATTTATTTATCAAGGGGTTTAAAAGGACTTAAAACTGCCATTGACTAACCTATGTGCCAGGCGATCTTCTGTTACTATTGGTACTATGAAGGCGCTATTTTGTTCAGATTTGGTTGGTTTCTTGAGAATGATCAAACGGGCAGTTCTGAAGCCCCTTATCTTCTGAGCTGTCTCAGGGTCACCGCAGGCCATTAAAGAAGACTGGAAAGATGCGACTCTGGGCCTCTTATGCGCCTGGCCACCAAAAAGTGCCTCCATTTGTATCACTTTTCTCCTCTGAGGTTCCCCATTAACGATCAGTCGATAAAGAGGATTCCAGGGCCGAAGCACGGTTTGGAAACTTCTCATCTCACATGATTCAGCTTTCACACTAACTGTGGTCCTCCCAGAAACAACACCCTCTGTTCTTGGGTCTTTGTAGCATCCACCTCGGCCAAGAGACCCAAAAAAGGACATAAGTCCATGAGGACTCTAAACCTGGACTGTGTCTCTGTCACCCTGACCAAGCAGATTTTCACGTCCCGCATTTGTATGTCTGAGATCTCCATTGACAGAGGGAACACCTTGGGCTGCTCCAAATTGCAGTCCATTCCCTGTGAGTTCGTAGACCAGAGCGTCAGGCTTCATGAATCTGGAGCATGTGACTCCGTGGTCTTTTATTGAGGAAGGCTGCAACTAGGTGTGTCTGTAGCAACCCCGGGTAGAGCCTCTGCAGTCTTGTGGAAACCCTGCTTTCATGGCACCGTTGGCTCTTTCATTCAATAAATTATGAAATGGTCTGCTAATATAGGTGTGACCACATTAGACCTCCTTCCTCCATCCCCTTTAAAAATGATAACATTTTCTTTGGCCTGCCTCAGTGCATAAAAATGTAAGAGACATCAGATATTTATGGGAAGTAAAGGGCACTAGAGTATTAGGGACAGGGTCCCCTGAGATGGTTGATGAATGAATGCTTTGGTTAACAAATCGGGAAGTTTTAGAGATGATAGCAAAATAATCTGGACTCATGCACTGTCCTGGCCTTATTTTTTCAAGTGTAAAGCTAAAATGCTGGTATTCCTGTGTCCATTTTTAGCTCTACACCACTTGGTCATGTTCCTTCTCGTTTCTGTTTTTCATGTTCAAACTCTGTTTTTCATACACACAGTTTAGGAATAGAAGGGGGAACAGAAGGCTTAAGAAGAAGGAGGTTATTAATAGGAGTTGGGGATTTGGGCTCTTTTCTTGCTGCATGGAGACATGTTTAGAGGCTTCTAGCTTAAAAGGCACCCACTTTGTCCCCCCACTCTGCTTGAAGCACCCACGTCCTGCTCACCCCCCCTGCAGATTTCACCAGCCAGTTGCCCCCATGACCACGTACAGTAGCGGTCCCCTCGGCGGTCCACAATAACTTCCTAATCAACAGTCCACCAGGCTTTGCTCAGTGTATGCTCCAAGACCATTCCATACCTTTCAACCACCCCTAAATCCTCCAACCTGACCTTTGCTTAGCTTTTATCACACAGCGCTAGCCTCATTCTATGACAAGCACCCCGATTATTCCTTCTCTCTCTCTCTCTCTGTCTCTCTCTCTCTCTCCTTTGCTTCTACTCTATTTCCAGGCCCCCAAACGGTAGCATCTCCCATGATGCTGTCCCTTGTTCTTCCCGTCCTCATCCAGTTTCTGGGGTTTTCACTGCCATCTCCATATACATGACTCTCACCTTCCCCAGATTATTTTTCCATCAGCAGCCTCTTTCTTTAGCTCCATTGTAATATTCTGAGTTGTGGGATGGGAACGTCAGCTTGAAGGTCTCCCTAATATCTCAAGTTTAACAAATCCAAAGCTGAATTCCTGTTTCCCCCACGCTGTGTCTTCCCTCTGAATCGATGTTTCTTTTAAATGGCACTACCATTCTCCCAGATGCCCTGAATCAACTGAATCAGTCCCGTTTTTCAAACTCTGTGTATCCGGAGCCATTCTAACAACTTTCTCTGTGTCACTAGTTCCCCTACGCCCTCCCATTGCCACCCACCCTGGTTCAGGCTCTTATTACCTAACTTTTTCCCCCACATTCATTTTTCCTGCCTTCCCATCCATCCGCCCACTGCTCTCCAGATTAATCTTCTTCATGCACCTATTTGCTTGTGCCATTTCCTTGCTCCAGAATCTTCCAGAATTCTTTCCTGTCACCTAACAATGCAGACTTGTTTTCATTAGCCTTAGGTCTCTCCCTTTCTATAGCCAACTGACATTAATCGTCTTTAACTATCAATAGTATCCTAAGCCACCCCGTACTCCAAAAAACAAGACTGTAAGTCATTCTCCAGCAGCACACAGCTCTTTGCTAACACTGAGCTTTTGTTCATTCGGTTGCCTCTGTCAGTCCTGCCAGAAAGCCCTAGTTCCCCATCTAGCCCCATTCAAGAAAAATGTTAAGATTCCCTCACTCTAGTTATTATGCTAAGTAGCTGAAGGAAAAAAAAATCTGCCTAGTGGGATATAAAAATACTCAATAGATATGTGTGACATAGAATTCAAATGAATTGAATTGAACGAAGGAAACATTTTAAGACTTCCATATTGAATCACATCAGGGGGAGCAGGAAAGGAAAATAAAAAGGGAGAAAGGAAGAGGAAGAGGAGGGGGACGTGAAAATGGGAAGGTGCAGGAAAGAGAGGACATTCTGCACTTTTTCTCAATGCACATGAAATGTCACCCTTGTGTCTTAGCTCAATAAACAGTTGTCTTCCTGACTCTCTCCTTGTGAGGGAGACTGATGCAGGAGCAACCCTGGATCTTTAGGGGTCGCAGGGTGTCCCAAATGTCCGTCCTCTTTACAATAATGGAAACAAACAAAAAACAGGATGCAAACGAACATATGCAGTGAGCTATCTGCTGTTAAATCTGGTACTTGAGGACTTCATATTGTGCAAGAAAAGGGCAGTTGTTCTGATATTGCTCACGTTAAATCAGGATACTGTGTGTCTGAATCAGCATTCCTCAACCCTGGCAGCATCGCCGTTCCGTGGCAGACAAGTCTTAGCGGCTGGGATTGCCCCATTCACGGTGGGATGTTGAGCAGTGTTTCCAGACTCGAAACCCACGAGATGCCGGAGCATCCTCCGACCCCCTTCCAAGCTTTGTCAAGGAAGAAAAGCTCTGGACATTGCCAGATGTCTCCTGTATAGCAAAATCCAAATGTAGATAAAGATATGCATGGTTAAAATGCATCTAACTCCCCCCACACATTGAAAATGGCCATGCTGACACATTTTCCCATGGAAAAACAACTGGACCCATGTTTAGGTCCTCATCCCAAAACCCCTCCTGTTTACATTCCTTTGGGCTGAGCTTCTAATCAGTTTGTATTCTGTAATATTATGCAAAATTCTCTAAAATTTATAATAGTTGACAGCTATGAAACAGACAAGACTCACAGGCACCACTCCAAACCATCTCTTCTAATGAATATACAAATATGGAAGGAAAAAGCCCGACTGTCCAAACTGTGATAACTCTTGACTGGGGTCTAGTGAACAATTCAGTTGTAAATATCCCCTCATTATGACAGAGAAGACAGATGAAAAGAAAAAAAACAAAACAAAACAAGAGAAGACATCATGCTAAAAGACATTTCTAAACTGGAATTAATTTTCCTCTTAAACAACCTCCCACGTTGTTAAAAACTGATCTGTGCACCTGAAGTGGATTTTATGTTGTGTTTCATTTTGCCTTATGCAAACGCAGTACTGGCCTATAGATGACTTAATTATTTTTAATGGCAGTAATATTATTTGTAATGCTCTTCTGAGGGGCAGAATGAAGCTAGAATGTTAAATAAATTTTGAGTAGAATTACAGAGAAGAAGCAATTGTGTTTGAAAGGGCAGTTGTCCCCTCCTGCTATATTCACCTGCTGAGTGACAGATTATTAGGTCTAATCTTACAAAATCCCATTCTTACAGGTCACCAAAACCCCTTGGGGAGGTTACTACTCTATTTCAGATACAGATAAATAAAGCAAAACAAAAAAATAAAAAGCAAAACAAAAATACAAGCTCTTCTTCTGGAAGCCTCTTTATTTTTTAAAAAATAAAATAGCCACTTTCCTCAATTTTAGCAGATACAACCCTTTTTGTCCTAACGGACAAATTTCTAGAATTTAAGACTTAAATTGCTTTTCCTGTAAGAGCTACTCGAAGAAACCAATCTCTGTTTTGATTAAGGCAATAAAATATGTTTTCACTCTTCAAAATAAAAGATTTGTTAAAATAACCCATGGCCGAGTGGCCAGTGGCGGGGCTGTCTGTGTACTTTATACAATTACTGTCAGTATTGGATATGTGTCAAATTTATTTAAACTCAGCTGCCTTATTTAGCGTGTGTTTATTACAAAGCAGGGCTAATTTATTACTCATGAGTCTATCATTCTCACCCTTCCTATTTATTATTCAGCTTCTTATTTGTGCATAAAGTGATGTAGCTTCCAATTTGTGAGTCCACACAAAGTGACACTGTATGCACATCAGCATCATGACCAAGGTCTTATTTCATGTTCCACTTTTTGCATTGCTGATTAGTCTACTGGCAACTCTCTAAATTTACAGGGTCTGTAAATGCAAAAGTTATGATGGTTCCTCGGATGTTAATTATCCCCATTCATACACCCTCTTTATTATACATTTGATGTATAGTATATTCGCTGTCCTTTGTACTCCGAGGTAATGCTACTTGTGGTGATTCCCGTCTCCGTGGCTTGTGGTGCAGAAAAACGCAGTGTGTTTCTACCCACCCCCTCCATCCCGCACACACAGGCCAGTAGTCAGAAACGAGAACTGTCCAGTTTAAATTAGAACTATCATAAGAGTTCCTACCTTTGCCTTCATCCAAGCCACCAAGTTTATGTTATTTTAGCAAAAAAAAACATATGCTAAGGAAAAGGAAACCAAAAAATTTTTTTCCCAAATTCTATTATGGATTTTCAGAAAAGAAAATACTCTCGTACATCCTGGATCTGATGTGAATTCTTCTTTCAACCCTCTATTTATTTAAAAGAAACAAGTGGTACTAGTTTCTTTTGACTTCCACATTCAGGATGGCAGCTTTTATTCTTGAATAAAAATACCTTCTTTGATTCAGGTTAATTGATACGTCAGAGTGGTGGTGTTTATGTTTTTTTAAAAGCTAAGATAACACTTGTTCAAAGTAAATCTTATGCCAAGACTTAACAGGTTTTATTTGTGTGAATATATGTATGTAGGCCTATAAACATGTGCGCATACGTATATATGCATATAAATGTGTGTATGTTTGTGTATACATATACATACATATGGAAGGTTAAATCCAGGATGGAAATCAATATGGCTCCTCCCCATGCCGCTCCCTCTTTCCCCCAGCTCCTGCCAGCCCCTCAGACAACCCTCTTACTGCCCAGAGTCCACACTGAAAAGCACTGCTCAAGTAAGTTACCCCAAGGGGCAATTACATGCTAATAACATATACAATCTTACACCATTTGGGAGATTCTCACATTGTCTTATCTCTGATAGGTACAACAGAGCCCTCTCTCTCCATTTGAAGACCAAAAGGAGAGCGGTGGCACTCGAAAATAGTTGGTAGAATGTTGAAAGAGGTGGCATGTACTGAGAAGAGGCAGACTGTGAGTGTGTTGAAGAGGTCAAAGTAAACAGGACGAGAGCAACCAGCAACAGAATGGAACTTGGGAGAAACGCAAGGTCACATGGCACAAAGTGGGAATGATGGGAGTGAAGGTAGCTAGCTTCATACGCCAGTCTCTGAGCCAGGCATTTCATTTTGTCCCCCAAACTACAGGAAGAGGGCAGAGGGCTGTTAGTCTCATTTTAGAATGCAGAAATCGGAGCCCAAGAGTGTGTAAGGCATAGACAGGTGGCAGTGCCAGACTTGAAGTCAGTCTGCAGACTCCTGGCTGGTGCGTTGAGCCACAATGCCATCCTGTATTACAGAAACAGAAGTAATGGGCCTTTATGTGGAGCTCCATGGATTAAAAAAGCTGAAGGTCCCTCTAAAGCCTCTTCCTTACAGCTAAGCTGTTGGGCGTAGTTCGCATGGCACAGAGTGACCAGCCCTGTTCTAGAAGAAATGGGTTCTTGTCCCAGCTGTATCATAAACTTGCTGTGAGGTGTTGATCTTTTCACTTCATGGTGCAAGACTGTTTCCTCGTCTTATTTTAAGGTTAGGATAGATGATTTCTGTGATCTCTTCCATCTTCAACAATCTTCGTATGAAATTTTTTTAAAAAAGTAATATCCAGAGACTGTTGCATCTTGATGCGGTGACAACCCCTGCCTCTGAGGGCTTTATTGGCATGACTGATACCCGCCAGCACCTGCTTGCAGAGGTAGCCTGAACCACTTCCATCCATTGCACCACGATGGTGCTTTTTCACTCTAACCCTCCCCCAGTACCCACTGGAAGTGACAAATGACCCAAAAGGTAGAATGAGGTCCCCTGTAGGATTTTACCTTCCAAATTGGCCTCTTCAGAGCTTGAGTCATGTTAGGTACATAATTCTATCCAGTTCTGGGCACTTCAACTTAGGAGGTCTGTGAAGAACATTTAAAAAGTTTGAGGTAGAGAAAGATGCATGAAGGGCAGAAGACAATCCATATAAAAGGCTACCATTTAGTACATATTTATTATACTTAGCACAGTGCTGAGCATTTTACCTACTTTGTCTCATATTAGTCCTTTCAAAAACACTGTAGACATCATTACCCCTATTCTACAAAGGCAGGAAACTGAGATTCCAAACCAAACCCTTAGGGCCATACAGTTGGACGTAGGGGAGCTGAACGCTCTGAAGGCCAGAGACTTCCTTGACTCCAAAGCCTTCTCTATTTTTTTTTTTTTATAATCATGTTGTAGAGAGAGACGGGTGACATTTAAGAATAACATGTAAATATAAAAGGGGGATTATTTTGTAAAAGCCTGTAACTGTATATTCACCATATTATCTGGGAATACAAGAAGGAAGAAAAGAAAAAGAACGTACTATACTTGTAGCATGAGAAATTTGAGCGACTGTAAGAAATGGTTTCTTGACAAATTTGTATGTGTAACTGACCTTCTCTTGAAAGGGCTTATGTCAGCTCACTTTTGAAGTCTAAGCAGAATAAAATCTACATCGGGTCTTAACTTTTAGAATAAGTTCACTTTTACTAGTAAGTATTTAGGGCACTGATAAAAGCCTAATCTGGTCATCTATTGCTGTGAAACAAACTATCTCAAAACTTAATGAGATAAAGCAATAGTGATGTCATCATCCTCATGATTCTCTATGCCTGGAATTCAGGCAAAGTGTGGCTGGGACAACATGTCTGAACACCCCGATATCTAGGGCCTCACCTAGAGTGACTTGAATGATGGGAAATGGTTGGAATGGCTCATTGACATAATGTATCTAGGACCTTCTTTCTGGCTGTTGGCTGATTTCCTTGTATCTTCTGTCCATGTGCCACCTTTTGGGACTAAAATGCACAATATGGCTTCTTTTACTTTGATGTCTTGCCTCTCAGTTGGATGGATGGACCAGCGGGGGGCTGGCCAGTCATCTGTCTGTCTTACTCTTTACATAGCCTCTTGATATGTGTATCTTGTGCTTCTTCACAGCATGGAGGTCTCAGTGTGGTTGGACTTCTCACATGGCAACTGCCTATGAGCAGGCATTCCGTAAGAGCAAGGTGGAAGCTACAAAGATTCCCAAAACCTAGTCTCAGAAGTCACACAATGTCACTTCCACTGTATTCTTTTGGTCACACAGATGAGTCCAGGTGCTGTGTGGAAGGAGACTAGACAAAGGCGTAAATACTGGCAGCTGTGACTTGATGGAAGCCATCTTTGGTGACTAGCTCCAAGCCCCATGGAATTTTAGGGTTGAAAGACATATAAGCAGCTGGCTAAATGTGCTACACAAATAAGCCATTTATCTAAGGAGAAAAAGAAAAGAATATGCTAGAAATAGTCTTCTAGGCCACCAAGGACAGTTTTGTGTATGGATTAAAGGTAATGTACCCCCATAATATTCTAACATCTCCCTAGGCAGAAAAACTTCAGAAGTCTTGAGTGAATTACATATTAATAATTTGTATTTTCCCATATATATAAGGGTAAAAACTGCTTGGGGCTATAACTTGTAGCTTTCAATTTGCATCTTCATTGCACCAGGGAAGGCTGCTATGTGACACATATGTTTGACTATCCTAGCTGAAAATAAAGTAGTATGGGTTTAATTCTATTGGCAAGAGACCAGCTTTCCATAATTTTAGCCTAGTGAATCGTTATGGGCCATAATTCAAATTTAATGATCTGACTCATTGAAATGATAAGATCCCAGCTTTGGGCAGGCATATTGTTGCTTCTCATATGAAAGTCTATTATTTTACATGTCAGGTACTCCCTCACCTTTCCCATGCACCTTTAAATAGAAGGCAGATGCTGTCATCTGGCCCTAACCAGGGCAAATGATTGAGTCGCTAGAGCTTATGGGAACACGTGTGGTTCTGTATTTGAATCTAGTGAGCCTATCGCTAATGACGCTGTACAGTTCAGAGATTTCACTGTTGACAAAGACCATATGTTCCCGCAGCAGCTTCCTGTGTAATGTTCTGTTTACTGTATATTCAGCAGAGGATTTGCACAGCTTTACCTGGAGCAAAATATTCTATCCACAGGCTGTTCTACGTGATGTGCTGTACGAAATAGATAAATGTTTCTCCAATATGTGAGAAGTGAGTTCTCTCACTAAGACAGTCTTGAATGAGATAACTTTGCTGCTAAGACATATAATCTCTTAGCCTGTCTGTGGAGACCAAGAGAGAATTATGTTGAGTCTCTCATAAAACAAAACTCATAAAAAAAATAAGACTAATTTTTAAATCCTAGCCAAATAGCTTCTGTTGAAGATAAAGGTAATGAATAATTACGTTGTGTCTTCTACCTACTTATGGTCAGGAAGATCATCTCTTACTTCCTCATTGACGTCTTCTTATCAAGCCTCTTGAGGTTACGTTGGCTATCGTCTTTCACTTAGAACAGAGCAGTTAAATGAGACCAATTTTTTTTAAAGATTTTTTTATGTATTTATTCGACAGAGAGAGAGACAGCGAGAGAGGGAACACAAGCAGGGGGAGTGGGAGAGGAAGAAGCAGGCTCATGGCGGAGGAGCCTGATGTGGGGCTCGATCCCACAACACCGGGATCATGCCCTGAGCTGAAGGCAGACGCTTAACCGCTGTGCCACCCAGGCGCCCCAAATGAGACCAATTTTTGATTGACAAGAAAATATTAGAACAACAGGTTCTTCAAATGGTTTGTTTCCTTGTCCTACTGTTTTGACTATTCAAGGACCAAATACATGAAAAATCTGAATGCTTAGCAGTTAAGAGAACACACCTCCCCTCAAAAAAAAAAAAAAAAAAAAATCTCAGGATGAAATCCTGGATCCACTATATAGTAAAAATGTGCTTTGGCAAGTTACTTAAATTTTCTTAGCCTCGGTTTTTTTCTTTGCAAAAAAAAGGGAATGATAATACTGTTTCCTTAGATAACTATGAAGGTTAAATGGGATAATTCATTCAAGAGTTTAATACAATTCTTGATATATAGGCAATGAATAAATATAAAGTTTTATTAAATCCAGTTCAATTTCTTTTTGATCGCTGAATGAACTGTATTATTACTCAGACTTCCAATTTTATCCATGGAGGCATCCACCCATTAGACTCAACTAAAATTGAGGGAATGGAGTTTAGAATCTAGCAGTGTTGCTGGAGGGGAGATGGGTAGGGGGAAGGGATAATTGGGTGATGGGCATTAAGGAGGGCACTTGATGTAATGAGCACTGGGTGTTATACACAACTGATGGATCACTAAATTCTACCTCTGAGACTAATAAAATAAAAAGAAAAGAAAAGAAAAATAATCACACTATTATACTTTGAGATGATCTACTTCTATTTTCTTTTACAAAGTATGGGCAATTCTTTGGATTTGGCTCCTTTGTTCACTTCTTGCCCTTATAGTTAGAGACTCTTGTAGTCAAAGGTCCAACATTCAAGGACTCTGTGCCACCAGGAACAACTTCCGCGGTGGCCATTTCAATTGCCACCCAGCCCTGAGCCCTCTCTCCAACCCCCTTTCCTGGCCCCAGAGTAAACTTAACATAAACAGGGCAGTGGGAACATAGGTAGAAAACCACCCTGATTACCGTAATTCTAGATCCTGAAAACATAAACCCATAGAGGAATGAAATGTTCTTTTATGATTTTCTTGCAAGACCAGTGTGGGAATGAAGATCTTTATACCATCTCTATCAGAACACGGATTTTAGGGTTTCTTTGCTTTGTCTTAAGTGCAGCTCTCCTTTGCAGTTGCTGGCAAGATAATACGGTAATCACAGAGATGCTTTTAGGATGAAATGTGGAGCCTCAAGCAGTAAATTTTAAGGAGCTTCTACAACAGCGGTTTAGGTTCAAATACGAGGAGCAACAGTTATAGGGAAAATAAGGGAGAAAGATCCTCAAACCTTCATTTGTTTCAGATTGACAAGGCCTCTAAATAACCAGGGTTGCTCCAAACAGGACATTTTCTACCTTCCCTCAACCAAAGCTAGCGGATGCTCATTTGCTGGAGCCGGGTGCTGACACGTTACTGTGGTCCCAAGGAAGATAATTCTAGACAAGTCATCCAGGTAGACAATAAATAACAAAAGATTCATTTTGCCTGTGAGTAGTTCAGAGAAAATCCTCCCTGAAATATCATTGAGATATCCTGAGAGAGGGCTTTCTGCTTGTTCTCTGTGTGTGATTATATGTGTGTATATATATATATATATATATATATGTGTGTGTGTGTGTGTGTGTGTACATGAGCGTAGGTGTATTTGCACATATGTACATAAATGTGTATGTGTGTGTATGTATTGTTTTTTTTAATTCAACGTACTAGAGACAGTGGGATATGTCTCTACCTTCTCCTGGGTGTTACCTTCTCAGTGACAGTAAAGCAGTCGTGAGGAAGAAAACACTGTGCTCTGTTGAGTGTGTCTGTCATTGACCATCTCCTCGCCCCTGTGGATGCTTCAAAGAGTTATGTCAAGTCCTCACCGTCTACAAGGGTTTTGCTTTTATGATTCAGACCTGGCCCTTTCAGTGCTTGCCTTTCAGGTCAAAAGCCAGAAAGCCAGCCTCTCCAGAAGTGTGATGCACACTTGAACTTCAGAATTATGACTGCTAGACTTGATTTTTAGAGCCATTTTATCTGAGCAGATCCCGTTTATCCTGTGAACAGTCATATTTTACTTCCACTGTATCCATATGTTTTGTATCAAAGTGTACAACTTTGCTGTCCATGTTGTTCCTGTTGATAATGTATTTATTTGAGAATGTTAGCAATACCTTTCTCAAGTAGAAAATAGCATCGTTTTCATGATTTTTTTTAGTTTTATGTGATTTTTTGAAAATCTCTAATGAATATCTTATAGGCAATGAGAGAATCCTGACAATATGCCAACTCTATTTCTGAAAGTATGACACTATTTTGGAACTCAGTGTCTATTCTCGCCCTACATTTAGTATTGGTCTGCTCTATAGCAGGCATTTGTTAGGAATGCAAAAATTACAAAGCAAACAGGAACTTAAACTCACTGAGTTTAGAATTTGATTCAATGCTGTCCAGTACAAATATAATGTGAGCCACACTTAGAATGGTAAAACTTTCAATAGTGACAGTAAAGTAAAAAGGAACAGGTCATATTAATTTTAATAATATACTTTATTTAAATTAATATTAATTAATATTAATTTAATATATCCAAAATATTACAATATCTGCATGTCAACAGTTTTAAATGAATGAGATCATTTGTGCTCTTTCTTTATAGCAAGTCTTTGAAATCTGTCCATATGTTGTTCTTACAGCACATTTCAGTTTGGAATAGCCACATTTCAATGGCTTGATAGTCTCCTGTCATTTGGCCAGCAGGGATCTAGTTGTTGGAGTAAAAGGAGCAATGATCATAAGCATAGTGAGATGAGATAGGACCTCAGTATTAAGCACCTACCACAGCTTGTTTGGCCGTGGATAATCAGACCCCGCTTCCAATTTAAACTCATATTTTATGTGTCCTTAAATGAAAATAAAGAGCCCTCCAGGCCGGCGTAATAGTAAGAACATAGAGTTGGGAGTCAGATAGGCCAAGGGTCAAGTCCCAGCCTTACCGCTGATCAGCTGGGTTCCTCAGATGAGTCTAAACTTGCTTAGTTTCAGGTTTCTCTTGGTCAGGTTGGGGTAGGGTTGTGGTAATGTGAGACATGCACATTGACTGGGATGTACTTGATCTGCTTGGTGGACATGAACGGCTATTGTTATAGCTACTTGGAAGACCATCAGGCAAAGTATCCTAGTAAGTTCGGATGATTGAAGGACAAGTTGTTCTCAACCCTGGCTGGCCATTAGAATTATCTGGGAAAGTTTAAAAAGCAATGTTGAGAAATTCAGGAATAAGTCAAAGACATGAAGGAAACCAACTGAAAAATCCATAAAGTAGTACATTCCACAGGACAATCCATGCATTTCCAGAATAGAACAGCGGCAGAGAATAGAAATGGGATTTCATGGGGCGGGGCTTGGGGAAGGTGGGGGGTGGGGAGAGTTGCTGCTCTAGATTTTAAAAGAGTTAATGGATTTAACACCCAAATGTGATGTGTTGATTTATTTAATTCTGATTCAAAGAAACTGAGTACAAACATGTTTTTGATGGGACTAGGAAGATTTAGCATAGTCTAAGGTATGAGATAATGGCAAAGAATTGTTACTTATTTGTGAAATGGTGATATCTGAATTTGTGTTAAAATGTTTAATAAACAAAAAATAGGTCAATAAGTATGGTGAAATCTTGATAATTTTTGAAGCTGACTCTTAAGTGTAGGGAGATTCATTTTACCCACTCTTTTTGTTGTTGTTGGAGTTTGAAATTTTCAAAATTAAAAATGCATACTTATAATATTTAGAAAATGCCAAAACTAAAAAAAAACACTGCTCTGCTCCTTTGGCACTGGAAATTCTATTTTAATTTGCCTAGGGAATGAATACGGACACGGACTGAGGCATTGCTTTTTTTGCTTTTTTTTTTTTTTTTTTTTTTTTTTTTTTTTTAATACCAGAGAGGAGTCTGGAGGTATGGGCAGGTGCCATGCTATCACCAAGGTCATTTAAAGGTTATTGGAAATCAAGGGTTTTCAGCTGGGAAACAGTATGTTTATAGCCACATTTTACCAAAACACCACTCCGGTGGGGCTAAGGAGAATGGGTAACTAATGGGCAAATTGGAGGCTGGGAAGGAAACAGGTGAAAAATGGTGAGGGGTCAACTCGGGGAGTGAATATATGAGTGAATATACATATTGAGATGGAGGACAGGGTGTCATAGCCATCTACGAGGTAGGACTGATCAAAATTGTGCAGGTGTTTGGGGGAGAACGAGGACTGGTGAAGCAGAAGAAAGAGATTATGATGGCCCCTTAGCTGCTGATTTGGACAGCTGGATAAAGGGATGGGGACACCATTTATTAAAATGAAAAATCTCTGCAGATTTTCAGGAAACGAAGAGGGAAGCCTTGGCTTCATTTGTGAATCACATAGTTTGAGGTCACAGGGGAAATACTTATATAGGCAAGAAAAGCATCCAGAGGATCAGGAGGTGTCTTAGAGAGATCAGGAGCTGCGCTAGATGCTTCCTTGTGTTGTCTTGGGAGTCCTCCCCGGAGCTCTCCGAGGCAGGTTCTGTAATCATGTCTATCTGACGGACGAGGAAAGTAGCTGACCATGGTTCAGTAATGTGCTCAGGGTCACCCAGCTAGCAGGTGCTGGCGTCAGGACTTGGAGCCATCCAACTCCCAAATCCATGCTCTTAATCACTGTGTTACAGAGCCATCCAAAATGGATGAATGATTCCAGAATGGGAAGGGAGGACAAAAATAATAGAATTGGCATTAATGTTAGAAGCCAAATATTTAGAAATGCAAATAACCCATAAACATATGTCTGGTAACAAGACCTTTGCATAATGAGAACATTTTTATTGCATATGATCTTACTTCATTCAAAGATCTCCTAATGCCTTTTCCAGTATTTTAATTGTCTTGCAAACAGGGCACATAGGTCAGATTAATCTACTGCTTAATCATAGTGCTAAAAGGAATGCTGATTGCAAGCCTAACTTTTGTTGCTGTTTCTAAGATTCTTTTTGAAGGAAATTTTGTGCAGAGACGATGTCTCCAAAAGTTTAGAAATGAACAGGTCAGAATATTCAGAATATTCGGCATCAATGGTAGCACAGATGTTGGAGAACATTGGCCTGCATTAACTGAGCATTCCTTTTCCCCCCACTTTTCCTCCTCAAATTTCTAAGAATCTCTTTGCCAGATGATCCAGGAGGCCAGAAGTCCAAAATGAATCTCACTGGGTCAAGGTGTTGTCAGGGCTGGTTCTTTCTGGAGATTCTAGGAGAGAATCCATTTCCTTGTCTTTCTCAGCTTTCCAAGGCAACTTAAAGTCTCTGGCTCTTGGCTCTTTCCTTGTATCACTCCATCCTCCTGCTACTATGTCGCATCTAGGGTGTTTCGTACGTGGGACAGGGAGGCAGTTCAGTATAAGTTAGCATTTCTCAGGCAGGGACAATTTTGCTCCCCAGGGAGGAGATGTCTGGAGACTTTTTTGGTTGTTACAACTTGGTGGGGGTGGGGAATGAGGGGTGCTGCAGGAATCTAGTGGGTAGAGCCTAGGAATGCTGCCATGCTCATGACAGCTCCCCCTAACAAAGAAATATCCACCCTAACATGGCAATAATGGCAAGATTGAAAAAAATCTTGGCATCTAGGTAAAGATTACTGACCCAGAGGCCAAATGCCTGGCTTCAAACCTGGCTCCACCTCCCACTAAAGCAGCCTTGGCCATGCCGTACCATCTCTCTGGATCTCAGGTGGTTTTTGATTGTTGGTTTGTTTGTTTTAAATTTTTTTTCTATCCTTAGAATGGGAATAATAATAGTATCCATCACATAGGATTGTTGTGTGTGTTATGTACATGACATAAATGTATGTAAATGAGATGATATATGTAAAACCTCAGAATAGTGCTTGACACATAGTAAGCATTCAGTAGATGTTGGTTCTCCTTAATACTAGCATTGGCACTCAGGAAACAGTAACAATTGTTGTTTTCTTTGACTTTTCAGAGACTTTGAGAATATACTGAATACAAGTATAAGGGCAACTTTGCGTTTTATAAATGCACTACATTTAACTCCAATAGCAAACCAAATTATTACTCCAACCATTGTTTAGAAAATCAAGATGTTTGCCGAAGTTTAAGGCCAGCTAATGAGCTATCTAAACCCCTGCCACATCCCATGGAGTCTGTCTTCTTTCATAAAATCTCACTTAGGCCACAGAGAAGGACCTGCAAGTAAATAGCTTCATATCCCAAAAGGCCGCATCTCAGGTAATCAGAGCTTGGCAAAACCACTTAGCATCATGCACTTCTGGCTGTCATAATCTCCCCGATGGCTTTGGTGGATCCGTGTAAATAAGGAGGCTCATCAAATCACTAGTTCTCCTATGGTGTGATCTATTTACTTTTGAACATGCCAGTGCGGTCTTAGAAAATATGCACGCAGTGCCGTCCTCCAACCCTGCACAGTACTTACCAGCCACATGTAGCTGTAGACCATGCCAAGTGTGGTTATTTCCAATTGAGATGGGCTGTTCGATACAAATTACATATCACATTAGAGAGATCTAACATGAAAAAAGAACAGAGTATGTCATTAATATTTTTAGGTTGATTGCATACTGAAACAATAATATTTTGATATATTGAGTAAAATATATTATTAAAGTTAGGTTACACCTGCCTTTTATTATTTTGAATGGGGCTATTATAACGTTTAAAATTACATATGCAACTCACATTACATATCTGTTGGACAGTACTGTTCTAAATTTTGTTCTCTCATTCTGAGGCAAATACAATGGGAAACAGCCTGTCCTAAAAGAACCAAGCATAGGGATGGACACGAGCAGGAACTGCAAAGGAATGGGATTAAACCATGAGATTTCAGTCCCCTCTGGCAGAGTTTCTCCAGGGGTAATGCCTGATCCACCTGCAAGAGAGTCCCTTGGGGTGATTGTGAAAAACGCAGCTTCATGTGTTCCATTCGGCAATCACCACTCAGAATCTCTGTGTCCAGGAATCTGGATTTCTTTTTAAAGATTATTTATTTACTTATTTATTTGACAGAGAGAAAAAGAGAGAGAGAGAGCACAAGCGGGGGAGGGGCAGAGGCAGAGGAAGAAGCAGGCTCCCCGCTGAGCAAGGAGCCCAACAGGGGCTGGATCCCAGGACCCTGCGATCATGACCTGAGCTGAAGGCAGATGCTTAACCCGCGAGCCACCCACCCAGGCGTCCTGAGGGATCTGGATTTAAACACATTCCCTCTTGATTCTTAGGCGTCCGGAAGCTTGAAAATCACTGACAAATTTGTGAAGACTAAAGACGAAAGAACAAAGATCAGACAACAAAAATACCTCAGTACATGAACAGTACCTCATTCAATATGCAGAATACCACTCACCACCAGACATAAGAGTGAAAGCAGTGGGTATTAGTGAGTTATATTTGGGGTGTGGAGGAACTAGAAATCCATTATCATCTATTTCCACGATAGTGCACCTCAGCTTTCTGAGATGAAAGTCATCTTACTCAGAATGTATAAATGGAAGTTAGCCCTCTCTGTCTTCACTGTATTAGGTCATCCATAGACCAAACTGCAGAAGGATATTGTGTTTTGTTGTGGTGTTGGTTGTTAAGGGAAAACACTGTTAAGAGTCCCTTTTAAAACACAAACTTTCTTGCAGGAAGGCAGTGTCTGTGTGTGTGTATACATATGTGTGGATATGTATATATTATTGAGTTAGCCAAATAACGTACATATTAAAATCCAAAGAAATCATTTGTGTGATAAATAAGATTGCTTATTACTAAGCTACTATGATTATAGAAGTTTAATGAATTTTTAATTACATTATGCGCCTACTCAAATATTGGTTTTGAACATTAATCGAGTTACTTGAGAAGCATTTCATGGAATGGGAAATAAAAATGAAATGGCTTATTTACTTATCCCAATGCATTAAAATAAAACTCAGTAGGGAAACTCATAAGAACAAAAATGAGAGCCCTACCCAGAAATCTCATTCAATAGAAACCACGGGTGAGTTTTCACCTGCATCAATCACCTTCAGTGATTGAAAAGCACCAT
Source organism: Ursus americanus (assembly GCF_024610735.1). Classification (NCBI taxonomy): domain Eukaryota; kingdom Metazoa; phylum Chordata; class Mammalia; order Carnivora; family Ursidae; genus Ursus; species Ursus americanus. The sequence goes on along the minus strand of NC_142136.1, from coordinate 16,062,645 downwards.
AGCTATGCTCACAAGACAGTGCTTAAAATGCAATATATAGGGCTTAGGTGTAAGTTATAGCCCTACTACTTCTTGTGATGTCACAAGATTAGAAACCCACCAGGTAAGTTGCTCTTCCTAGGTGGGCAAGATGTCTTTCATTCTGTTCCAAACCAGTGCAGTTTGTCAAGTCCAGTAATCAATAGAAGGGAAGGACGAGAAGGTGGGTAGGGAAAGCACTAGGGAGAAGTGGGGGAAAGTAGGTGCTTGGCTCGGTTAGCAGGAGGCTGACATTGAGCTCCTGTGGCAGCTCCACGTTGTGATCTCGCGTATGTTTTCTGTCCCAGGGATTTCTTTCCTGTTATAAATTACACGGGACGGTGACTTTGCTAAAACCTACATGGCAAACTGCTGAACTACTCCATATATGTTTATTTTTTAATTATCCTCAAAAATATCCTGGGTTCGGGTTAGCAGCCCAGGTTGACATGGAAATTTCAAGGGAAACAACAGCCAGGTGTTCATTTTATTTGTGAACAGCTTTTAAACAAGTTTCGTCAGTCAGCTGCATGTGGCCAACGACTTTTGTCCATTATCAAATCAGACGCATGGAAGAATGTCTTTTGGAATATAACTGGGGCACCTCTGAATGAGCTCTATCTTTATCTACAGTCAGAAATTATAGCCTTAGCAAAAATACACCGAGAGCAGAAGTTAACACCTACATGTAACACTCTCAAAATTGAACAGTCTTTATGTGTAATATTATTACCTTTTAATATAACTTCTAAGAAAGAGCAACTGATAGAAACGCGTACAGAATTTAATACTTAACTTCTTTCCAATGAATCACTTTTAATTTTTAAAGAACTTTTACAAACATAGAATTGCCTCGCTTAAAAAAAAAAGATATTAAATTATCCTCAAGTAGTTTGGCGCGCACACACTAAATCTCTTCTGATCTTAATTGTGAGAACCAGCCGTCTAAGATGATTTTCTCGGCCTGCAAGTTTATTCTCGATGCTGATATTATATGTCAAATATCTTTTAAAAATGAATATAAGTATAACCATGTTTTCAGGATAAACAACACTATGAAACAGAAACCAGCCCAACTGATGCTGAATTCGGAAGTGAATTCCTTTTTAAGTGTTACTTAATTCGAGTCCATAAATAATGCATTTAAGCATTAAATTTAACCAGTTTCATTTCCATTTAATTTGAAGTCCAACAGCTCTTTCTGAGTTTGTAGAATTAAGATTGACACAACTGGCTGTCTTAGAGATTTAATGTTCATAGATTCTTAGGATTTAGAAACCCTACCATGTTATTCTAATAGTAAATTGCTTTAAAAATGACATTAGGTATATTAAATGGTGTAGCTGAAAACTGGTGTCCAGAATATGAAACTCCAATGACCAAGATTTTTCAGACAAATAAAAAGAAAGAAATTTATAAAGGCGTCAGAAAACTGAATGACAAAGAAAATCCTTCCTGATGTTCTAAGAGCTTTGGGAGGTTATGAAGGTGACAGATTCTAAATTAGAAGCATTCAACTCACATATTAAAAAAAATTGGAACAGGATTTTTTTTGCAGGAAAGGAAGAAACATCGGGCCTTTTGAAAAGGAATCTTGCTGTTGAATCCCGGCAGACTTGCAATTAAAAATGAAGGAGCAATTGAACATGTCTGAAAAAATTCGATTCTCTATGCATTGGGCATGGCTGAATAGTTTAGATTGTCAAAAGCACTAGGTTGCCCAATATATATTAGAGACAAGGAAAAAAAAGCACAAAACTGTTTAATGTAAAACCAGAATTTTGACAGCCTGTATTGTATCTTAATTGCTTTACATTTTACGTGGGAAAAGAAAATGCCTTATGTATTCAGAGAAAAGCTCAGAGTTATGTTTTTTTCAGTTCTCTATCTCAGTTGACATCTGCTGAAATGGCAGATAAGCCAGCACAACAAACAAAACAAAAACCAAAAACAAAACAGAACACCAAAGTTTTAGGGGCACCAAACAGTCTTTTTATTTTTAACTACATATCAATGAACAAATGCACACTGCTAAATGTGTCACATACATGATCCCATCCCATGCTCATTCCAAACGAGAAGGTAAACGACACATTTTGTTGGTTTTTCAAAGGGGGAAACTGAGGCACAGAGGCACCATCCTACCAGCGCTTATATAGTTTAGTGTCACAGCTATATTTATTATGGAAGCTTACTTTAATTTTCTTCTCTCATGTAGATGAAGAATAATATGTATAACTTATGCAAAATAATAGCAAGAAAAGAAGTCTTTTTCCTTGCCTTGATCTCCTAAACCATCTTATTTCAACCTCTCCTTTGATACATGTTATGTTCTATTTTGCATTATTATTTACACACTTTTCTGATGTTCACATTGAACCGAAAGTGCTCCTGCACAATTAGCAGTTTCTTGACTTCATTCTTTTTTATATGCATCTATTTTAATTTAATAGAAGACATTACATTTAAAATATATGGGAATTAGGAATATTAACTTGTCTTCCCCCTTCCCTAGAAATTTTGAACTTTGTAAGGGAGGAAGCCTCCTCTCTAGACTTTCAGAAAGGGTACTAAATCTAGTGTTGGATGGGTCAGTTCTCGTACGGGTAGAGAGACAGCAGGCATATGAATCATATCTGAATTGAATGATGCCTTTAGATCTAAACATCACATACAAGAGATAAACAGCACAAAAAAGCAGTGAGCAAAGGAACTGTTATAGATTTAGAGACCTAATAGATGTAGCAGCCAAACGGAATGTTTGAACCATTTTTGTATCCAGATTTGAACAAATAAACCGTAAAAGTATGCTTATAAGACAATTGAAGGCTAACACTGAGAATATTTAAGATTTGTTCTAATTTTTAGGTGTAATAATGGTATTGAGCTTATGTTTTAAGAGTCTTTATCTCTCACAGACACACACTGAAATATTTATGGACGAAATAAAAAAATGTCTGGGATTTGTTTTAAAGAAATTGACCATGGTGGGATGGGTGAAGATTAGGCAAACAAGATTGGTTTAATTAATAAATTGTTGAAGCTGAATGATATATGCGTGGAGGTTTTCCCTATTTCTCTGGATGTTAAGAGATTTTTTTCAAAATGAGAAAACAAAAATCAAGAAGATTTTAACGCGTAATTGGTATTGCATTAAATTAACAATTTCATTCCCAACCTCATAAAACACTATAATTAGACAAGAACAATATAGGTCCTAAAACATGTATGTGCTGTGACACAAATATTTTGATACAGAGAACCTCCTGAGGGGCACCTGGGTGGTTCGTTGGTTAAGCATCAAACTCTTGATTTTGACTTGGGTCATGATCTCAGGATTGTGGGATCGAGCCCCAAGTCAGGCTCCACACTGCGCTGGGCATGGAGCGTGCTTAAGATTCTCTCAGCCCCTTCCCACCTGTCTCTCTCTCTCTGTCTCATAAAAAGAGAGAGAGAGAGCCCACTGAATATCTAAAATAGACTGTAGAAAACTTCTGCTGTATCAAATAATACAAAACCTTTGAATAGCAACATAAAATAGAAATCAAGATTTAAATTTTCTGATGAGTAGACAGAAACTGCGTGGTATGTTAGAACACTGAGTGCTGGATTGCAGGAGATATTTTTCTCATTTGTACAGTGGTGGAGAGCATGAGGCGGCCTGATTGTATTAGGTGTCTCTATCATCATGCCAAACTTGATTTTTTCAGATCCACTGGCCCACCATATAAATTCATCAGAAGGATATGAATTGTGGCCTGTGATTAGGGTACAAGCCAATGGCTTAAAATGGCGACAGTGGCCGTGCGTTATACCCTGCTCCTAAGATGTATTTTGACACTCTCGTCAGTAGTGGATTTTGTTTTTATTTTCAAAGCCTTGTATAAAACATGGAATTGTTGAGTGATTTCTGAAGCAGTCAAAGTATCAGCTTCTTCCACATGAACGAATCAAAGCACATTTTTGTGCAGCTGCTTGTGTCTGTCCTTAGAGAGAGATGATATGTCAATCATTCCAGCACTAATAAGACCATCCAGGAAATAGTATATTCATCAAAATAGACACTTAAATATGAACTCTTTTGTAGGACGTTGTCTCAGGTCTCCAGGGACCTATCCCAGAGAAGAGGCAATATATCCTTAGCTTGGCCAATGCCCATGACTTTAAAATAGTGTATTTAAATTGGTCTTTAAAAATATGCTGAACTTTAGTATGGTGCAAAACGATGATAATATCAGTTCTGACTCTTGCATTAGTAGAGTCTTTCTTAAAAGGTACCTGGTGTACAGAAATCTCTTACACAATGTCCTCCGGGCTGGTCAGCCATATGTATGGAAGGTATTCGAACATTAAAGAGAATCTTAAGTCTGGGGTCAGATGCAAGGTTTTACATCTTATTATATAAGAGAAACCCTGTTTAAATGTGAAACTAAGCTACTATCCTCATTCATGATAGTAGAAAGCATTTCATGCAACAGATAGCATGGTAACTAGGTGAGTCATCTGTTGCTGCATAACAAATTACTCCAAATTTAGCAGCTTACAGCAACACACATCCACCTCAGTCTCCATGGGTCAGGAATTCAGGTGAAACTCAGCTGTGTGTCTCTGCCTCAGAGTCTCTCATAAGGTGTCGAGGAATCTGCTAGGTCTGTGGTCTCATCTGAAGGCTCTCCTGGGGCAGGAGTACTCCCAGGCTCACTGATGGGAAGTTTTACTGAGAGTCTCAGATCCCCCTAGCTGTTGGCTGGGGGACTCCTGTGTTCCTTGTTGCATGGGCTTCTCCACTGTGCTGTTCAGAATATGTGAGCTGCCTTCCCACAAAATAAGCTAGCAAAGGAGGGTAAATAAGAGGGAAGCCATAGTCTCTTTGTAACCTAATCATAGAAGAGATATGTCATCATTTTTACTATATCGTATTCATTATCTCCAGCTCACACTCCAGAGGAAGGATTAGACAAAGATATGAGTGCCTATAGGTGGGGATCTTTGGGAGCCATCCTAAATGGTGCCAACCATACTAATAGTATTTTCAAACTACTTAATGAATGTTGCATGAAAGCAGCAGTAGAGCATTGTACGTAGGTTTTGATGCTGATTGAAGGCTATTTTGTAACTCTCAGATTTTTTACTTTTGTTCATTCTACTCCCTTGCATGGTTTGTCTTAGCCCATTCCTTTGCCCAAGGTACACAAAGATCTACCCATCTTTCAAATCACAACCTACACACCCCTTTCTTTACGACTCCTTTTTCTGACTTCCACAAGGTGGATCTGACCTCTGCTTTCTTAATTCTCCCAGGCACTGCTGTAGGCTCTCTGAAAGCCCAGTAGCACTTGTTTACATATATTTTCTATGTGTCTCTCTACTCACCCAGCAGACCAAACTTAGCTTAAGGCAAGGACAATTAATAATTATTTGTTGGGTGGGTGAATAATGGATCATTTCTCAGTTGCTATACAATTCTATGCATAGTATATTCCACATGGAATCCCATTTTAAAGGAGGAGAAGTCTAAAGATAGTAAATAAGGCAAAAACTGCTTAGAATCAGAATCAAATGACTCAAGAGACTGGCTTAACCTGTTGATATGCCTACATAAAAAGTGATACTCAAAACTAACACATTGGCAAGAATAGAAAAGCTATACCCCCCCATCTCACTCTCACTTTTTTTTTCTTACTGAAGTATAATTAACAAACAGTGTTATATAAATTTCAGGTGTGTAACATAATGATTCAACAATTCGCTCAGTGCTCACCACAAAGGTAGTCACCATCTGTCACCAAACAACATTATTACAGTATTATTGACTATATTCCCTAGGCTGTACTTTTCATCTCTATGACTTATTTATTTTATAACTACAGATTTGTGTGTCTTAATCCCCTTCACCTGTTTCATCCATCCCCCCCACCACCACCCCACCATCACCACCACCACCCACCTCCCCTCTGGCAACCACCAGTTTGTTCTCTGTATTTGAGTCTGTTTTCTTGGTTGTTGGCTTTTTAGATTCCATATATAAGTAAAATCATATGGTAACCAAGAGCCTTTTTAAAATTTCTTCCTTCTTCTATCTCTCCAGTCCTGTTTCTCATTACTGTTGTACTCTCCTGCATTAACAAGCCCCAAGAACTGGGCAGACACCAACTCTTTCCTGAGGATGAGTTAAAGGGAATAGCTAAAGACGGGTAGGGAAGGAGGGAAGGTTCTAATCTCTTACACATTAATAAATGCTATCTTTGTCACAGTTCTGTGACTTGATTGAAATATATTTTATGAATGATGTGTTGTTATTTTTCCTGAAATAGGGGCTCAGTCACAAATCACAAATCCCTCAACTGAGTTCTTCCTTCCCACAGCACCCCCTTATCCCACACTGTGGGGTTCCATGCAGTACCTTTGAGTCCTACACAGTTATCCTCACAGCCGGACAGTACGTGGAAGTTTGTTGGATACAATGCCTTTGGATAAGGGACTTCATAATTGCAGCACATCTCCACAGGCTAAAACAAATTTCAATTTCTTCTAGCACTTTGATAATTTGAAAAAAGACCTTATTTAAGCATAAGATACCCAGGTTTTATTTTGTTTTATATTTGTTTTGCAGACCAAGCAGTTAGAAAACAAAATCCCTACCCCATTTTTACCCTGTGTGTAAGGAGTTTCAGTAAATATGTTTGCTCTGTTACTATATTTCAGAGAATCTATTAGTTATAATTCACGGTTTTTGGACATGATAAATTCTGTTTATTGTATTTGTTTAATTATGGTTTTGGTGAATTGATTGTAGTTTTTATTGTGGGCTCGTCTTCAGCAGGACTTTATCTGTGCAACAGTAGGTAAATTGGGATTTGGGGGTGTCCCTCCAGAAAGGATTTGTGCTGGCTTCCACCAGACTATTCAAGGGTATCACTGACTAGAATCCTTTGCAAGGAGAATCCTTGTATCACATGAGGGGTGTAAATTTGACTCAAACTCAAGTGAACACAGACCCAAGATTAACATTTTCTGAATATTTTACATACTCAGAACCTATGTTGTCTTTCCTGTGCCAGTGGATCTTTTTTTCTTTCCCTCATTTATGTTTCAGAGTGTAAGCCCAATGGTGCGCTGATGAATGGCTAACAACCAACACTTTGAAGATAAAAATATGACTATATATACAAATGTAAGCTTCTTATAAATTTTGCTGATGAAAAGGATAGAGTACATCTATTATGGATAGTAATACAATATAAAATACTCTTAATTTTAAGTTCCATATAGCCAGGTGATTCTCATAGAATGCTTTTGTGGAAATAAGCAAAGATCCCCAAATGAGAACAAACCAGGCTCTACGTTCAGAGCGTGCTATAGCAAGGGAGTCAGCCATCACTTGTATTAGGCAGAGACTCAATGGCATTCCGTTTAGGGCAGCGAGAAAGTTTTATAGTGAAGAAAAGAAAGGAAAACCTCAGGTATGTTCTGACTGGAAGTTGCTAGCAAGGGGAAGCTGGAGGCAGGTGAACTAGAAGCTATCATCTTACATGATTAAATTGGGGAGCATATTTGGCTTTTTCTGATTTGTCCTCAGATGGCAGGGTGGATGAAAATAGGGAAGCTGGAAAACATTGACCAAGTAGTGAATATTCTAGCCTGATTGCTGCAGATATTGTGGGTCAGATTCTGGGGTCACATAGAGTCTGGACCTTGTCTGTGTTATTCAGTCTTTCACTTCCATTGATTTTTGCCAAACTCTTGTGGCCATGGCTATGGCTGCAACTGACAAATGGCTGTAATTCCAACATTTATGTTTGTTGCCATGTTTGTTTTTGTTAATGAGTAACAACAAATATGAACGTATGCTGGAATTATATTTGTTCATTAATGATATGAGTGACTACTGAATCAGACAAGATAGATTTCAGACACTTAATCCTTTGTGCTACTCACAGTGTAGTAGCTACAGACACACCACACTTTTATTTTTTTAAAAGATAGATTTATGTATTTATTTGAGAAAGAGTTGGGGAAGGGAAGGGAGAGAGCATCTTGAGCAGACTCCATGCTGGGCTCTGTGCTAACAGAGCCCAACGTGGGGCTCGATCCCATGACCCTGAGGTCACAACCCAAGACAAAACCTAGAGTTGGAAGCTTAACTGACTGCACCACCCAGCCCCCCACACACCATTTAAGTTGAATCTTCACTGTTAACAAAATGCCCATCACTTTTTAAGTCTAGACAATCAACAAAGCAGTAAGCGAAGCCCTGTAGCATTTGCAAATTTCCATAGTATAATACTCCTATCACGGCCAATTTCAAGGTACCAACATGATATTACTGAGCATGGAGTTTGGAAGAAATGTACAGAGGAACACTACCAGTATTATGTAGAATGTCCTCCATAGAGATACAGTGGACATAAATAACCTCAAAAACATAGGTTATAGTAAAATGTAATGAATAATTGGGAACTGCTTGTTTTGAATGTTTATTGCCTTTATTTTAATATAATGTATTTACTTGCAGATGTACACAGTTTTAAATAATGCATCTGTTTGACAATAGGATCACACCATTTGTGAAAGTTTAACAATTGCTAGTATATTCATGGTGTCAAGACCCAGCATTTACATTGATACGCAAGGGTTAATCCCTCAGGCTTCCTGCTGGGTGTGGGTTTTTGGTCCTCCTTGCTCAAGTGTAGGCAGGCCTCGCCTCTTCTCAAGAAGCCACTAACACACAGAGCCCTTGTGTCTCCCACTGCGTCTGGCAGCTCCAGCACCTGCTGCTTTTCAGTTTCATCTTGGATTTTGGCACCTAGGGATTTTCCTTATTATCTTTCTACCTTATTATGCATTTAAAAGAGTGTTTTTAGAATCTCATCCAGCATTTGTAGGTGTTTTGTTGAGAGAAGTTTTTAAGATGTCTGATTTTAAGATTTCAGAAACACTGCCAGGAATAGATGGCCCCTGTCTCGTATTAGCGCTCTGTAGACATTTCTGACCTTGACTCTGACTCTGTATAAGCAAGTTTTTCTGACCTTCAAAATTCAGCTTTTCAGGACTCGCTAATCACCCAAGTTCAGTTGGCTTTATGCATAAAAACTTGCAGTGCTTCAGGGATTCTTATCATTTTTGGCCTTCAGGAGACATGCTTTGATTGAGAAAAAGAGGACCAGTCATTCCTAGATGAGCAGGCAATGAGGAACATGCTATGGGAGCAGAGCTGCCTGCCCCGTGCCTGGCTGGCTGCTTGGTGCAGTGCTCTCAAGCATGTAGATTTTAGAAGATGCGTAAAGGCAAGACAGTGACATATTCTTCCAAATTAAAGAATGAAAGAAAGAACTGGTCCCTAAGTTAGGACATTCACCTAAATTCATGAAAAAAGGTGTTAAAGCACAATGAACCATCAGAAGAAAAAAAAAGATTAGTGATGCTATTTCACTGACTTCTGGAATAATCTCATAATTACAAAACACACAAGAAGCACACAAAGTTTACTACAGAAAGCAATTGATGAATATTGAAATGTAATTTTTAAATTTATCAACACCAACGACCACAATATTGATCTAAAAATAAACATTTAGGCAATTGAATTGAATAATGCCTGGTTTTCAAAAGTTACCGTGATATATAGAAGTCCATATAAGAGAAAATACCCACATCAGTGAGTACAGTCCGACACATAGAGTGAATCAACACTGCTTGATATTAAGGTTGAATTCCTGTACAAAAGGGTGGGCTTTTCTCTTTGACTCTTTTCTTTTCTTTTCTTTTCTTTTCTTTTCTTTTCTCTTCTTCTCTTTTCTTCCCCCCCCCCCCAATAGGTAGTTTCCCTTACGATGATTGGCTCAGCTATTTTTATAGATTGTGGAAACTTTCCTAAAATTCTTTTGAGAATTAGCCTGGTCCTAAAGGAATCTCTTTCTTTAGACAGAAAATGTCATCTGCGCACATAAAGCTCAGTGATTGAAGAGATGTGCCCGTGGCTCTTTGTCACTTCCGTTTCCCTTACTGTTTATCAACTTAAGTAGCACCTTTAATTTTCCCACTCTCATTATTTGGGGTATTATTTTATCCTGGGTGTAACTCCTAGAATTCTCTCCTGATAATACCAACCTGTCAAGTAAATTGAAATTTAGAAACATTAAACCCAGTCATCGGTTACATAATTTTAACTGGTCCAAAATGGACTTTGTCTTGGAGTGCTATCAACAGACAGTTCAACTCCTTATAAAAATAAAAATTTACCTGTCAGCCATGCATTAAAAGAGCCCCTGCTAAATGGCTATATTCTTCCTATCATATTTTCTCTGATTCAAATACATATTCATGTAATATAAATTTCATTTTATGCAAGAATGACAACCAGTTGTGTCAGGCTAGATGGATTTGATTGATTTGCTTAACAAATGTTTTCTTTGAGAAGATCCAATTATCCTTATAGGCCATCTTGGCGAATGTACGCTTGTTCAGTAGCTTGAGTCCTAGCTGTGGATTCATTTAATCATGCTTCACTATAAATTCATGAACTGAAGATAGTGGTGTCCAAGCAATTTTTTTCTTAAATTATTAATGGAAATATCCAATGTTGGGTGTGGATTTAAATCATTGTCCCTGGTACAAAATATGTTTCATAGCAAAAATATGATTTAATGCATAATTTATTTAAGGTTGAGGAAAGACGCAGGAGGTGTTCTTTTCCAATCGCAAACATTCTGGAAAACAGTGCTAGATAAGTAAACACGGTGCTTTAAGAGGGAGTGTGTGAGGCAGTAAATGTCATCCCCAACTCAGATAAACAATAAAATTATATTTATGTGATGATGGAGATGTTTTTGTGGCATCCGTGCACCTTTAAAACGCAGCCAGGATTATTGATGAATATGCCCTTTACAGTCGCTCTGGTTTGCTTGTTTTGTGTTTGCTTTGTAGTGATCTTTGACAGATAAAATTGTTTTTCCATTAATCCCCCTTCATTCCAATTTTTTTTAATCCCCATATGTTCTGATATTTCCAAAACAGTGAGTTGAGATATAAAAATTATCTGCTGAGATGACAAAGCTTTCCCCCTTCATTTTAAACTGACATTTGTTATTGATTGAATACTTAGTGTTTACCCCAACTTAGGGACCCTTCTGCATTATTGGTTTGGTTTTGTTTTGACCCATAGGCAAAGTCCTTTCTCTGTCTCAAATTTAACATCTCCAAATTATCTTTAATTTTTTTTTTCATTTCAAAAGATGTTTGTTTTCTTAATCAATGAGAGATTTCAGTAATATTCTGAGATGCTTTTCTTAGTGCTTTAACCTGCAATTTAGAAAACAAAGCAACTTTCAATTACCAGCTTATGCTCTGCTTTGCCTGGTACAAGCAATAAAACTTGCCCTTAGAGAAGTCAGTCGATTTTTGTGATGGTGTGTGCACCTGTTCATATGTGAGCGTGTATGCCTGTTCGATTATGGTTGAGAGCCTAACAAAAAAATAGTTAAATGAATAGACCCTAATATTCAGGGGACACAAAATCTGAGCTTTGCAAGGATCCCTCAAATTCGCAATGAAGGTATAAATGAGGCACGAGAACAGGTTAACAAGGCTGAGTTGAGATGAACATGGCAAACATTCGCCAGACGTAGCCATTACTCAAGTAACATCCCACACCAGAGGTGCAGCTTGGTGAATAAAAATGTCTAAGAAGGTCTAACAGAAGTTACCTAGTACTGGGAGAAGAAGGAATGGGGAATTACTATCTAATGGGTATAGAGTTTCCGTGCGGGTTGGTGGAAAATTTCTGGAAATGGACAGTAGTGATGGAGACATGACATTATAAATGCTCTTCATACTGTCAAGTTGTATATTAAATATGGCTTAAATGATAAGCTTCATGTTATGTAGGCTTTACCATAATGAATATTAATTAATTAATTTAAAAAATAAAAGATCTAAATTTCATGAAAATCGAGGAACAACAACAAATTTGAAATCCTGAAAAGGTGAGATCCCTGAATGGCAAAGATTTGCCATATTAGCTAGTGATGTTGATGTTTAAGTTTTAGAGAATGGGGCGCCTATTACCCTATTACACTTAAATAATACATATACATAAAGGAATACGCTATTTGGGGGGGGGGAGGCTCATGTCCTATCTAGCGCCTTAACCTATGCCTTTTAAATCACCTGCTCCAGTATGTTTAGATGAGTAGACCTCAAAGTGGCTAATGATGATGATATTAACGATGATAATTTATGCTGATTCCACTTGTCCTTACTGGTCACAACTGCTTAGTCTGATCTCTTGTCTCCTGATATTTTACCTAACCGAGCGATTAAGTGATGATAGCAGAGGGTCACTCTCTGTTCACTTTGATTCATCTACAAACATCTATAATTTTCATGATTCTGCCTGTTTCGTGGATCCATCTGTGACCTTCTTTTGCACTTGACAGAGTTGGTTGTCCATCCAGAAACTATTCTGAAGCCAGGGCAATGTTTTATTGTCAAAGCTTATAGGTGCTGGACATTCACAGAGGAGAAACCTCAAGTCCTCAAAACTAATTTTGCCCTCTGAGGTTACTGGGGAGAGTTATCCATCATCCCCTTCTACCCTGTCAGACGGGACTCCCCTCTTCAGAAGAACTTACCTAATTTGGTGTCTGAAAGTGTAAAGGGTGAGTTTGGCCAAGGCCGTAATATCTTTTACGCTGGTAACAGAAAACTGCACAAATTATATTTTATTGTGTGTTTTACATGTAAGGTAAGTTCAAGTAAAATAGAAAATGTAACTTGTATATTTCAGGAAAATTATTTGGGCAGTAAGAGTAGGTATGCCATTTCATACCCGCCCACTCTTCTATCTTTCTGTTAAATGCTTTTCATCCTCGACAAAAGGCAGAACTTTACTTCCTGCTTGGTGCCTTCCTCAACCCTCCCAGGTCACCTTAATCTGTTGAACCTATCATGATAGACGTCATAGACATAGACATAGACATAGACATAGACATAGACATAGACATAGACATCAATGAAGTCTATCATTCTCTCTATCTTCTGGAACTCTCCAGGGCCGGGACTATTCCCACTATTCAGTTTCCCACCATCTTCTTAAGCTAGAGCATTGTCTTTTTTCTGCTCTTTTCCCCAGTAAGTCTTAAATGAATGAGTGAATGATTATAAGTGAATGAAAAAATATCTAGCCTTACATAGTTTATTTATTATTTTGCATCTATTTTGCTGATATTTAGTAAAGGCTTTGGAATCAGAAGTTTGATTTTAACTTCTACTTCTTAGAAGCACTGTGACCCTGGATAAATTATCCAACCTCTCACCCTCAGTTTCTTCATCTGTGTAATAAGGCTAATAATACTTATTTCAGAGGCTCAAAAGGAAGATGAAATGAAGGCCGTCAGGTGATTAGTATTAGGGAGCAATCTCTTGGAAAGAATTAATCACAGCGGCAAACAAGATGTAAACAAAATCTTGAATTTTCCTTATAAGACAACATTCAGAAGAGAAATCAATAGCCACAAAGGTCAGTGGAGCTAATTACCTACAAGGGATGAAATGATGGACATATTTCATAAGTAACCTTCAACCTACAATAAATGGGTTGTGTTTTAGATGATTTCTTCTGAGTCAGTTGCCTTAGAGCTTAGAAATACCTTCTCCGTGCAGTCAGCATGCCAGTAGATGGCTCAGTTCTGAGAACAGCCAACACAGTGTAGCTACCCGACAATATGAGGTGTTAAAGAATTGTCCATTGCAGTTATCATACCTATATTTTTTTCTGCACAGTAGTGTTTCTAAGTCAAGCTCCCGGGGTGGCATGAGATATTCACACAGTAGCACTATTACTGGCTGACGCATCGTGGGGTGGGGGGAGGTCTGAGAATTTTGGCAACGGAGTAGGTCCAAAAAAATGTAACTTACTGAAACCAGGTAATAAAATTAAAATTAAACAAAAAAGTGGGCTTTTATACCCATTTCTAAGATGGCGATCAAAATCAACCAAAAATCTCAAGTGAATCTTTAGGGAAACTTACGATAGGAAGAGCTGGATGAACATTATTGTGAACTAGAACCACGTTAGAATCCTGACTTGGCCATGTGTGGCCCTGGAATTGTGAAAACCATACACACCCTCTTGAGTTTTAATTTCCTTACATACAAAGTGAGAACATGAATATAATACTTGACACAGTCTTCAAGAATGATTTTATGCCATAATTTATTTTGATTTATTAAGAATATCTTTCATGTATCATTCGTCTCTCGCTTTTTGACTTCCCACATCAGCTCACATTTACACACAAGAATATATAGATTTCATTGTCCTTGAAACTCTGCCATTACAAACGTTGCCATTATTGGGGGTTTTTTCTTTCTACAGAATTCTCAAACTTTCCATGTTTCTTTCTTAAGCCTACTACTCCTCTTTATCCTTCTCATCATGCCACCCTTCAAAGTCATCAGAAACTCATTTTGCTTAGTGTTTCCGTTCACCTCGTTGCCCTGACTCCATCTGAACCAAGTCTTCCTCAAGGTCTTCCTTTTTCACCACTTTTGCTCCAGTGTCTTCACCTCTCTTTTCCACGGTCTTCGTAAAAGCCACCTACCACTGTGAGGATTTTTCTACTTCTATTGAATGTTCTCACTTAAAGATTTTATTTAGCTTTTAAACCCTTCCTTTGGATGTCCTCTTGTCTTTCTCCTTTGACCCTTGCTATCATAGTCTTATCATCCGAACATTCGCTTCCCTCTTTCCCCCTCAGCCTGGGCCTTACAGTCCACCTCTAGTGGAATATTTATTCTCTAATTCTCTTTTTTCGCCCCCTGCATTATTGTCCTGGTGTTTTGTGTCTTCCTTTCCTTCTCTTTTGAATAGAGCCACCTGTCCTTAAATATGTCCTGTGTCTCCCTTTCTTAGAACAGTCCTGTCCCATGTTCATTCCTCTACATCTTGTTGTTCATAGATATTTTCTTTTTTCTCATCGGACTTTTCTTACATTTGAAATCTATCAACGTATGTCCCATAGTTTTGTTTTGAATTGTTATGCAACATTCTAAATTCATCTTGATAGATATTATTTCTTTCTGTTCCTTCAGACTGGCTTAGTTTTTCTGACTCCCTTTTCCTAGGATCTATTTCTGGAAAGTTTGCCCTGATATATCAAATCATAAAGTCATAAAATTGTAGAGGAGGAAGGAACCATGAATATGATTTACTCGGACCATAGGTATTAATAAGAAGGAAAATGACTGGAAAATTTTCCAGAAGCTCAACTCACAAGTGTCACCCCCTCCTCAGAAACTTGAAGTAGAGCCTCATTCTGTATCGATGTTGTCTATTGTGACTTACATATTTTTCATTTTTATTGAAAAAAATGGATTGATACAGTACATATGCTTTTGAAAAGTTTAACAAAATATACATAACATAAAATTCGATTCGGTGGGGTTAAACATGTTGGTGATGCTGTGCAATCATCACCACTGTCTAGTTCCAGAACATTTTTTGTCATTTGAAAGGAAACTCCTTACCCATTAAGCAGTCACACCCTTGTCCTCCCTTGTCCCCAGCCCTTGGCAACCACCAATCTGCTTTCTGTCTCTAAGGATTTACCTATTCTGTATGGTTCTTATAAACGGAATCACAAAATGTGATATTTTGTATCTGGCTTCTTTCACATACACACATACATATAATAAGCATTTTCTTTTAAATATTCTTCTACATTTACCATGCTTTCTTCTCTTCCAAAATTTTACACATTCTCTGTTTATGGGTGGTAGTATTATATCCTTTTTTCCCGCCTCAGAAATGCCTTTTCTGATAAAAACTTTAACCTGTGAAGCACGCAGATGAAATGTGCCTTACGTGGTCCTGTGTAACAGGCCTGCATGAGAAACTCCCCATGGGGACTCGGTCTCACTCGACAAAGCTCCTTCACTCCTTCTGGTCTTTGTCCTCTGGTACAGTTTCTCAAATAGTTCCAGGAGGACGACTGATATGAAGCTTCCAAAAACTCCTTACTTGCCCTAGATTTTGTAATTCCAATATGTCCAAAACCAAAGGCTGCCTCCCTCCACATCCACCATCTGCTAGTGTAGTTGGCAACACAGAAATTTGTCACACTTATGCTCTTGAGTTGTCCACATGGCAACTACTTCACATTGATTGTGCCTTCCTTCCGCCATGACCCCTGCCTACTTTTTGCAGATCTCTGCCTGAGGGTCCTGCACTGCTGTTCTTACAGAATGCTGGCTCCCTTGCATGCCATTGACCAGGGGGAAAATGGTGGCAGGTCACACTTTGCTTTATTGCCCTGCCCCACCTCTGTTTCTTCCCTCTTTTATTATCTCTCTATTGTCTCTACCAACAGACCTTTTGCTATCTTCCTGCTAGTGTGAGGTACAAAAGGAAGCTGGCTATTTGTTGGGTAATGCTTGAATGAAACACACACGCATGCACTTCTACCTGCCAAACACGAATGTGAATTTTCAGTGATAATACAATCTAGCTCCGCATTAAGGAAGCAATATTATCTACACAGATCACCATCTTCAAAGACAACAGGGTTCAATATTCATTATTATGCAGATTGGTATCAATCACACACACTCATTAACAAACAACAAGATGTACCTTCTGCCATCAAAGTTATGCTCAAGAGCCCACCTACATGAAAAACAGAGTCATCTACTCATTGATGACAATACAAACACCTGGTAGAATGTTTAGAATTACTGCTTTTCTGTCCCTGAACACAAAATCACATTTCTTGTTGACACCTCACTGCTTTTTGTGAACAGAAGATGGTTATATGAGCATCTCCTCTACAAGTAACGGGGCTATTTATTGAGCAGGATGTTGAGATGGGGGGATATTATTCCAGTTTCATGTTCTTTGGATTCATCCCATTTAAATTAACAATCAGAATCATCACAATATTATTTCTGTTCGGGCAACTGTTGTACTCTTATGAGGCAGCCTTTTATAATAAACCTTACCTTGAAAGAATTTAACAGATATCTCTTAATAAAAACTGCTTTAATATTCTTACCTTCTGTCTTCATTTTTTTTCCACCTCCATCTTGATAGAGAAGTCAGCCCTAATTAATGTATTTTCATTTTCCTCCCTTTTATTCATAATTCTGTCTTTTCTTCCTCTCTCTACCCCAATGAATTTTTCAATTTTTTGGCTGTTTCATTTCTTCTTCAGCTAACTACAGCTTACAACTAATTGCCTACCCACTTATTCTGGGTTGTTGAGAGAGATGGAACCATCTTGATAAAGCAAACATATCGCCTTACATTTATTTCTATCCCCAGACCTACTATTATTGTCCACCTTCTACTCTGGTTGGTGTCCTTGAATTGTTATTCTCCCCACCCTTCTCTCTTCCTCTCCCTTGGTGGTGGCCATATTAGCTTCCTCCAAGCATACAACCCACACTCATTAAACCCTTGTGACAATTCTCCAAGCACACTGGGGATATATCATTATCATCCTTCATCCAGCGGATTACCTATTGAAAAAGTTGGGGTCAAGAACCTTGGTTTTCTACATCCATGTGTGATTATTTTTCCTCCTTATTACTGCCAAAATAGTGGTGCTAGTCATGTCAATATTAAAACTAGTCACCTTCAGACTATTTTACCAGAGAAATCCATATTAAATAGAAATGATGAGTGCTTGTTTCTCTAGGCCACAAGTCAAGAAGGATTTTCTCCAAAACAGCGTTGTTGAATATTTGAGGATTAGTATGTGAAAGCACATCCTGCTGTTTCCACTTCTGCCCCAATCGTAGATTGGGATGAAACTATCAATTAATCAAGTACCAAGTATTTATTCAGCACATACTCTGTACTAAATGGAATTAAAGCCAAAAGAGCCACATTTTTCAATTGATGTAAAGGGCAAAAATATATCTGTGTCCAAGCGGGCATATTTGTTTTCAACAGATGGATAGGCACCCTGTTCTATTCATCTGCATTTCATTGACTTCCTTTCCAAATGCATGTTCTGCAGCCACAGCCTCCTTTGGAAATTTTCCTCATTTAGAAATGATTGTAGAAAATCCTTCCGCCACTTGGTTCTTTTCAAGGTGACTCGTGTAGAGCCTAGATAAAAACATCTGTGTACAGGAGGTTATTTTAAAAGCCATTTTGCATATTCTTGTATATTCTTTCTAGAAATTTCTATTAATATGGTATCCCATAATTGTCCCATGATCTAAACCCATTTTTAGGTGGCCTGTGAGGGACAAGATTTCTGGGTCCTCTTGGCATCAGGGCAACAGATGGGAATTATGTGTCCATGATGTTG
The DNA here is from genome assembly GCF_024610735.1 of Ursus americanus. NCBI lineage: Eukaryota > Metazoa > Chordata > Mammalia > Carnivora > Ursidae > Ursus > Ursus americanus. Next base: position 16,044,310 of record NC_142136.1, on the reverse strand, counting down.
TTGAAAGATGAGGGAGTTTAATATATAATCCGGTGTCTAGAAATAAGTGCATCTACCTTTGGATTCCTTCCAGGGATAAAGTTATCTCTAGATCCTTTTAGTGTATGCCAACCCACTTAGGTGAGTAGATAGACTAGCTAGCCAGACTGGATTGAGTTGGTGTACTAGATCTCAGAGGTCAAGCATGTGGCCAACACTGCCAGAGCCCTCTCTATTGCCAGGCACTGTTCTACGTGTTTTACAAGTATTAGCCACCTAATCCTTACGAGGACCCTAGGATCTAAGTATAGATAGTACTCGCAGTTTACAAATGAGGAAACTGGGGCATAAAAGGTTTAAGTAGATGGCCCAAGATTACACGTCTAGTAAGTATCAGAACTGGGCTCGACTCCCTCACTGCCTCTAAAAAGCCTTGAGAATTACAGATTTGGGTTAGCTTGTCTTATCTATGCTCCCGCAGGGAAAGACTGCAAGTAATCTCCTACACCCTCCCAGCATGTTCCTCTCTCTGAAGACTTCGACCTTGTCTGGGAGAGTGTGAAAGGATAGGAAGAGTAAATCACTATCTTTCCACTTTGAGCATCACCCCCTCTTTGCTGGTATTTCCTCAAGCCTTAGAAGGTGGTGGACTTTATCCTCTTACGGGTTCTTGGGGCCCTAATTTTATTAGAGCAAAAGGATTTTAATATTGTGCATAGTCACAGATGAAATATATCCCTCCCCAAATGCAAATCAGCTTAGCTGCCAACCTGAGTGGGTTCCTCCAAGATGGGTTTGACTCCCTGGTCTGTATCATTCTCCTGAATCCCAGCCAAAACGCATCACAGGCAGGTTACCTAAGACAGCAGTATGTTTTTCAAGTGCAAGTTACCTCTGTACTTCCCCCAAAACACTCTGAGTTGGGGCAATCAGAGTCACCCTGTGACTTAGGATTTGATCCTCTACACAAATGTGCTTGTAAAGGAAGAAGTATGGCAGGGGGAGTAACTGGAGAGTAGGGGTAAGAGGGAGAAGAGGAAGGGAGAATGTTATAAAAATGAGAGCCGGCTGCTGACGTCCATGACGCCTTTCTGTAGTCTGCCACTGGTAGAGGGATTGGCTGTAAATATTTAGAAATACTGGCATACTGCACCGATTGGAACCCAAGTTTTCTTCCACTTCACTTGATTTTCTTTGGTGGCCTTCGATCCCCCATCTCTGTGATGCTGAAATCATCCCTACTCTAATGAGGATTATTGACATCACGCAGAACAACGAGTCCACTGCTGGAATGCTTTATCTTCCCAACTGCTGGTGGTTGGGCATCCTGTCGGATATTGCCAGGTGCCATTGAAAACACATTACTTAAATCTAAATTTTAAGAGGAAATCTTAAAATCTAAAAGGAGAAACTGTAAATAATTTCTCTGGTTGAAACTGTCTGGTCAAACGATAAAACACACCGACAATAAAACAGTGCACATGGAATAACGAATCTCTAAATTTAAACCACCGCAGCTTTAACCTCCAGCTGGGTGTTTAGAAAATAGTGAGAAGACATGGTTCGGGCACAATTTGATGTTATATGAAAAAATCGAAATGTTCACCTCCCTCTTTTTTACATTCAAGTAAGAGTATTTGGTTGAATCTTTAAAAGTTGGAATGTATTTCCAAAAGAAAAAAAAAGATTCATCATTTATTAAGTTATGTTGCTGCCATAACAGAGAAATACACAATAGCTTTCGGATGCACAGACCATCACAATTCTTTTGAGTGATGAAGAGAAATAATTAGTGTGCTTTGATTTTGCCAACATGTGCCAGACACTGCCTGCCATTAGCTCAATGAACGGTTCAGAGTCAGAGATGAGATGAACATCTGCTTAAACTTCATAAGATACTAGAAAGTTTAGTTGGGTTAGATTATAGTGAACTTCGTATGTCCTAAGCTGTTTTTAGTTGAAATTTCACCTTTTTTTTTTTTTAAGCAAGAAATCTACATGGCAGAGGTTTCAGGCAACTGTCCACGTTTATTTTTTCAATTAGCCATTTCCACTAAAATAACTCAAAAGCCCTGCTATTGTACTGTCCTCGAGGGTGGAGTTTCCCATTAGCTTCACCTAGCTTGAACCTAATATTACCAGCAGCTGGAGTCGGCTGTTGTTTATTGAGACCCTGCTATACACAAGGCTATTCACCAAGCACGTGACATAAATTATTTCTAGTCTCCACAACAGCCTATTCAGATCGATATTATCATCTCCATTTTACAAATGAAGAAACAGCTTCAGAGAAGTTAAGATGAAACAGCTGGTGAGTATTTGAACCCTATTGCTTTCTCAATAAAATGGAGTCCATTACCAGAAGTTCCCCAAAAAACATGGTTATAAATTCCATTCCACCTAAAATAATAGCAGGGTTGAAAATCAAGCTTCAGTTAGGTTCAGTTTAGTATATGTATATTTCATCTTGAATAAGTAATAGCAGGTTTGTTTGTTTTTTTTAACCTCCAAGCATCTGATAAAGTTTTCTTGTCCAAACTAATTCTTTGCAAGGATGATCTGATACAAGGATAATGAGGGATATTATGAAACTTACCCCGGGTCACATGGTTTGGTTCACCAACAGTGGTTGGCAAAAAAGGCATTTTCTGTCTGTAACCTGGATTCTTTCCTTCTCACACTGTAGCCTCAAATCTTACCCCCAGGGCTTCATACATCCTAGACTATCCATAAATATTTGCTGAAAGACTGAATGTACAACTGAATAAGTACATGTAGGAATGAACACATACATAACAACTCTACCTACATGTGTGTTTGCTATTCTTAAAGGTCTCTTATTTGGTGACATGGATTCACACGTCCTTTGAAATTTGAATCCAGGTGGTAAAAACCTGGAATAACAAGTTAGTTTCTTATGCAGATGCTGTTTCTGTCACCCCAAGAAGTACTATGCGGAGGCTTCAGTATACTGTAAATTAAACATGATCTCTTCCTTGCTCTCTGGACAGAAAATGATTAGAAAATGAGAGTCTGTGAGCCCACCTTTGTTGGATTAAATGGAACATTTCACAGCAATGGCAATAGGTACTTCTAATCAAACTCTCAAGTACCATGTGACAGTTGTTCTGACTAGTTTTATCTCATCATTAATTAAGATTTCTTGAAGCGAAATCCATCAAGGAGAATTGACAATATCTCATGCCTGGGATTTAATGGGCTCACGTACATTGTCTTTTTCACACCAAGTATACCTATCTCCCAAATTTTGCATCATTATTTTGTTTTCAGGTTCTTTTCTTTCTGCTTGGATATTACTTTTACAAGCAAATAATCACCTAGTTTTATTAGAGATTGGCCCGGTCTTCTAGATTTTCCAAGATCACTATGAGTATTATAAAATATGTAAAATCATGCACCATGGAGAAAAGTACTTTTATAAAAGGGTGTTAGTGATTTGGGTGACCTTATATATTCTTTCTGCAATGATCTCATATATTCTAGTTAATGAACAAAAGCTGCAGATAAACACTTTCATTTATTTATGATTCCCGAATAAAATCTAAGTTTTCAATAGTTTAGTCTCCGATGAGAAACTTGTAAACACCAGGTGGGGAGGCCACAGGTGAGGTAAATGTCTTCCACATTTTCAAATGTCAGCTGTTCCCAAGAGAGGGTGCTTAAGTAAACACCATCTATAGTCTTAGCAGATGTTATCAATGCGTACCACCTCAATTGCAGTTTTCCAATATCTGTGCTGTTAATAACAGTTCAGAGGAGATTTGAAGTGTTTTGATTTGAATCAATGGTCATTTAAAAAATAGCTGTGCTAAATGATGTATGTTTGTCTTTGGATCATCTCCTCTCAACAGATGGTATCTTTGGAATTGTTGTGACACTTCATTGTTTCTGATGGCTGATGACTCATTGTAGGAAAATCCCAGCGTACACAATTTGTGAAAATAAGATTGTTTGCTATGGCTAATTTTCAAACAGAATTTCAACAGATGTGACAATTTTACCAAGATGTCAAAATAAGAGCAACCCACCGACAAATCAGATCTGGCTCATGTTTAGTCCTTTGGTATCATTCTGGTTTGTTTCTGGTGTCAGGAGACTGTATGTCAATGTCATCCCTGATAACTTGATCATTTCAGATGGCACACAGTCAATTTTTTCATCCTCCCTGATGGCTCACTTTGCAGTCACGATGCAACACTTCCAGGTTTTTCTCCTCTACCTCCCCCAGCCCACATATTACCAAAGGAACAATGTTTGTAATAGATCTTTAGACTTGTTTGGAAATACAATGAGGTCATCCACTGGAGATGTTTGGAGGTCATGGAGAAAGATGATCATTATGAAGGAATTTCAAGTTTAGCTGTGAATCTGTGCGACTGATAACCTTGCATAGTTAAAAAGGTATCTCCCATAACAATTCGGAGTCATTGTATCCTTGACCAACATGGCAGAAGTAGCCCTGAGAAAATGAGGTCAGCGCACAGTGGTATCATGCATTATTTTGTGTGTCAAAAAAAGGCCATAAAAGTAGCCCATTATCATCAATGACAACTGGACAAGCAATAATGTTAAAATACTGGGTTCTCATTACAAGGAGCTGACACGGCAGAAAACTGAGAACCACTCAGGGTAGCCCAGCACAAAAATCTTTTATGATGTGTCATCCTCTCCAAGGGCTAATCAGAAACAGAGATAAAAGGGAGGAGGCGATAACATTTGTGCAAAGTAAATCCTATTTTAAAAGAGTAATGAGACTGAGGTATAATTTTGTTTTTAAGAAGAAGCTGGTATTGTGTATGGTAAAAAGTCTTAACTGCATTTTCTCTGAAGAGCATACTTTTATTTCTGATCAGCCTTCCAGAAATTCCTATGGGGCAAAGGTGTGAGTGAAAGCAATACAATGAAAATTCTATTGTTTCTTCTATTTCTGAAGTGACTGGTGTTATACTCATGCCACATTATTCAGCTATTAAAAGAGAAAATAGCCTAAAGTTTTCCATTTCCACTTAGGCTCAAGTAATTCTCATTCTGTTCCACAGGCTTCTACATGGGAATAAAATATGTTACAGCGTGCAGTACATTTCAAAAACTACCTCTCACTCAGAGCCCTTATCAAGCGAAGAAAGTTATAATACTGTTTCTACCATATGAAAAAAAGAAAAAAAGAAGCCACTTAAGAAGATAGCTCATTTTCATTTACATGTTTAACAATTATCTCCTTAATTATTAAGTTTTGGGGTCATATTTAAGTATCCAACATAAATTTATTAAGTATTTGGAAACTACTGTAGATTTCATGTTTTTTGAGCAAAGGAAGTTTGGTAGATTAAGAATCACCACAGACACTTTATAGCTTTTCTCGAAGGGAGGGGTCCGTTTCCCTCCTCCCTCTATCTAGGCTGGCCCTGCATCTTACTTTGACTAGTACAGTGTGGTGGATGTGATCCCATGGGACTTTGTAGCTGAGGCTCAAGAGGTCTTTGAGCTTCCTCTCCCACCGTCCTAGAATGCTGTCTCCAGGAAGTAAACAGAGCAAGCCTTCTGGAGAGGCCAGTAGAGGAGAACCAAGGTAGCCTAGCTGCCACCTTATTATCTGCTGGATATGTACGCAAAGCGTATGTATACCTTCCAGCCCCAGTCAAGCCACCAGATGATGGCTGTCTCACAGATGACCTCAGAGGAGAGCCACAGAACTGACCAGCAGAGCCCAGCCCAAATCATCAATTCCCCAAATCATAGACAAATAAGGTATTGTTATTTGAAGCCACTAGGTTTTATGGCAGTGTATCATGGGGTGGAAAAGTAGGGTGAAAAGTCAGGTTTAGCCTGGCCAGCCCACTCCCTGCAGCCCAGCAAACCCAACAGCACCGTCTCTTTTGCCCTGACTACAGGCCAGTCGTGAAAGGAAAAGCACCATGGTCTTCTGACATGAACTGTGTGCCCTTCTACCTCCTGGGAAAAATTATTCCTCTAAAGTCACAGACTAAGTTAAATCACAAGCTGAGATATGCCTCCTGGGGCACATTTTCTCATATGGTCCACCTTAATGCTAAATGACGGACTCTGGTGGTCCTTCTGAATGGTACAGGCTGCAGGCAAGTCTGCCTAACTGATACCTCAAATAAAGTTGATGACACAATAGCAAGTCAGACTGTAACCACGGTGCAGCTCTAGGTATCAACACAGACCTTTGTGGAGCTGGGTGGGTCCTTCCCTCCCGTACTTGCCTAAAACAGTATAAAAAAGGTAGCCAAGGTACATTTCCTCTCACCTGCTTTTGTTTCTTTCTTTCTTTTAACTGCATGAGCAACCAGCCCTCTACTTTGGGGCACACTCACTTATGTACTTTAATCTCCTCCGTGTCCTTTGCTGGGCTTATTTACTGATCCAACAAAGTATAAGAGACCTTAGGTGAGCCAACATCAGCAGTCTGGACTTGCCTTTGTGGCCTGGCCTAGCACAACTGCCGAGTGCTTTAAGAGCAGAGGAGACTTTAACATCAGCTTTGCCTGTACTTTGGTTGTTTGTTTATGAGACTCAAATTGCCACAGATTTAAGCAAGTTCTCCTTAACCAAAGTTTTGGACTTGGGTATTAAGGTAGAAGAATGCATGAGGAAGGGAACCTTGAAAGTCTCCCAAAGACAGAAAGGGAGGCTGTGGAAATAGGCCTGCAGGTGGTAACTTTGCCACTTGTTACTGTTTCGTTGCCGCACACGTGTGGAGCAAATGCAGCGTGGCAGCCATTTTGCAGGACGAGAGAGCTCTGAAGACTGCACTGTCTCCCAACACCACACACACTTTTATCTTGGAAATAGTTTGTGTTCCATACCTATAGGCGTATGTTGTCTTCAGAAGACTGAAAATGCGATGCATCTCTTTATATTCGCCATGCCTAAGCACACAGGAGAAGTTCCGCGACTGCCTGTGATTCCTGTTGTAACAAACGTTACTGCTTCCTTCCACCTGCCCTCTGCGTTACGGCCTGTAGAGTTCTTTCTGTGCTTATTCCACACGGTGTCTATCACAGTACAGACCCAGTAGGGCCTTTATCTGACAAAGTGGCATAAGACAAATATTGAAGTGATTTCTCTAGTCAGCCCTGAATATATGAAATCCATTCCTTTAAAGACAAGGAATAATTCTGGGTGAATTCTACATGTTCTTACTCTTTTTACCAATCAGGTTGCATTGTAAGCTCCCAGAACCCAGATATAAGATCTTATTCGTCTCCCAAGTCCCTCTAACAGCACACACATAATAACCCCTTAATAACTGTTGGCAAAGTCACTGAATTGATCTGTAAATAGAATCTAATGAGAAATTCCCTGGGCATTGACTAGTACAATTAAATGTCCTCTTTCTAGAAATACTTATGAACATATGAGTAAAAATAAAGCATTAGGGGGGCTCATTTTAAGGTAAAATCTGTACCTGAACTTTTAATTCCTCTGAACTCAGATCTTTCAAAGGAACTTAGGTATAAGGCACAGCTTTGTGTCTTAGATAAAGTGCCCACTCTAAGAGGAAATGAAAGAAGGCCCAGTTGGTGTGGGATAGAGATCAGGCTTTGGGAGTACAGAGCAAAAACCAAAAATACTGAGAAAAGTGAGAGCTTAATACATCTAAATTTTTATTTTAAAGAAAATGTTAAGTATGAAAAACCAAAGGTTTTTTAAATATTTAAATTTCTTTAACTTTATCTGAAGGCAATTCTGTAATCACTTAATTCTGTGAAAAAGGAACTGGCTAGCAAGATTAGTTTAAAAACAGTTTTTAATATTCACAAGGCAATTCACTTGCATTATACTAGCTTTTCTTTAACCAAATATGTTCCATTAGTATAAGACAACCTACTGACAATACTGTCTTATTTGTAGCAAAATCTTTTCTGATGAAGCTCGTGATTAGTGACAAACCAACTGAAATCAAAGGCTTAGAGGAAAGGCACATTTAATCCAATTAAAATAGCCACAGGCTTTCATATCTTTTTTAAACAAAACTTCAAATTAGAAATCTTTACAGGTTTTTCTGAGACTGGCTTTAGAATACATAAAAGTGATCTCATTGTGTCCCATTCTAATGAATGGGATGATGGAAATTTCCATAGATATAAATTTATAAATTTCCATAAATTTGGAATATTTGGAATAAATATGGAAATTTCCATAGATATAAATTTATAAATTTCCATAAATATAAATTTATATTATATGTATTTTTGGAGATAAAAAATCAGAGTTTAGTGTATACTGTACTATCATGAATTAGTGTATACCTATTTGAAATGATTGAGTAACTGGAAGACTTGAGAAATTTTTGACACTTGACAATGGTATTTGATTTAATTTCTCCTAGTCTCTCAATATTTTTGGATCCTACAGAATCTGGGCATCTCCTGAAAACTTTGGCTTTTTACTAGGCAAGGTTTGTAGCCTTAACACTAGATATGCAGAAGCATGAAAAATAATCTGGCACCCACCAAAGAGATAGGGGAAAAGTGCTAGATGCTGGGATTGTCTGCCCAGCTACATTCTACGTCTCCTCGTTTTATGTCAGCCAGGTGGTTTGGGTGGTTAATATCGACTGTAGTTTGGTACCGACGGGAGTGGTTCTAGCAGTAAAGCTCAACTTCCTGGCTCATTTCTGGACACATGACTCAGTTCAGACCATGGAGGACTGAAGAGAGCGTTGATGGGGGCTTTAGATGAAGATTCTCCTGCCCTGCTGTGAGAGCTCCTCGAAGAAACCCTCACTCCCCCTGGATGTAGGAAAGGGAGCCTGGTTGTACATGGTAGCATGTCATAGCCATAGAATGAAGTGTAGCCCAGAGATGCCGAAACAGAGAGATCAAATGCATCTGGTGTCTTGGTGACATCACTGAGTTGCAAATCCAACCAACTACAAACCAGCGCCCTCAGCTCTGCACCTCCTGTTACTCGTTTCCTGTGGTTCTTTTTTAAGGCCATTCCAGCACCTTCTTGGTATTCTCATCTCCGTTTTGCAGTGAAAGGCCTTCTAGCTGAACATATTAACACTTGTAAGCAGTCAACAATTAACAAAGGACACTTACATACAGGATTTCTTCTGATCTTTGACAGGTGTTACTGCCTTCTAAATGGGAAGAAAGTGAGGCATAGAAAAGTTAAGGAAATTACCTAAGGGCCACGTGGTGAACTGAGCCTCACTTTGCAAGATAATTTGAAAAAATAAAAAGAAATCTTAAAGGATCTCTTTTTTTTATTAAAATTATTTTTATAGAGATATAAAACATTATATAAGTTTAAGGTGTATAACACATTGATCTGATACATTTATATATTAAAATATTATTACCACCACATATCCTTATCTAACATCTCCATCATGTCCCATAAGCATCATTTCTTCTTTGTGGTAAGAACACTGGAGATCCATTTTCTAAGCAATTTTGAGTGTATAATACAGTATATGAAATATTATTCCGCTGCGAGAAAGAAGGAAGTCCTGCCATTTTGCTTACAACAAGGATGGACCTTGAGGGCATTATGCTAAGTGAGATAAGTCAGACTGAGAAAGACAGATGCTGTATAATATAGAAGAAGAAGCCTCTTTATATTCATTCTCTTCTTGTTCATTCCTCCACGGAATGTGTACCTCAACTAAGCTTCTAGGAAAGGCACCAGACAGTGATCGGTCTAGAGGGGCTATTTGTGGCTGTATACCTCTCACCAGGGTGTCCTGCAGAAAAGCCATGGTACCATAAATCAGCTCTGCTTGAGGAGTGAAGTAGTCACAGACAGGCAAACCTGAGAAACAAAAATTGAGAAATAACATTTTATCTTATCAGAAAGGTTTGAAAGAAGGCAGTCAATAGGGAACAATAATCGAGGGTTCCCTACATGAAAGACATGCTTATCCCATTCTTTCTGAGATGGCCAACCTCATGTATAATGTAATTAGGAGTGTTACTGGTCCCGCGTTCAGAGGTATCACACACCTCCCTCTTATCAGGATATTCTTCTCAGCTTTGCTAGGACGGCCTTCCATGCCTGCTCTTGCGGCTGCGGGAAGCCTAAGATTAAATGAGTAATGAGACACCCAGTGATGCGATACTGTGTTATATTATGGAACCTCTGGTCACTCACGCTTCACACCCCATTAATTAGGTGCTAATTGCAAAAGCTACTTAAAAGTAGTTTTTGCCTTGCTCTCTGCCCTAACAACCTGCTCTTAGTGTGAACCTCCCATCAATATCAAAGCCTCAGAGAAATAGGCCTAATATTTGCAATGTTAAGGTTACAGATTTTAGCCTTAAAGGGAAGCTGTGCAAAAGCTTAAGTTTTCATAGCGGGGTTAATGCCCTCATTATATATTCAACACGCTTAAAAAGGACAAAATACAACGTGGCGAAAATTATCTTTCTACAAGGACTTGTATTTTGATAATTACCTGCTGATCAGTTATTCAGAATAAGAATCATGATTTCAAAAAATAAAAATAAAAAAGATGTTACTCAGAATCAAATTAGATTTCTCCTAAGGCAACTGCTTTTAAAACAAACATTTTTGCTGTTACGATAATAAAGTATTCTACGCTGAGGATCAGTTTCATGAGGACACTCAACTTTCATAAATCAACTGTTTCTGCCTGATTTAGTTCAAAACAAATTATTTCACTTCCTTATAGCTGAAGCACTAACTCTTTTACTTGACATGACTCAGACATGGCTGAACATATTAACAGAAATTTTCTAAAAGCATTCACCTTTGAATAAGTAATTTATTGACAAAATAACTAGAGAATGAGAGACTTGAAGGAAACTAAAGAGTGTGATAGAAACTTCGGAAGTCTCTTTCATTGACCTAAAATATTTTATTGATTATAGAAAACCACAGTCTAAACTCAACAACAACAACAAAAATTGAAATATAACTTGCTTGAAATATGGGGATTACCAGTAACCTCTATTACATTATACACCACATTACTAAATGTCATTAAAAGAGCTCATTGGCCACATATAAAATTTTGTGTTTGACACAAAGAGGGAAATCTCTTATACTAATGATAAAAACCAATTGAAAACACATCCAGTGACCAAAAAGCAATGTGACTCTACTGGGTTATCTTTTCCCTTAAGGAAAATGTAGTTTAAGACACATGATGGTTGCAAATCAGAAATATGGAAGAATGATCACCAGTCCCAATGACTATGTCCCAACATTCTTCATGAGTGGGTGAGTCTGACAAGGAGGACAGATCCATCTCATAGGAAGAGAAGGCTGACAAAATCAGACAGGGTATTTGGGCTCTAGCCTGGGTTGTAGAGCCATTATCCTGGTCTACAAATGAAGCCACAAAGGCCGGGTCCATCATATAGATTAGGCAGATGAGGCCTGGCAGCCAAATGGTAAACCCTCCCTAAGCACACTTCACTCTGGGTTGGCAAGATTTATTGCCACCCACTAGCTAATGACTGAGCTACTTGCTAGAACTTGTTTATCGGCTCAGGGCAGAGCTGGCAGATGGAAGGTCTTCAGTGACTACAACTGAGCAATCCTAAGAAAAAGAATAGGGATTGATAGCCCCTACATATATGGATTTTTCATTTGGGATTACTTAGCTTCTTCAGGGAGGCTGTGAAAGTCCCTGTGGATCTTTATAAATAGAATGGCTACTCATTAGTCAAAAATCAGGGAGATGAAATCAATCATTTCTGAAGATGTTTTGCATCCTAATGTTGTGCTTTCAAGTTCCTGTGTATGGCATTTTCCATCATTTTCCTTTGGAATGTGCAAACTGTCATGAGGTAATGTCTCTGAGAGCATGAATCCCAGAGCAGACTCTGACATTTCTCTCCTCTTCTTGAAGTGACTAAAGACCCATGCTAAGAAATAATCATACATTTCAAAACGTTGTGGCCCACTGCATGTTTTTCCCTTCCAAATTAGAGAAGGCTATTGGAAATCTTCCAAAAAGCCAAAAAGGGATAATAAGGCCCTTGTTCCAATGAGATGCAAATTCCAGGTGTTTGGCTGGGATGATTCACTAGCTAGATGACTTCTCCACAGAAGCCTTGCAAATTTTCATCTTAGCGAAGTGATAGATTTCTGTAGGACACAGCACATGGTGTCTTCTGTCTCTCGTGGTCAAATCTCATTAGTGTTAAATCCATAAATATCAAGATTCTACTGCACTGATTCCATTAAGATATTTGGTCTGCAATTGGTGTAAACTACTTTCAAGGGACAATGGGGTTAGAACCTTAGTTGGAATAATCAGGTGCTTCTTGACGTACTTAACTGGGCCAGAGAGAATAGCATGCTCATTCACTTAGGATTTCCTGTAACAATGACAAGGCATTTGTTTTGTTTTGGTCTGTGGTGAAATAGCAAAGCATAACCCATTGCAGCATAATAATATTTATTATTTAAAATAATGTAGGTATTAACATTTTTTTTTACTGAAAATGGTAACGTCGCTGAAGATTTGAGCGCCCTTCTGATTAATACTTACCTCATTTCAGTTATTTGAGGTCATAGTTTCTTAACAGAGGACACATAGGATCAACTTCAGACTGTTGACCCTCCCCCCAAAGTCCCGTATGTATGTGACTGAGGAGAAGATTGTATAGTTCCGCCCAGTTCTCAAAGGGGTACATGGTCCAAATAGGTAAAGAACTTCATTTTAAATGAAGTCCTCTCTGCCTTTCTTTGAAGTAGGCTCAGATAGGAGTAGTGTGGTTCTTCCAAATCTCTTTGAACTCTCTTATACATCTGGGTCAAATATGGTGCCTGACTCAGGAGCGTCCTGGCCTCAGTTCCTTTTCCTCTGATGGCTTGAACACCGTCTCCTACTTGATCTTCTTGGCATGCTCCTGGTTACCCAAGAGAAGCTTGACTTCCCCAAGTGTCTCTTTTTGCCAGTCCCTCTCACACCTCTCTTTTGATTCCCTCCAAAGAAAAGTAACACAGCAGCATGATGGCCTTGCGAATTTGTGATTCCCCCTTGTTTGTTTCATTAACATTTATTCAAAGGTCTTTCTGTGATTAAAAGGGAATGCCCATTTATTATCTACTACAAAAAAACCTGGGATAGAAAGGAAAGGTCAAAACAATAGCATAACCATTACCCATTATGCAGAGGCAATGACTTTTAAGGGTTTTTTTTTCATATTTTCTTCCACATAGCTATAATATTATGTACACTTACACAATGTGTTGATTCAGTAGATAGTTACATACATGGAGACTAAAAATGTAGGTTATATTGTAAGTATCAAAGCTTAATGATTTTTTTTTTAATAGAACACAAAATAGCTAGGTTGCCCTATAAAAGGCTATATCTCCGGTATGGAAGTTGGACTGTCTTTTATTAGAAAAGATACTCAGCCCCTGGCAATTAATAAGTTGTTTGATGTTGGATTCTTGAACGCAAGTACACCTTTACTCAGTGATATATACCTTTCTTAGAGGAAATCTACGCCTGAATAAGATGCGCAAACCATTTCTCTTTATTTAACTTATATTTTTGCCGTATCTGATTTAGAATGGGAACTGATTGTTACTGGGCATTTACTATGTTCTAAGCAATTCACATGCGTTTTTCTCCTTTAGTCTTGACAAAGATCCTAGGATGGCGGTACTGTGTGTATCCTCATTTATAGATGAAGAAACTAAGGCTTGGAGATGCTCAATCACTTACCCCGCACCTTAAGGACAAGAAGTGGCAGAGTCCGGTCAGCCTGGCTCACTCTAACTTGGAAGCCTGTGCCCTGATCTGCTCTGCTATCGGTTCTCAAAGTCTGGTCCCTGGACCGGCAGCATCAGCACCAGCTGGGAATTGGTTAGGGATGCAAATTCTCAAACCCCATCCTGAACCTGGTGGATCAGAAAGGCTAGGGGTAAGGTCAGCAATCTGTATCTTAACAAGCCTTCCAGGTGGTTTTGCTAGGCGCAAAACTTTTAGGACCCTCTGCTCTCTAATAGACTCCAAATTTTGAAAGGTTGCTGATACACAATTTTTAAAAATCTGATTTTTGGAAAGAATCCTGTTAGACCTCTGCCAAAGTATTAAGTTAGTGTTTTATTGCTTAAACATTCAGGATTTTACTTTGGGGATTCTTTGAGTGTTTTATACATTAGTTCATGATAACTGAAGCTTAAGACCCAGGCTTTCCTCGCAGGCTGGGGCGTGGTGAGTACACACAGCCCCTCCGTGCTGTCCTCACGTTACTCATGAGTGGTGACCTGGATTAGGATCCACCTGAACAGATGACTACGAAAAAGACAAAGCACAAAACCACAATGCTATTACACAGATCAGGCTTGCTGATTGTGAGTGAGAAAATGAAAGTTAGTTTTAAAATAGGTCCAACAGGTTAGATGTATTTTTCAAATTCAGTGGATTCTTTACTGGAAGCCACTAGGACCCCACAGTCTTTGTTCTGCTAACCCAAGGCAGGGTTTGCACTCCAAGGCTGACTGTCCTGATCCTGGTGTTTGTGTTGTTGGGGTTTTTTGTTTTCTTGTTTTTTTCCCTCTACTCTGTATGTGGCTCCTGATGGAGGAGAAACCCATACGTTCAGAGTGTCATTTGCATATTTCTGAAGTCCAAGGCATTTTGGTGGTAAATGTATTCGATTTTTAAGAACTTAGGAGTGATTAGGTATAATTTAATATAGATATGGCCAGCCTTGGTGTCCCTGGGTAGCTGAAATTCAATTTTTTTTTAATTAGTATTTGAAAAGGAAGACCTCCTCTAGCCATCGTAATCGTATTTTCACTGTATTTTTATTCCTTTCCAGATCTGACTGTCTTAAAATTTAATTACTGTTAGCAAGACCTTTATGGGAAGAATAGAAATATTCTCGTAATAGTGTTAGCATATTAAATGTAATTTTCAGGTAGCCCTCCTAGGATTCCAGCCCTCCTCAATAGAGCCAATTTAGCTGCCTTTTCCTGCCCTGACAGTCCACACGTATTCAACTCACAAATGTATTCTTTCCCTGGCTGCTCTGATGCTGTTAGAACTTCGTTGTCCCAGTACATTAGGGTGTTCATTCGCTTGTGATAAGACGTCAGATCTGATATGCATTTTAATGCTGTTCATATGAATACTATTAAACATGCTAATTATTACTCTTTGGCACCTTAAGGCACACTGTTGTTGGTTTGTTTGTTGTTTTTGTTGGTTTTTTTTAAACCATGTTGGTTGTTTACAATTCAAAATAGGAGTGTTTTAGAGCCCCTGGCTGCTCAATCCGAGGAGCATGTCACTCTGGATCTCAGGGTCATGAGTTTGAGTCCCACATGGGGTGTGGAGATTACTTAAATAAATAAAAAAATTAAAATAGGAGGGTTTTGAAAAAGAAGAATCAAAGATTGCTCTATAAGAACATAAAGGAAAAAATACACAATTTAGCATAAAAACCAAAGTCAAATGACTCAAGAATTAAATTGATGACCATATGTAATTGTGTCCAAAGATTAAAAGAACTATGTAGAGGGATGTTAGACCTAGAAGTCTGAAGAAATGGAAGGACAGGGGCGCCTGGGTAGCGCAGTCGTTAAACGTCTGCCTTCGGCTCAGGGCGTGATCCTGGCGTTCCGGGATCGAGTCCCACATCGGGCTCCTCTACTGGGAGCCTGCTTCTTCCTCTGCCACTCCCCTGCTGTGTTCCCTCTCTTGCTGGCTGTCTCTCTGTCACATAAATAAATAAAATCTTTTTTAAAAAAAGAAAGAGAGAAAGAAAAAAGAAATGGAAGGACAGGGTCTTAGGCCTGAGCCCCTTGTCTGGGCCAACATAAGAGACTGGGCCTAAAAGTTTGGCTGTCCCCCTCACATCCCCTGGCATCCTGTCTCACTTCTGGTAAGAGCAAACTGATTCTCCTGGGGCTCAAGGACTCAGGCAATGTCCAGGACTTCTGACAGAAGGACCTGTGCCTGTAGCCTTTTACTCGCCCCAGGAACTTACTTGTCAGCTCTAGGCTCTTCCTTATTTGGAATTAACATACCCATATTTCTTTGTTTGTTTTTTTGAGAGAGAGGGTGAGAGAGAGAGAGAGCAGGAGGGAGAGGGAGAGAGAACATGAAGCGGACTCCACACTGAGCTCAGAGCCCATGCGGGAGGCTTGGTCCCACAGCTGTGAGATCATGACCTGAGCCGAAACCAAGAGTCGGTTGCTTAACCGACTGAGCCACCCAAGGAGCCCTCTGTGTTTGGTTTTAATTGAGATGTTTATTCCCTAAATCAGAAACAGCCTAAGAACATAACAAGATATCTTCCACATTTTAATTGTTTTTAATGGTATAGTCTCCTTTTTCTTGCAGCAAATACAGATTGTTCTTTTAAATTCTAATCGGCAAGAGCTCCTAGCCTCCGGTGGGAGGGAGGATTCCATTTTTAAAAAATGATACCCAGAGTGGGTTTTAGCTGAGCTCGGTGTATGGTTGTTGTGCGGAGTTCCAATAGTTTTACTAGTTCTCAGTCACCCTTTAAAAGTGAAGGTCAGAGAAAAACTTGGTGTTTGCTCGTCAGGACTCTACCACGTTTTCGTTCATTAGCTTGAATACGCGACAGTATGTAATCCAAAAGAGCCCAGACTCATTGCTGCATTTGGCTTCCTGTCATAGAAAAAGACAGCCAACCAAATGGGCTTCACTGTAGGATCAGTTAATGAATTTTCAATTCCCATCACATTTATGCTTTATTATTTAAATTTATATAAGTTTGTGCTGTCATTCCAAGCAAAGTGTTTTCTGCAATTTCTCAAGATGAGAAAGCATTTTTCTGCAAAATGCCAAGATGAGAGATAGAGAAATATGTCTCTATCCATCTATTATCTCTCGATTTTGCTGTCTATATATCTGCCCATGCTTTTATTTCATTTATATATATGATATTCCTCTTGATTTGTGACAGAGCTGGTTTGAGAGAGCTGGAACCTGACGTCAGCACCCTTGATGTTACTTCAAGGATATAAAACACAACATCTGATGTTAATAATTTGTGGCACAGAATGGAAAAGGAATTCACAGGTAGAAATAGCCACATTCTTCCTGCCTCCTGCTTGAGCCTGACTCTGTCAGCATTGGTGCCTGCCTTTGTCCCCTGGAGGACTTCCATGGCATCTGTGACCTGCAGACAGTCAGTCTCCTGAGAACGCAATGTAATGAATGATGAAAGCTCAGAGCTGTGAAGAAGAAGCATTACAAAAGTGTGAACACTGTGTTGTTTGCTTTCTCCCCCAGTAATTAGTGAAATGGAAGGAAGGTGAAGAATGGAGAGCTTTAGCAACTGTCAGAAGTATTTCATGTTAAAAATAAAAAGTGATAGAGGAAGGGGCTGGGTGGGGGATGGGCATGAAGGAGGGCACTTGTCATGAACACTGGGTATGGTATGGAAGAGATGAACCACTGACTTCTACTCCTGAAACCAATATTGCACCGTATGTTAACTCACTAGAATTTAAATAAAAAGTTGACAAGAAAAAAATTAAAAATAAATATGATCGGATTCCTAATCAGATGCCCTTAACATAGGGAGATTATCCTGGATTATTTGAGTGGACCCAGTGTAATCACAATGGTCCTTAAGAGTGGAGGAGGGAAGCTGAAGAGGAGAGGAGATGACATTATGTGACCAAGACTTCACCAGCTACTCTTGACTTTGAAGTTGCAGGAAGGGACCAAAGAGCCAAGGAGTATAGGCTGCCTCTGGAAGCTAGAAAAGGCAACGAAACAGATTCTTCACTAAACCCTTCAGAAAGAAATGCAGCCCTGCTGGTACGTTAATGTTAACCCAGTAAGACTCATTTTGGACTTCTTTTTTTTTTTTTTGGTATAAATATGGTATCTTTTTTTTTTAAATTCAAATTCAATTAATTAGCCTATAATGTACTATTTGTTTCAGGGGTACAGGTCTGTGACTCATCAGTCTTATAGAACACCCAGTGCTCATTACAACACATGTCCTCCCCAAAATCCATCACCCAGTTATTCTATCCCTGTACCCCTCTCCCCTCCAGTAACCCTCAGTTTGTTTCCTATGATTAAGAGTCTCTTATGGCTTGTCTCCCTCTCTGGTTTCATCTTGTTTCATTTTTTCCTCTCTTCCCCTATGGTCCTCTGCCTTGTTTCTTAAATTCCACATATCAATGAGATCATGTAATAATTGTCTTTCTCTGATTGACTTATTTTGGACTTCTGATCTCCAAAATTGTTAGGTGATAAATTTGTGTTGTTTTATGCCACTAAGAAAAGGAAAGGGAAGGGAAGGAAAGGGAAGAAAAGAGCCAAAGTTTAAATAGAGGACACATTAAGTAGAGAATGTATTTATTTTATATATATTTAGCAGTTCTCAATACAGATTTTTAATACATAGTCTACAAATATAACTATTACTGAAATAGGAATATGTCTGTGGACATCTGTACATATGTGTGTATGTGCATACACGTATAGACACATATATTCCATGTCTTCTTTTCCACAGAGTCAGTCTCTACTCTTCCTTCCAGGTCTGTGTAGGTCTCACCCTGCACTCTGGGCTTTTTGGTTATTCTAGTCTCGTAAGGTACACTCCCTAAACTCAACTGATTTTTCTTATATTTTCGAGTATTTCATAATCTAGCCTAAGAGAGCAAAATTCTTCTCTGCATCATTTATTTAAAGCACAACTAAAATCACTTTCTATTTTTAATTTCTAAATACTACTGAGTCCCTAATCAGATTATAAATATTTTGAGTACATGCACGAATAATTATTTTATTTATTTTCAATGTGTATAGTTAGTATAGTGCCCAATACATACTATACTTTTAAGCCTTTATACAAATAGGACTTACATGTAATACTTACTAGTTTGCAGTGATACTGACAATACTCATTATGACATGATGACGATTAGAAGTTGGACAGACCTCTTTATAAACCTTAAGGTGTAGATCTAATAGCTAATAAAGACACAATGATGTTAATAGGAAGTGCACAAACTGTATGTGTATTGAAACTACAGAAAATTCTGTGATGGTCCTAAAGCAGCATTATCCAATAGAAATCTCCAATTTCGGATATTATGGAAATTGTTTCTATTTGTACTCTCCAATATAGTGGCCACTAGCTACTTGGCTAATGAGCACTTATGATGTGGCTAGTGTCACTGAAGGACTGACTTTTTATTTTAATTAATTAATTCAAGGTTAAATTAAATGGCTACATGTGCTGGTGTCTACATAATGGCCAACATGAAGACACTTTTAGATTGATAGATGACTGCCCACGTTCTAAGGGCTAGTGTCGTCAAGGATTAGGGTGATTTTTGTCTTTGCAAATGGTCTTATTCCTGAAGCAGTGAATGAATAATGTGGAGCAGGGATACCCAAAGTGTTCTGCGGTTCAGACCCGGCAATGAACTGTTTGTTATAGTCCAGGACGAGTTAAGAAATTGAGAGTAAGCATTTAGAAACTTCTGTGGCCACTTGGCATTGATGTAACATCCAAACATGGACTCAGTGGACTCATCTCACTCAGTAGGGCATAGACTACTTTGGGTATTTTTAAGCTTGCACAGTGAGAGCCATCTGGTGTGAACCTAGGCGGATGTGGTAGGACCCCATATTGGCCCATGGAAGATTGGAAATTAAAAAAAAACAACAACAACTATCCTCTCCCCAAATAGCTACAATAGTTTGAGAAGCCCCAGTGGAGAAGACTAGGAATCTGAGGCCAGGAGTCCAGTCTGTTCCTCATAACCTGGCTCAGTTGTACTGACCAGACCTCTCAGAACGAAAGGACTTAAAAAGAGAAGCAATTAGAAAATTCAGGCAAATGAAAATTGTCCCTCTCGACAGACAAATGAAAAATCCAGGTCCCAAAAAGGATGTGACATACTTCAACTACTTCCATCTGAGTTTGGAGACCTCCCTTTCTGACCCTCAGGCAAGCTGTTTTTCCACCATACCAACTGGATATGGGCCAGGAGAGATCTTATGATTCTCTCGCACGACCAATAGGAGTCTGAGGATATCACTGCAGCATGTCCATAAAATCCACCGTGCAGCCCGCTTGTGCCTGTACCCACCTTGGTTCACTCCCGCTTTTTACTGAGTTGTTGCCACAGTGAATTTAAAAAAACAAAACAAGACAATGCAGACAATGTGTCCATATGGCTCAGCACTCAGAGAAAATGAATCAATGAAACCAGCCCTTCCACTCAAGTGTTAGATTTCACACAAACTATGGATTAGTTTGTTTTCCTAAGCCATGAAACGATGCTTTCCATTTTGATTTCCCGCCTCGATTTATTCTGAGATCGTACCAAAATGGTAATGGGATGCAACAGTTTAGGGCTCCCTTAGGAGCCCAGAAAGAAACCAGGAAAGCAGTATTCGTTATTTTGGAAACAGGGCAGCTGTTGGATCAAATGTGTAGTGGGTAGTGTCGGTGCCCCAACGAGATGCCCTGTACTGGCCGGTTCTTTCAGACCCACAGCCACACCTTTCTCCCAAAGACCGCCCTGAGTCACAGGAGCCATCTGGCTTGAGAAGGAACAAAAGAGCACCTCTCTCCCTTTCTATCCCTCTGTGAGGTAGGGGCACCAAGCATGGACTAATGTCTGTCCCTTTGCTTCACGGGGAGATTTACCTGATGGAGCAGTTCACACTCCCAGAGCTCCTTGTGGCATCAGGCTAAAACCAGTCTCCGGATGAACCCACACCCATGCTGGTTCCATCTGTTTCTTTGTTCTGCCTTGCACTTCCTTAAAGGTTCCTGCTGAGAATGTACCTTCAAGATACCACTTGTACAAGAATCCCCATCTCAGGCTCTGCTCCTAGGGAATTTGACCCACAACAGAGTGTAAACAAACTAAAAACTTTTAAATAGCCACTTTTCTTATTACCTTGAGTTTTCTGAACTGTGTCTTGATATGAATTCAGAATACTTTAGTGGTCCTGTTCTTGAAAATATCAAGAGGAGGTATCTAAATTTCCAGATCCTTTTGAACTATCTTAAGAAGTTTTTATCTCCTGAGTTTGGACTCGTTATTATCTTTGATCACTGACTTCAGATCAAAACTGCTGCTCCATTAGAAAACACAAAGCTATTTCTGAGCGTGTGATAATTGCTATTTCCTATCTGATGAGACCATTGTAGAAGTGTCTCTGCAAGAACGTAACAGCATATCTCAAGTACATGACTATTTTCTTATGCAAATAAAAATACCCTATATTTTAAAATCTATAGAATATCGTTACTATGTTATTTAGTGGGAAAATTAATCATCCAAAAGTTTGTCCTTTTGGGGAGGGGTGGAGTAGGGGAAGCCTGCTTTATTAATTTGTGATAAATAACAATATGTTTAAAATAACAAACTTGGGAAAATATAATTTTCAATTTTATATTCAAATCATGTCAGTTGCATGGGAAATGGAATTTATTAGGGAAAACGCTGTAGCTATTTGCATAATTTTCTGGTGCTGAAAAATGAGAAAAATCTGACTGTATATTACTAGAGCCCGGTTTAACTTTGCTTTCAAATACTCATTCACCAACCTAAGCCTTTTTTTGTCCTCAATCTCTGTGGAGCTCCCATAAAATATGCACTTAAGCTCATGTAAAAATAATGCATTCTTCCATTTTCCTCCAAATCACACTCTCATGTGTTTGTTAATACATTTAGTTGCCTGTCATCTCCGTTGATGGCTGTTTCTGTTAGAGACTTTATAATGGTGGTGGAGCCGCTGAAATTCCAATCACCGTCTTCAACAATGTTTCATTTCTCTTTATTTTATTCATCCTTGTGGCCCAGTCTCTTACCAGTCATTCGACAAATATCTACCAAATGTCGTCTCCTTTTTCTTCTATTTCCTCCTAAAATCTTAACAGTCCTGCAGGCCCCCTTCCTAATTTGCAAAATTCCCAGAATTAAGTGCCATGGAATCGTTTGCTTTTGGCGAATATGCCTAAATTTGGAATTTTCTGTGGTGTTGAATGAAAGCAGAATCGTTGCTAATCAATCCTAACTTTCATCTTGTGTTGAGGGGACCCAGCATCTACTACAATTTAACCAGAACAAGGCTTTTCTCACCAAAAAAAAAAAAAAAAGAAAGAAAGAAAGAATAAAAGAAAAACACATTTTTGTACATGACTAAACAAATATTTATTGTTAGCCAATGGGATTAAAAATGCAGTCCCTACATTCAAAGCGATCGAATTCTAAAAGGGAAGACAAACACAGAAACAAGCAGTCCTAATACAATGTGATTAGTACCAGATGTTTGGACAAGAGTCTGGAAGCAGCGAGGGGTGGGGAATACTTGCCCATCTGCTGTTTGGGAGAGACTGAGGGAGAGGTCAGGGAAGATTTTTAGTTGACGCGGTTTGTAAATTTTAATTGAAAAGGGCAGTTTTAAAAATATTAACCCTGAATTATTTAATTCTCTTATCTATCCTTACTTAGGTAGCTCTTCTTTTTTGCTAGATCAAAATTCAAACTATTCCTTCCTTGATGAAAGCCTTTATTTCTCTCATAACTGCCTCCCTTCCACATCCACCAACTTAGTAAGGATTAGGTGTGGCCGCTTGTCACAGGAAACCCAAAATAAAAATGGCTTATACGAGATGGAACAGAGTTCCCCAGCTGGTGGATTGTAACATACACCGTTGATCAAAATCTTGTAACACTGCCTTTTCCTTCCGCGGCACCTTCTCTGTCCTATGGCGCTGACGTGAGTTGATGCAAAGGCAGTTCTGCTATTCCTAGGGTCTGACTGCAGCCCTCGTTCTCACCGTTGTACTCAGGAGATTTCTGGATGGGCTGTTCAACATTTTTATACTTACGTGTGGGTAATCCAGTTCCTACTGAAGGTAAAGAGACTTATGTCAGTTCTGGGTGCTCCCTTCTTGTGGTGGATTTTGGCAAGGGTCTATCCTACTTTGGGTTGGGATTCCAACTCTTGGTTTGTGCCACCGAAGAAATACAATTTTGTTCCTTTGTCTGATACTGCCTTTGACCCACACTCAAGAGAAAATATATATTTAATAGGTGGTGTTTGTATGTTAGCTGATGTTCAGGAAATTAAGAGGATAACAGGAAGAACTTTCACATAAAAGAAAAGAAAAATGGGTGCAAAACCGGGACCCTGAGAATTAACAATGCCGAAACCAAAAATCTACTTTGGGTGATATTAAGTACCGCAGATGTAGGTGTTTTTCTCCTGATCACCAAACTGTGTAGCATGGATAAGGTCACTCATGTTAAGGGTTGAGTAAATCAATGAGCAACTGAATAATTACCAGCTTTCAGATGTGTAAGGAAATCATGCACCTAGAACATCACACTGCACTTATTAAATTCCTACCTTAATCAATAGCAAAGACATTTACAGCCCCTTAACATGATAAAGGAATATACAGGTGTTAAACACGACTCCCAAAAGAGAGAGACAGAGAGGGGAGAGAGAGAGAGGAAACTATTTAAATCCCCAGTATTGAACATCTCTGGATGTTTTGCTTACATCCGAAGATGTACTTATATCACTAACAAGGAGAATAGTTCTCAAAAGAGTTCTGGACTGATTCGAAATCCAGATAGTAGTTGGTTCTTTGCCTCTTATGAACTCAACAGCAGTTTGCGGAATGAAGAGCAAGTGAAAATTTTCATGAAATCACATGCCTGTCTTTTCATAAGAAGAAAAAAAAATAAAGAAAAAACTTAAAACAGCAAAATGGTAATTTGGATCATTTATTTGGAATTTGGGGGAGAGGTTGAGATGTTCTTTTTTTTGTCCTAAAGAATCATCAGCAGACTGTCTGTTTTTTTCCAACACTGAAGCCTCCCGCAGCTCAGCATTGTGTTGGCTTCCTCTGGTTCCTAAGATCCTGATTGATCTCCGCTGTCTTGTTTTGATTTAGTAGCTCCCAGAATAATCCCAAATGTACATCATCACAGGGCTACGAAGCTCCATAATTATTGAGGAGGTGGGTGCTATTTTTCTTTCTGTGCATGTTTAGACATTGTTCTGGGCATTATTTGATGCATGAAGTAAGCTTTGCATAAGGAATACAAAAGCTGTTTTGGTTGTCTTGTCACTCAGTTTTTATCCCTGTAATAAAACAATAGCACAGAATGAATGCCCCCGAACTGAAATGGAACAAAGATGACAGAGGGGGAAAAAAGATCCCCAAAACCAAAAATTCACTCACTTTACATAATGTGGTCATTAAATACATCTTGTGAAAATTTCTTTTTGCAATAAAGACAGAATCAAATGTATTGTAACTTTCCTTAGATGCACGTAAAGATGTATGTGCCAAAAATTGTGATCACAGTAAATGAAGACTCTGAGCAAAAAAATTAAAGATGTAATTTTAATTTTTCTTTAAGAACCCTCAAATATAATTTCAATGAAACTAGGGGAATGTGGTAACGTACGAGGAAAGAAATACTGCTAAGTTGCTTATACATGTGCAAACTCAAGGGTGCACTTAAGAATCATCCTTACAAATTAAAGCAAAAACTTAAAAAAGTCTCCTTCATATTACTATCTGCAAGTAGAAGTATTTTTTAAAATGAGACAAAGGATAACATTTTAGATAACTATCTCTGACTTCATTTTAATAAGTATAGCCTAAGAAATGGCTTGTCCAATTGGATAACATTTCCTATCTTCAAACGACAGAAAACCAAAATAGCAGTAATTGAACCCAAATAAAATGTATTCCTCTTATGTAAATAAAGCCCAGCAGTTAACAGCACAAGGCTGACATGGTAGCTCTCTTCTCAACAGGAACCCAAGATCTGTCTATGTTGTTGCTCTCCCATCCTCAACACGGGGACCCAAGGGCCCAAGAAACTGATTAAGCTCAGCCGTCACATCTCCTTTCCATCTAGAAGAAATAGAAAGCTCAAAGAAGGTCACCCCTACTGTTAAACACACTCCTCAGAAGTTACCCACTTGAATGTAGATGGTCATCACAGGTGACAAGAGAGCCAGGGAAACGTAGTCTTCATTTTAAGCAGCCATGTGCTTATCTAAAAACTGGGGGTTCTATTACTGAGGAAGCATAGGATTTAGGAGGGACAGCCCACAGTCTGTGTCACAGCCACTGGGTCTGAAAATACAGAAATCATAATTTTTACCATTTTTATCCAACTGACTGGGTTTTTTTAAAGCCTTATTGATGATGATGATGATGGTGGTGGTGGTGATGGTGGTGATTACCAGATAGACACAGATCCTTGTAGGATAAAGGCATGAACTGAACCGTTACTCAATTCAGTTTCAATTTAAAGAAGAAAACAAATCTAAATACTGTGTGACAAAGTTTGAACCATAGCATTCTTTTTTTTTTTTGTCTTTTATTTACTTACACCTAAACTTTCCAAAATCAAACATTTAGTTTTGTCATCTTGAGAGGTTCGGTTTCATCAGGATTAAATGCCGCATAAAGGGTTCTTTGGCTTCTAGTTATCCCATTCACTTATTCACTCTCTCATTTATCAGCTCATGACATCCACTAATTTGAAAATTTCACTCTGAAATGTGTATGTTCTACTTTGTGATAGTACAGAGTTCATCACCAAATATATTTTCAAGACCAATGAAAGATGTAACAAAAAATTAAGGCTCATGTTATGATTTCATCGGAAAATTTATTTTGAACAAAGATGAAGTAGAGTCACTGCAACCCTTGGGGTGGGTATGTAGAAGGTAAGAAATGATGAAAATACAGGGATAAGTAAAGAGAGATATGGGTGACTTTAGAATAACTGTAGAATTCAGATGTATTTCCAAATATGGCAGACAGCAGGAACATGAAGACCAATGTTAAACAACCGATCATCTGGCTGTCTAAATAACTAATATACTTTAAATACTTTTCCTTTTATAATATTAGAACCTGTTAATTGTAGCAATATCTACGGAGGAGTGTAAAGAATAAAAAAATTATTCAGCATCTGTCACCCAGGGGAAAAAATACGAACTACCGTTAATATGTTGTGTGCTATTTTAGTAATCTACCTACATTTACAATTGTGTGTATTTTCTCATTGGGTTAATATTTTACACACTGCATTGCAAATCACCTACTCTTTTGCCAATTACTTTTTTTTTTCAATTACCATGAGAAAATGCTTGAAATATAGTACTAAGTTATCTTGTAAAGCATGACTTGAACGGTTGAGTAATATTTGCTCATGTGTTTTTCCGTAATTTAACCAGTTTGATATTGGAAAAGCTGTGTGTATTTAGAATGCATGCACTGTAGCAGACTGCCCAATGCTTTAATCCTGATGACATCTTTTCTTTAAGCAATTTGATACCAAATTTAATCTTTAGTTTCCTCATTTATGAAATAGGATGAATATTAGTGCCTACCTTGTAAGTGTATGACAAGGATCAAAAGAGGGGCAGAATTCATAGTAAGGACTCAATACCTAATAACAAGTTTTAGGTGACATTAGAATATTTCTAATTTTCTGTTACCCTAAACAGCTGTTGACCCAGAACATGGTCGAATAGGTATAAATGACCATTTTGTTCAATCATACCTACCTGCGTTCAGTCCCTCATTTAAGAAATATTTATGGGGCAGTTTCCATTTGCCACGTACTCTTCAACTTTATAATGAGCCTCCTTATTGTGGGCCTTATAAGAACCGGTTCTTATAGTTTTGTCTAAAACTTTTAGCCGCAATTATTATAATTTTAACTATTGAGGTAAATATTATTTAAAACATCCAGCAAAGATTCTGTGAGACGGTAAGAGTCTAGGAGAGTAAAAGTGATTTTAAATTTGACTAGCACTATGGAAATAGTCTTTCCACAGAGATTTCCCAATATTCAAATTTGTGTTTTGATCATTCAGATGAAATAAGTGTCACTTTCTTACCTGTAGGGGCAAAATTGGTAGAACGAAAGTGTCACTTTCAAAGCTGTTTCTGTACAACCGTAATGCTTTGGAGCTTAAACACTATGCAGCCCTTCCTCACTTCTCCTCATTGTCTGTTGGAAAGCACTGTCATGGTAAAGGAGTCAGCAGCAGTACATTTATTCTCTGCTTTTTTGGTTATTTGTGTGTGTGTGTGTGTGTGTGTGTGTGTGTGTGTGTGTGTGTGTGTGTGTGTGTTCTATCTTGTTTCATTCTTGTTTAGAAACAGGTTCTTTAGAAAATATGCTGAGATCTGGGGCGCCTGGGTGGCTCAGTCGTTAAGCGTCTGCCTTCGGCTCAGGGCGTGATTCCGGCGTTCTGAGATCAAGCCCCGTATCAGGCTCTTCTGGGAGCCTGCTTCTTCCTCTCCCACTCCCCCTGCTTGTGTTCCCTCTCTCACTGGCTGTCTCTATCTCTCTCTGTCGAATGAATAAATAAAATCTTTTTTAAAAAAAGAAAGAAAATATGCTGAGATCTGACCAGATCTCAGGAGGTGGAATGTTAATAAATAAAAGGAGTTTAGAGTGGTTGTCACAGTCCCATCCACAAAGGGTCTAACCCTCCTCCTGCCTCTTATCCTGCTCTTCCCAAGCCTCTTCCACATGGAAAAGAGGTCTTCCTGAATCTCAGATCCCTCCCATGACTGTCTTCTGGGCATCCCACTCTCTGCCATCTTCCCTGCCTCTCTAACTGATTCCAAAATCTGACTTGGGGCTCATGATTACTAAGGGGGGTTTCCAAAAATATAGATCCCTGAATTCCTACCAGAAACTCTAAATCAGAAATATCTGTATGCGGGACTTGGGGACTGTTATTTTTCACAAGCTTTCTTGGTGATTCTGATGCAGAACAAAGACTGGCATTGGGAAACTCTTGGCCTAGGTTAGGGTCTGTGATGTGCTTCACCCGCCACACCATGCCCCAGTGTGGCATCCCTCCCTGATCTGTTGCTCCCTCTACCTCCCTCTACCTCATCTGTTGCTGTCCCGGGCCCCTTTGTATGCCACATTCCAGCCTTAGTAATGACAAAGGACATTTATCAAGTGTTCTTTTGTGATAGGCCTTCTACTATATAGAAGTACTAAAGCAGCTAATATATTTAATGCATAACATTTAATGACACATATATGATGTGTTAGAACCATGTATGACACATAGAAAGCGTATAATGAATGTTAATGAATTATATCTGTAATTAAATATTAAAGATAGATCATGATATATGTTATTTTTTTCCAGCTTTATTGAAATATAATCAACATAGCACATCGTGTAAATTTAAGGTCTAAAACCTGTAGATTTGATGTTCACGTATGTTTTGAAATGTTTACCAACACGGTAAGTTAACATATCTGTCACCTCACATAATGACCATTTTTGTGTGGATGGTGAGAACATGTAAGGTTTACTCCCTTAATACTTTCAAGTACACAATGTAATATTGTTACTTATTGTCACTGTGTTGTATATTAGACCCCGGATCTCTTTCACCTTTTGACTAGAAGTTTGTACCCTTTGAACAACATATCTCCATTTCTCAAAACGCCTGCCCCTGGTAATAATCAACCTACTCTCTGTTTCTATGAACTTGGCTTTTTTTGCATTCCACATATAAGTGAGATCATACAGTATTTGTCTTCCTCTAACTTCTTTCACTCAACATACGCCCTCAAGTCTCAAATGGCAGGATTTCTTCCTTTTTTATGGCTGAAAAATTATATACGCGTTTTCTTTATCCTCTCATCCATTGGTAGACATGTAGGGTGGTTCCATGTCTTGGCCATTGTAAATAATGCTGCAGTGAACATGGGGGTGTGACAGGGTGCAGATATCTCTTCGAGATAGTGATTTTATTTCCTTTGGATATATTCCCAGATGTGGGATTGTTGGATCATAGGGTAGCTCTATTTTTAAAATTTTTTTGAGGAAACTTCATATTGTTTTCCATGGTGGCTGCACCAATTTACTTCCCCACCAACAGTGCACAAGGGTCCCCTTTTCTCCACGTCATCGCCCATACTTCTCTCTTGTCTTTTTTATCTTAATGACATGTATTATTTTGGTTAATCCTCATCGCAACACTGTGATGTAGATCCCATTATTTCCCCCATATTATAGAGTAGGAAACTGAGGCCCTATTCCTAGAAATAGAAAAGTGTAACCCAGTTATGGACATTTGTAATTTCTTGAATGTGCCACAGTATCTCTCACATTGGTGAGGAAGGTGAGAAGAGTGATGTGCTGTATTCTCCAGCCCTAGCTCCGTGACAAACGTTCTCCTCTGTAGTCCCTATTCACACGTTGTTGGTTGTCATTGTCTGTTTTACCCATTGGTTTTGCCACCTGGATTTTAAATTTCTTGAGCTCAGGGATCATGTTTTATTGATAACTGCATTGCCAGGACCTACACAGAGTCTGACACATGGCTAGTGTCCAGCAGCTGGTAAATAAGAAAAGAAGGAAACTACTTTGCCAACCACTGCCGTGCACCTGGTGATAACTAGTGGAATCTCAGCCATAGAACCTCAGAACTAACCTCCAGAGCAAGGATAACAAAAAAGAGAGATTGAGTTCTCGCGAGAACTCCAGTCATTTGGTGGCTTTCTAGAGCACAGTGGTGAGAAGGATTCTGAGTTAAAGTGTAGGCTCAGGGCCAGAACCATCACTCACATCACTTATGGTATTGGGAGGAGGAACATGGAGATATATATGCTGTGTAACTGTCATCCTTTTATGGTTAGACTGAAAATCAGTAATAACACGAGACTGGATGGTAAGTGAATTTAGACAGAACAACACAGCGGTGCTCACTAGGCTGACTTCTTAAGACCGTACTTTATGAGGAGGCCGTTGAGTTAGACTCAGTCTTTCATATGTATTTGGTGCCATTCCTAAATGAAATGGAATTTGAAGCACATAAATACTAAAGATCAGTTTTCCACAGTTTAACTAAACTTTAAATATCCTCCTTTCTTTATTTACTATGTGAAAACAAATAATATGGAAGAGAAAAGGGCTAAGTAAATGTAAAAAGCATAGCTTTGAAAGACACACACACACACACACACACACACACACCCGCAACGAACTTCTATCTCAAGAAAGTGTAGATGATCATCTTCAGACACATCACAGAAAATGTGCCTGGGGGCGCCTGGGTGGCGCAGGTGTTAAGCGTCTGCCTTCGGCTCAGGGCATGATCCCAGAGTTCTGGGATCGAGCCCCGCATCAGGCTCCTCTGCTGGGAGCCTGCTTCTTCCTCTCCCACTCCCCCTGTTTGTGTTCCCTCTCTCGCTGGCTGTCTCTCTCTGTCAAATAAATAAATAAAATCTTTAAAAAAAAAAAGAAAATGTGCTTGACACTACATTGACAAAAGGTAGTAATCATTCTACTGCCCACTGGATTCTAGAGCCATTTCATTAATTAAGAACACGCTTAAGTTATGTTATTTAGGAACAAAAAATAAGTCTAACCTAATAATGTTAGAAGAATGGTAGTGTCTGCCTCTTTCTAGAATTTAGTTTCTTCTCAGTGCTTATCTTCATATACAGTGATATTTGATATTTCCACAGGAGCAAAGAAAGGAAATTGCTATTTTTTGATGAAACATTGTGACTTTCAAGGCCTGCTTGTGTGTGAATTAGGCCAAGCCTTTAGGGACACATCTAGGATAATATTTCATAAGGACAAAATGTAGAGTTGGGAAGAAAACATAGAATTTGAAATTCTGTGTAATATCAGAGGAGGCAGCATGTACATATCTTTCCTAAGTGGCAATGTGGCCTATGTTATCTTGTTAGTATAGAAACCATAAATATATGACAACTCAAATTGCTCCATTGATTCTTTTTTCTTCTTTGGTAAAATCGGAGTGGACACAAAGGGCGGAAAGATGAGAGCATTAGCATGAACATCTCAGCTAAGCTTTCTTAAACACTCAGTGTAGTAGTGAAAAGTTGCAAATCAAATATCACATTTTATATACTAAATGGGAACTACATAATGAAATTATTATAAAATGGTTTTAGCTTATTTTCCCAGTTAATTTATGAGATATTGCTTAGGAAGAAGAAATACACACATACAAACAAGAAATGCCAGTAACTGGCAATACAAATTTATCTCATATCAGGTCATAGTACTTTATCCCCAGTGTCTTTAACCATTAACAAAAGACCACAACCAGTGTTTTCTGTACCACAACATGCGTCTTCCACTTGAAACTAGACATTCAACAGAAATTATTTTGTAACTTATGAAAGGTTTTTCCAATTGTGTATCCACAAGCTCTTCCCTCCTTCTGAATTCCAAGCGTGTCCTCTTAAAGTCTACTCACATGTGATTTATAGGAAGATCCGTCGAATATCCTTATGTAATTCTAAAGTGGTAGTTAGGTTCTAGGGAGTGCTTCTAAGGTTATAATGTAATTGTGAAGATACGGAACTGTAGGTGTCAGTGCACTTTTCAAAGCACAGGAGGTGGAAGAGCAAAGCAAGGGCCTTCGCTCAAGTGTGCCCTTGAGTTGTGTCAAATTAAGTTAATAAATCACCACCACCCATCACTTACGGGATAACGGATGCCTGGGTGTGTTCAGTGATGTCACATCACTCTTGATCAAGTTTAAACTTTAGAATTGACAATGGCTTTAATTTCCTAAGTCTGAAGGTTTAAAAAAATATTTTCTGTGTACATATGTCCTGGAGCTAGCTTTGTATATTTCCATAAAACATACACAGATCAATATACACATATGCAATCATATTTATTTGGTATCTATAGACATATATCTAGTATTTTTATGCAGGTATTCCACTTATGTATACATACATAGTTCACATAATTTATATAATATAGTATATGTATTTATATGTAAATATATTTGGTTTATATATGTGGGTGTATGTATATATATGTGTGTGTGATAAATTTTTGCTTTTCACAGTTCCTGTATAAGACCAACAAACTTAATTTCGTAAGTTTCGGTTTGATGTAGCATGTATTTGTTTAAGATTAATGTTAATTATTCAAACTAGGATCTGCTATGCAAACTTATAAGGTGTGAAAGAACACATCTTTTCAGTGAAATAGAAGGGTACAGGTTTTTCCTTCACAGAAAAGTATAGCTTTTCTGATTAGATGAATTTAATTGCGTACCTTTTCATAAAGGCAGTGCTTTTTTTCATATGTTTTTTTTCTCCAGCTTTGTTGAGGTGTAATTGCGAAATAAAATTGCATATATTTAAAGTGTACAAGGTGACAATTTGAGGTACATTTTATATGATTTAAAAAATAATTTTACATAACATGTTATCTTTGGTGCTGTCCCCATCAAAAGCAATGAAAGTAGTTTGTTTGATATCCTAACAGAATATTTTCCTTGCTTTAATTTTTAACCTGTGGTTGTACTCAAGGTTAATTCAAGGTATCAGGAAGGTGTGACTGTGACAAGAGGTAGTGATGACAGGGGCAAATTAATGCAAGATCCGTGGCCTGGATATTGATTCTTATCATGGGATCTTGGTGAAATGAAGTCATTTTTTAATTAGACTTTTAGTTACAATAATAAATGATGCTCAGAGTAGACTGTCTGTAGCTTTGATGTTGGCAGTTTCATCACCACTTGTGAACTGAAAAGGACAGTGAATAGGAAATTTAGAGAAATGGTAGAATCATGATACACCCATAGGAGAATCGTATGTGCTAAGCTTCTTTTCCTGTGTAAGGTATACAAATAGTTTGTGAACTCATCAGCTCTCAGAACCCCTTGGTGAATATAAAGATGTCTAGTGGATCATTCTACAGAATTCTCGTGAAGATTATCACATCTGATTTCTTTCTGATGGAAACAACTTAGTGAAGTTAACCCTGGTTTTGGAGCAATTTCAGTAAGATCTTGGCGCTCGGAAATGGTATTATGTTAGATCCCTTCCTTACCCATGCTTTTTAAATGGCTGAGTCCGAGAGCTAATGATGAAACTTCTCACCTGCAGTGTGGCACACAAAACAAGTACTACAGCTGTGTGGAAGCTACCTGTGCTGATGCGGTAGACATATTTGGATCTGATTCTTTCTTGCAGGTCCATTTTTGCAAAAATAACGAAAAAATAACAATAACAAAAAATTCCAATTCATGGGAATTCTTCCTTTTTTCAAAATAATTTATTTTCTTTCTTACTCGATCAAATATAAAAATAAACATGTCTCTCCACTGAAATTTCTGGCTTCAATTTACTTTGCTCCTGAAACACCACCACTGTGCTTTGTGTGAATCAGTGCTATGAAGGTTCGGTTGGATAGCTATTTTTTAAATAATTGACACTGTTTTTCATAAAAATCAAATATAGCTATTAACTTGATTAATAATATGAGGTTAACAAAATTGCCAACATTTCTAAAGAATACCCTCTACATGGATCTATTTACTTTATTCTAAATATTGACTAAATTCAAAGTAGATAAACCATCTTATGTTGTTTCCCTGATAAAAAATGCATGCTGTTTCTTCATTTTACTTAAAGAGTCACACCCGGTGTACCAGTCACAGTGGCCTGGTACAGTAAAAACAAAATGCTTGTATTTACAAGGTAGAGAAAAAGCAATTAGGACTTTGATTTTAAAAATTCTCAGAGGAGATTTTATTTTTTTCAAGTTAACAAAAATAAATGATCAGTTTTCAAAGAATAATTTCAAAATCATATTCCTGTTTTCTTCTTTAAAAATTTAAATTTTTCAGGTAAGTAAGTGCATGAACTTAATCTATCCTCTAGGTTAACTCTTTATATTCTTGGTGAAGTGTAAGCCAATGTGATAACCTCTTACTCGGAATTTAATTGCATGTTCAGGAATATTTTACTTAAAAAAAAAAAAACTACACCATTGCCTCATAATTGGTTTTATCTTGACTAGTTAATTTAATATTTCTTTAAGTTTTGCTAGTTTTTTTTTTTTTCAAAATTATGGCATTGTGGATTGATGATAGAGCACATTTTTGTTCTAGCCCTGATAGTTCAGTTAACCATTTTTTCCCACAAAACAGGTTGAGAATCATTGCTAATTCTAAACAAGGGACTTTGACTGTATTTTACTTTATTCTTTAGATCTGGGGAGGTGGAAATCAGTGTATGCCACTCACTAACAGCTCACAGCCCAGCACAGAAGCACAGACACTTTACGGTGAAGGCGCCATAGCAATGACCAGAGATACTAGTTCTGGAAGGATGACACCAATCATGTCTGTTGCTGGTCTTTCAGTTAAAGAAGCAAGTGTTTCTCATGTACAGAGTGGTGGTTTTATTTCCCCAATCTGCACTTCATTGATAATTTTAGTATGGTACCCACTGCTATTTTTAAATGAACACACCCATTCATTTCCTCACTCCTTTACCATGTACTCATCAGACATACACTACAGGTCAAGTTATGAACTATGCTGAGAATTCAGTGGGATAGAAGATAGGTGTGAATATGCTCAGGCAAAACTTACACGTCAGGGGTTCTGTAATGGAGGTCTCGCTTTGCAATAGGGAAACAACCTGCAGGGCTTTCAGTGGAAATACCTATTGTATACCTTTTCTGGCCTGATTCTAGTTCCTTGGATGAGGAGTTTGATATAAATGTTAATTTCTCATTTTTTGAAGTATTACAATGGCAACAAAGCCTTTCCTGGTACGGCTGCTGCTGACAGCGGCCCTTTCCACATTCAACCCCGTGCTCCAGCTTTTCTTAATTGCTTGCAATTCCCATTAAGTTCATTGCCTCAGCTCCTCTGATTCTTTTCATACATTAAGTATGATTAACCTGGTGTTTGTGAAAATTTGTTTTTAATTGTTCCTGGCACCAGTGAGCAAACAGGAATGATATTGGAGCTTAGTGTTCAGTGATGACAGAAGTTTATCAAATAATCTGGGGCGCCTAGGAGGCTCAGTCAGTTACGTGTCTGCCTTCGGCTCAGGCCATGATCTCAGGGTGCTGAGAAGGAGCCCCTCATCAGGCTCCCTGCTCAGCGGGGAGTCTGTTTCTCCCTCTCCCTCTGCCCCTCCCTGCCTCACTCGTGCTCTCTCTCTCTCTTTTTCTGTCTCTCACTCAAATAAATAAAATCTTAAAAAAAGAAGTTTATCAAATAATCATACACATGTATATTTTTTTTACTGTAATTACATAGTGATGGTATGAGAATCATTGGAATTTTAAATTAAAAAAATATTTTCCTCCAACTTCATCTCAGTATTTCCTGAATATTTTCCATGGACCTCATAAAAATTAACTTGACAGTAGCCACTGGTGATTCAAGGTAGAAAAACTACTATCAGCAGTATTCCATTGCGCATATATACACCACATCTTCTTTATCCATTCATCTAACAATGGACACTTGGATTTCTTCCATAATTTGGCTATTGTAAATAATGCTGCAATGAACATTGGGGTGCCTATATCTTTCTGAATTAGCATTTTCATATTCTTTGGGCAAATACCCAGTAGGGGAATTACTGAATCATATGGTAATTCTATTTTTAAGTTTTTGAAGAACTTCCATACCGCTTTCCACAGTGGTCACCCCAGTTTACATTCCCACCAACAGTGCATAAACGTTCATCATAGTAATGACATAGCGTCCTTCTTTGTCTCTTGTTACAGTCTGTTTTAACGTCTATTCTGTCTGATGTAAGTACTACTATGAGGTTTTCTCTTTGCTCCCACTCACATGATAAATGTTTTCCATCCCTTCAGTTTCAATCTGCATGTGTCTTTAGTTCTAAAGTGAGTCTCTTGTAGGCAGCGTATAGGTGAGGCTTGTGTTTTTATCCATTCAGTCATTCTGTCTTTTGATTGGAGCATTTAGTCCACTTTCATCCATAGTAATTATTGATTAAAAAAAAATAATTATTGGGGCGCCTGGGTGGCACAGCGGTTAAGCGTCTGCCTTCGGCTCAGGGCGTGATCCTGGCGTTGTGGGATCAAGCCCCACATCAGGCTCCTCCGCTATGAGCCTGCTTCTTCCTCTCCCACTCCCCCTGCTTGTGTTCCCTCTCTCGCTGGCTGTCTCTATCTCTGTCGAATAAATAAATAAAATCTTTAAAAAAAATTATTGATAGGTATGTACTTATTGCCATTTTGTTACTTCTTTTATGGCTGTTTTTATAGTTCTTCTCTGTTCCCTCCTTCTCTTTCTCTCTTCTCTTGAGGATTTATGGCTTTCTTTAGTGATATACTTTCATCGTTTTCTCTTTATTCTTTGCATACCTATTACTGGTTTTTGATTTGTGGTTACCATTAGCTTTATATATAACATCATATGCATAAAGCAGTCTATGTTAAGTTTCTGACTGCTTAACTTTGAACCCATTCTAAAAGCACTACGTTTTTAACCCCCCACACACACTTTTAGGTATATGGTGTCCTGCTTTATATCCTTTTATTTTTTTAATCCCTTGACTGATTTTTATAGACATTCTTGATTTTACTGCTTTT
Source organism: Ursus americanus (assembly GCF_024610735.1). Lineage (NCBI taxonomy): Eukaryota > Metazoa > Chordata > Mammalia > Carnivora > Ursidae > Ursus > Ursus americanus. Next base: position 16,007,922 of record NC_142136.1, on the reverse strand, counting down.
GTGCTTTCTTGTCTTTTGTTGTCTTTTCTTTCCACTCAAAGAATCCCCTTTAATAGTTCTTATAAGGATGGTTTAGTGCTGATGAATTCCTTTAACTTTTGTTGTCTGAGAAACTCTGTTTCTCCTATGCTGAATGATAGCCTTGCTGTATAGACTATTCTTGGCTACAAGGTGTTTTTTTATTTGTTCATTTATTTATTTATTTAATTTTTGCTTTTAGCACTTTGAGTGTACCATGTTACCAGTTTTTGGCCTGCAAAATTTCTGCAAAATCAGCAGATTGCCTTATGGGGTTTCCCTTGTATGTAACTGTTTTCTTGGATTTTTATGGTTCCAGGTCTCACACTTAGGTCTTTAATCCGTTTTGAGTTTATTTTTGTGTATGGTGTAAGAAAAGTGGTCCAATTTCTTTCTTTTGAATGTATTTGTCCAGTTTTTCCAACACCATTTGTTGAAGAGACTTTTTCCCATTGCATATTCTTGCCTCCTTTGTCACAGATTAAATGGCCATATAATTGCAGGTTTATTTCTTGGTTTCTCTTCTGTCCCACTGACCTATGTGTCTGTATCTGTGCTAGTACCATACTGTTTTGAATACTACAACTTTGTAGTGTAGCTTTTCTTTCTCAACAGTAAAGATGATAGTAAAACATAGTAAATTAAGAGGTGATGAGGTTTGAGTGTTTATTCTTTGTTTTTGATGTAATTTACTTAATTGTAATTTTACATACTTTAATTTTAATAACTCATTTTCCAAATTCCCAGGAACTTAACACTGTCTCTTGGAAATTGATGCAAGGTAACTGTGGCACACTGCTACATAAGCAGAAGTGTGCCCATCCCTCCCCAAAAAAGCTTTAAGCAAAAGCCCATGGCTCACATGTCTTCACTACTTCCTTCTGCTATCATAGCTGAAATGATCCAGATAGAGGCCACTGCATCACCCCTGGTCCCAGGCTGAGGACAGCATGAAACAGACAGAGAGCAAGTAATACATTTTTTGTTGTAAGTCAAGGAAACTTTGGGGTCAGTTTTTACCTTGGTGTTACTCTAGCTATCCAGAGTACAAACTCAGACTGTATAACTTACAAGATTATGTGAATAAACCTTGATTCCCCTGGTAAATGGATTATGTTAGAGATTTTCCCACATAGCTGAGTGAAGCATTATCTCCTGAAGTTTGGAAGAATAAATAGCAGAAACAAAAGATTTATAGATTATTGATGTATATTAAATGGCGAGGCAGTAAAGCTCAATTTTCACACAAATTGCCAATCAAGTTGATTTTTCTTCATCTGGCAATCTGCCTAAAATCCTAATATAGTTTTGTTCACAGAAATATGGGAATCTACAAATTAATGATTTCTTCTCTGATGATCATTGTGTAGACATTGCATACTTCCCTGTCTCTCTGTTTTTCCTCCTTCAGTTTCCTACTTTTTCAATACCTTATTATACATATTTATCTCTGGAGCTCCTACAAACTCTTCCAGGAAGCCCCAGACTGGATGCATAGATAGTAAGTCCCATTAAGTCAGGGATCCTACCCATTTTGCTCACTACTATATTCTCAGTGCTTGGCAAATAACTCGTGCTTAATTATGTTTGCTAAATAAACTCCTGAAAATAAGACACTTTTGAAATCCATTTACACTCTGATGTATGAGCTGCTATATTTGTTCTTCTATCTTACATTGAAGGGATTTGTGAATGTGTGTTAGCATAAGCCATAAGCCCCTTGAGGGCAGTTGCACTGTCATCTTTCTGTATAAAACCAATGCAATGTTTAGCACTCATAGCAGGAATTGAATAAATATTTATTTTATTTGAACATCTTCTAAACCTTCTGTCTCTAGCAATGAGATGTTTCCCCATGAATATAAATCATATTCAGAGTCAGACAGTTGGGGCTGAGGGCTTAGGAGTGACAACAAGACTAAGGAAAGGTGTTCTGCTGCTGATGGTGTATCATCATAAAATGTATACAGAATAGGCCTGGTAGAAACTTAAAAGGGTACATGAATTCAGTTATCACAATAAAGATAATCACTTTGCATTTACATAGCACTTTGCAGCAAAATGAATTTCAAAGCAGTTTGCCAAACATTTTTACAAAGGATCACTTGGCTGAGTCCCAAAGAGTGTCTTCTGGGGTAGGACCCTGCAGCTGTTCACAGACTACATCTAGACACCAAAGAGCTGGCTTACTCAGCTGTGCAGGGGAGACGTGCTTATGAGAAGCTGCCAGGGGACTGGCGCAGCTCTTCTCTGAGGATGCCTGGTCCTACTCCATTGTGGGGACTTGTCTCCCTCAGGAAATGCTGCCATTTCTAAGAAACAACATAGGAAAAGGGTTTCTAAACTTTTTAAAACAAGCGTATTACCCAGCTTAGGAAGAAGAAATGGCAGAGTAATTGATTTAGTACCCAGAGGACAAACTAAGTCATTATAATTCAATCCAGCAAACATTTATTGAATACCTCAGGCAAGTCACTTAAACTCACTGAGCCTCAGTTTCCTTACTTGAAAAGTTCTTTCCTAAGAGGTTATTATGGGGATTAAATGAGTGTAAATTAAATGAAGAATGAGTGTAAAGTATTTAGCATAGAGCACGCCACACATCCCTTTGACCTAGGATTACTTTTATTATCATCACTGATTCTATAGATTAAATATCACCGTGTGTAATTTGAAAAAGATAATTAGATTTTTTAAGAAATAGTATCTCTTTTACATTTTTATGATTATAAATATCTTCCACGATGCCTTCTTAGTATTATTTTACAAATTCAAGAATTGTTCAAAATCAATCTTACAACATCATGTGTGCTCTAAAATCTTATAAAAATGTGGGCCTTTGTTGATATTATATGTAGGATTATAGTTATAATCTAATGAATAAGAAGTATGACCATATTTAATCAGATCTAGCTAAATGCCATACCACTCTCTAAGTTGTGCATTTCAGGGTACAATGAGAACCCCCAGAAAAATCAAAACAGGACCAAATAGAATGCTAGATTCAAAAGTAATATGCTATATATATGAATGAAAAAACAGATGAATTTATTCAAAACTATACTTTAGTAAATCAAAGTCAGTGAACTGTCAAAGAGAAATTGAAGCCCATAGAGTTAAACAGGCATGGAAGATTTTATATAAGACTATTGCAATAGGGGAGTGAGACTATTGCAGTACCCGGAAAACATGGAACTCAACTCCACAGAAATAAAAGGCAGGAGCATTTTTAAAACACTGAGGTGAACTATTGGAAAAGTACTGGAGGAGGTTGGGGGCAGGTTGGTCAATGTGATCAGGCCATTTCTCTTTGCTAATTGGTGCTTATTGAAGATAGGCTCCTGCTGTTTCATATGGAACAGGAGACAGGGATCCTATCTTTTTGTTGATTCCTTTTAAAGGGATGGCTCAGGTCATTGAGAAAGATATTCTTGGATTGCAAAACTGACAAAAGGCTAGGAGAAGTTTTATACCTCAAAAGGATCAAGAAAGAATTTGTAATCACAAGTTTTCTAAAGTAAATGCTCTAACAAAAGGGAGTTCAGGGAATAATAAGAAGAAAGCTTTCTAAAGTTTAGTCAAGCTGAGGGGAACATTAAATTCATCTCGGTCAACACCCTCCCATGAAACTCGGTCAGCTCTGTTCTCCAGAATTGCCTTAATGCAGTGAACAGGGGTCAAAGCACGTTAGCCAAAGGATATTAAATTTTTTTTTTCTCTATGCCTACTGATCATGCAGCTAAGGAAAAGAATGTGACAAATCATCATATTGGCAGAAGTGACTAGGTGGAGTATCTCAGTATTCACCGGATTATCTAAATTTAAAACTTCCTCATTGCAAATGAATTATTAATATAAGAGAAATTGATACAAAGCAAGGTGAAATACAGCATAAAATGCTTAAGAACCCAAAATTCCCTTGATGATTTTTATGAGTTACATGTTTCCATGTAGAAGTGGGAATAAAGTTCAGAAGGGGAATAAGTTCTCACTGTCTCAAAATATGCAAAGACATAGCAAATCTTAATATTTTAACAGAAGATTTTTGTAATTTTTAACAATTAATGGAGATTTGCATGGGGCACATTGATCTCAAAGGTACTTTGTAGAGTTCGACCCCAAGAGTTATCTCGATTGAGGCTGAACAGAATCTGCTGAAGCCTGGAAAAGGAAAAAGGCCAATTGCAGAGGGCTTTAATTTTTTCTAAATGGCTTTGCAAAGCACTCAAGAGAAGTCATTTTCATTGGACATTTGGTGCGACGCTGCTATTGTTTCAGAATCAGACAGCTAAAGAAATCAGCAGTAACACAGCGATCTTGAAAGAGGCAAAAATTGACGAAAGGAAAGTTAATAATTCACATCTAGCTGGAAACAAAAAATAGTCTGAAGCCCCAGCTAACTAAGCCACGTGCCCCTTTTCCAGTGTTGGCAACCATGGTCAATAACTAGTCACAGCTAAGAAAGCAGTGTGTGCTTCCTCCGATGTTGGCAACTCCAGTCAATAAAGCATAATTGGAACCTGCCAAGAAGGTAGTGTGTCAAAGGTGTATTTAAGCAGAAACTTAGATGTTGAACTGTTTGTATAAAAATTGAGCACATAGTCTAATTATAAGTTTAAGAACTTTAAAAAGCCTGAGCATTGTAAATCTGCCATGTGAGTGACTTGCCCTGCTACAACGTGACAAGTGCATCAATAGAGCTCAGTCAGAACTGAGGAAGAAGTGTCAACATGACAAAGAAGGGCATTGCTTTTAATAAGTAATTAGAGGGAAGGTGGAAAGAAATGGCCTGTTATTAGTTGTAACTACTACGGTAGTAATAACTACTGTAACATAATAATGAATATGATTAGTTATCACTAGCTATCCCCTTTGATGAGGATCAGCAAAAGGATTAAGATATCATTTCAGTTTATCTCCTTTAAAGATACACAAGTAAAAATAAGACTGTTTTTGTTAAGTCAATAAACAGAAAGGGTATTCTTTTGCTTGTTACATGTTCAATCTACTATCATGTACCGTCATACAGTCTATAATTCAAACTTTCTTGACACTCAAGAAAAGATTATACGACATTAAGAAGAGAATTGAAACAAGATGTGCAAGCCACCTCAATGTTGATTGGGCAGGTAGGGTATGGAATAAAATAGGACTAAAGTCAATACTGGAGATCGTAGACACTTTGGTAATCATAATTATCCCTTCTTGTGACTCCAAATCCAGAGGCTTCAACAAAATCACTCCATGTCTTTCTCTGGCAGTCTCACTTATGAGGTTGGGGGGAAAAAAAAAACATTAAGTTTGTATATCTGAGCTCTGCCCCGCTCTTGGAATCCAAAGATTTCCCTTGGTAGGTATGTCATTCAAAGAATACATTTTATTACTAGTAGTGCAAATCAAGGACACAGACTGATTAATGTACTAGTTTGTTCAGTAGAATAAATGAAGTAGTGTCTAGGATCACTTTCTTCCACATAAGTTAGCAGGTAAAATTGCATTAATCATTCCAGCATTTCCATAGAATAATCTCACATTTTCCTCCATGTCATCTTGCTGATAGATTGGGCCCTTGTCTCTAGTGAATACTGCTTTGGAGAGGAGATTTTTATTTATAGCATAGATAAATTTAACATGCGTTATTATAGAAGAGGCCAAAAAATTGTTTGCACATTTTGGTCTTATTTGCATCTCAATTCATGTCAGATAATTAGAGGAATAATCGCATGGGACACTAAGTATTTACAAGGTCTTTGCTGTGTTGTAGCCCAGCCCGGCACCACTCCACTGCAACCCCTCCACCTCCGTTTCCATTTTTGGTAAATTGGCAAACAGCACTTAGAATATATTGGAGCATGTAAACATTTCAACTGAACCGAATTCTTCTTTTTTATGTTAAAGAACAAGAGCCTTAAGATAATCAAATGACTGGTTTTTTAATACTTTTGTTATCAAAATTACTCACTGTGTTTCCTCCTATTGGATTTATCAAGTTAGTCAAGTTTTAAATGAAAACTCTTTATGTATATTTTGACTTTTTAGAAGAATTAGAGTCAAGGTAAGCTTTCATGCAATGCATGGTGACCTGTAGCCCTTCAAATATGAATGGGCATTAGAAACACATGAACTAATATCTCCTTGAGCTTTGTTAGAAGGTCGAATTGAATTGGGATCGAAGGAGGTATGGGAAGTGACTTTAGAATTCCAAGAGGATGAAATTGATTCTTATTAAGATTGCTCTATATACATGGTTTATTCTTCACCTCATTTACATAGTCTAGAATGATGTCCCAGTTAGCATTCATTTTAATATGTCAACATCGGCACAATAGCCAACCAATGCCATTTCGGGTTTCTGTGATAGTCTATGTTGGGGAGTTTTGTGATGACCTGCATAAAACAGCAGCCCCTTTGAAATCCAGACTTTCCTTGGCTTCTTGACTCACTGTTCAGCCTAATTGTTTGTCCAAGTCAGTAAGCTTTACAAAGGCTAGTACAGAAATCCCTATGCATGGGTTCCTTGCAAGGTTGGAAGCTTGGATGTAGTAAAGCTGTATGGAGAGAAAATAAATCAGGAGAGAAAATAAATCAGGAGACATGGGCTCCTTTCAGTTGTGCAAATAACTAATCAGTCACAAGACGTAAGTCACGTTGGTTCTCAGGACTCAGTTTCCCCCCCCCCCCCGGCATTCCCCTGATTTCTGTACTTTTTACATCAAGTCCCATATTCTCAAATGTTAGCCAAAATAGGCAATCATGAAAATGAGGCCTCAGAAGATTAGACAGATTTATTATTTACTCTCATCATGTTCTTTCCAGCTTATCTGTGTTTGCCTCTCCTGATGTCATTTTCTGAAGGAAAACTGCATATCCTCTTAAAATAAACATTTTCTAAGGGCATGATTTATTTCTGATAAGTGTCTAAATTAGATCAGTTGGGTTTTTTTTTTCAATAATCTTCAATACTGTCTTAAAAAAAAAGAAGTATTGTGCTGAGCACTTTGATTTAGAAATGCAAATGATATTGAAATTCCTCCTTTCCTAAGGGTAAAAAAGGCTATTAACCACCCACTTGTTTATTGGCTCTACTTAATAGCTACAGTAAGTGAACATGACAGATAGCACCAAATTTCAGTGTTCTAACATTCTTATCTAGACAAAGCTGGCACATTAAACCAGAATCCCCATTAAACTAACCCATGTTACTCACATACTCCTCAAAAGCAAACATGTGTCTCTTTGAGTGTATTCTCACGGTGCTGACACTGAAGTGGGTCAAACCGTGGAGATTTATTCTAGCCTCCACCATTTACTAGACGCATGGCTTTAAACAAGATATTTGGCCTTTCTCACTTCAATTTCCAGAGATGAAATGGGGATCTTAAGGGGTAATTTCAAGTTTTGAATGAGGTCATATATTTTGGACTATTCGGAGAACTGCAGAGTCCTGTGTAAAGAAATAGCACTGTTTTTGTTTATGTCGGCAATTTGATTTATTTGACTCATATTGGTATGAGAAATTTTCATTCTTATGTCTTCCATTTTCTGGAAAAATTAAAAAAAAAATATCTTCCTCAAATCTGAATTCCTTCTCTTAGTCACTATGCTATTTCTTTACTTAAGAATCAAGTCCTCAAATATTAACTTAAAATTCTCCAAAATGGCTTCCTAAACCCTAGGTCCAATCACCTCCTTTTCAATTCCCCAAATCAACCTTAGCATTTGACATGTGTGATCACACCATTCTTGACGTTCCACCTTTGGCTTTCATAATACTAAAACTGTGAACTTCAATCAATCATTCATTCATTCATTCAAATACTTACCCATCCAGTGATTCAAGAAGTATTTACCTTTTACCATGGTTAGGCACTGTTTCAAGATACTAGAGATACAGCAGTAAACAGTGAACACAAGGGAGGAATCCCTGTCTCCATGGAGCTTACATTCCATGGAGACAGGCAATAAACACAGAGATACTTACAGCAATTACCAGAATAGTGTCTTTGCATACTACCTACATCTAACACACTGTTGCTGCTGCTGACCACAGAGAGAATTTGGACGGTAATACAGAGAGGAGTAGGAGATCCTCAACTACTCTTAGTCCTTCATCCTGAGTCTTACTGGTCCCTCCTCTGTTTCTACTCCCCTTAAATGGGTGTTAATGTGACTGATCTCCGTGATCCTTTTCTCTCTTCAAGTCTTTTTAGTTTTCTGGTTTTGTTTTTAATTTGTTAAACAATTGCCATTGCTACATTAGATCTTTATGACCTGTTAGCATGTTTAAGTCCTTTGAGAAACTGGACTTGTAGCTCATTGAGAGTACTAATCTCATTTTCATTTATGGAGTCCACTCATGATAAATGATGTCAATAACTTATGCATAAGGTATTTTTAAATGTTTAAAATGACATTTTTTTTTCTCTAAATGTGCATCTAATTTACATTTGTTAAAGAAAAAGTTTAGATACTGTGGACTAAAATAACATCTCAAAAAAAAAAAAGAGAGAGAGAGAGAGGGAGAGAGAGAGAGAAAGAAAAAAAAATTATCGAAAATATCACCCCCCAAACAGAGCGTCTATTTTTTATTGTTCTGGGCTCAATTTATGTCTTTGTCCACATACATTCCAAAATGCATCAATATTTTTCTACTGTCGAGTAAATAACAGCATCCAATTTCTTGCATCTCTGTTCCACTCTCAACATTGTAACAAGAATTGTCTTTCCAAAACAGCCCACCTCATATCTCACACACTCACAGCCACACTGAAGCTCTCAGCAACCTTGACCCTGACACTCACACAGAAAATGGTATCTGTCCCTTCCGGGAACGATCAAAAGCATAATTAGAGGGGCAGACCTAGTGTAATTGTCTTCATAGTTTTTGTTTCTGTCCTGTCGAAAATCATTTTGAAAAATCTATGTATGCTCCAGAACCTTTTTGAGTTCTCTAAAATGTTTATTATAGTTTAAATAATTGCAAAAGATGTAATTTCTGCTACACTGTAAATATTAACACTTAAGACAAAGCGTGACATTACTATTTTAAACATGTTCAGTGAAATAAAAATCTAAATATCTTAGCAATGTGTAATCCATTAGGATCCGTGTAAAAAGACATGAACAAGTTTTTCTTCAACAGTTGTTTTTCTTTCTCCTGAACTCATGTTATCATTCTAATCCCCCATAGAAATTTATGCTAATATATATTTATATCTTGAAAAATTTAGTAATAACTCTACCATTTCTGTGACAAATGCATATATATAAAGCGAAATTAACCTTTGAAAAAATTTCTGTGACCATAACGCTCTAAGGGCTAACATTTTCTTCTGTACTGAATTAGCATTACAGTTATCATCAGTACTAAATTGATCAAAACCACATATATATCTTATATTCATTGATAATTAAAGTTTTAAGATAAAGTTTTGTTACAAATTTTTTCCTTTATAAAATGGTGGGATCCCCGCCTCCACATCGGTTCCTAAATCTTTGGATGAATTCTTTCTTATATAGAGAATAGTTCTGCATCAGTTCTACTCCTTTTTATTGTTATGGAGTATGTATTGAGAAACATTATTCAAATAAATGGTTAGCTAAGAATAAAAGCAATGTTGTTAGTGGAAAGTCACTCAATTCTTTGAAATTCTTCCAAGCTACAGACCAAAAATAACATAGTAGCTATCTTCAAAACTTACTTTTAATAATCTAGCAGCTGACAGTTTGACTAAGTCCTCTTTTGATTTTGTTGAGAGCAAAAATATTACAAATGATTTGCTTTGTAAAGGATCACTGTAAAGGATCTGGACATTAGAATAATTTGCTTCTCTATATGAATAATTTTTTCAATTTTTCCTAGCATCCCACCCCAATTTCAGGCCCCCAAGTACTTACACTGTAGTGCTGTGTATCATATTACATTTAGGCATGGGTGAGAAGAACATCTTTGTGACTTGTGGGAAGTAGATGGTAGAAGAGATGGCCTTGCCAGTAGGCTCGGTTTTGTCAGGTCTGTTTTAGGAAAGAATTTGTCTAGATGCTTGGAGATGTGGAAATGGATTCACATAAAACCATCTCCGCTCAGCTGTCTCTCAGAAAGGCCTCGTGTATCTTATTTAAGGCCTAGAGGATTGGAGACCAAACATTGTATCTCTGTATCTAGAAAGTGAATGGTAGCCTGAGGTTTGCCATTGGTGGGCTGACAATGGGCATGGGACTCAGGAAGGCTATTCTGAGAGTCATGCATGTTCCATAATGCATGTTCAGCAGTTGGAGAAGAAGGTACCATTTTTCTAGTCTAAGTTGACATGACTTTGATAGCTAAATTTTAGCACCTGTGATACACCTATACTTGACCAAGAACATGAGTTTGATTGGCATTGCTATTAGAGTTGTTATATATTTTGATAGAAATTTCAAAAGAAATAAAGCTCTATAGAGTAGAGTTCTCTAAATTCATTTTCCCTGTAGGACAGTAAACAGGCATCATCTGAATCATTTAAAGTAACTCATAGCCTGCAAAAACAAACCAAAATTGAAGGTAAAATAATGCATATTACAAGAGCTAACGTGTTTTCAGTTAGTCAAACATATTATGCTAACATGACTCTTCTGATGAAATCTCAGAGGAAAAAATGTTTAAAAAGTGAATGCCAATAAAAATTTAGAAAAGAAATCTTAAAACTTCCTTCAAGAAGGACTTGAAAAGATTAATTTAATTTTTCTTCCTATGTGCGATAACTACATTTAATATTCTTCTACTTTAGATGGAGATTAACATTAGAAGGGCAAGGGTAATGAAAATGCCGACAAAAAAAAAAGATAAAATCCAGTTTTTACCCATACTTAAGTTTTTCTCTATTAACAAAGTAGTATGCCTCCAGAAACTGAATTAATTCTTTAAAGTTGCAAAAGTTTAGGGGCGCCTGGGTGGCACAGCGGTTAAGCGTCTGCCTTCGGTTCAGGGCGTGATCCTGGAGTTATGGGATCGAGCCCCACATCAGGCTCCTCTGCTGTGAGCCCGCTTCTTCCTCTCCCACTCTCCCTGCTTGTGTTCCCTCTCTCGCTGGCTGTCTCTATCTCTGTCGAATAAATAAATAAAATCTTTTTTAAAAAAATTAAAAATAAAATAAATAAAGTTGCAGAAGTTTAATATACAGTCCTAAAAGATACTCTGTATGCAAATGCTTAATTACCAATAGACTCTCCATAGGTAGTTTTTGGGGTTCACCCTTTATGTATTAACACTTCCACACCAATATGGAATAAGCTAATCGATTTTGTTGTTAGATTTTTATATCTTTAGAATAATATGTAAACTATGTAATAATATTTAAACACAGCAAACTCCTTGGGAACATTCATAAATTATATTTTTTAGTCATCTACAGAATTTAAGATATTGTGAGATATATCCTTTAGAGCTCAATAAAATTGTACTTAATATTTTAATTTCAGCTTTGACCTAAAACTTAATTGGTGGTTTTATATAATTCTTTTTAAATACAGGAATTAATGGTGGATGACATTCCTGGAATTTGCACTGTGAGTTGAAATAACATAAGTCTAATAGGAGTTTTCATAAGAAAATGGTATTATGGGGCATATACCCCTAACAAGGGCTCAGTGGCTACCATAGAAAGGAATGTAGGCATCCTATCCTAACCACACACATGTGGTACTAAAGTTTTCCCAATGTTTATAAAATCACTAATCGAGCAATCACATAAAATTATTTTTGCTGATAAATTAGCATGATGTTCAATAAAACATTATTTTAGTTCTTCAGAATACCTTCCTTTTTACTAACATCTGTCAGAAAGGACAGCCACATCAAGGCTATGGGATGGGGAGGGCTTCTTTGGGGGAAAAAGTTGTAGGAATGCTGGGTGAGATGTCTGGGAAAAACTTACTTTTTCTTACATTTCATCGTTCTTATTAAGTAATCACTAGAAAGTAATATTGCTTATTTCCCTTTTTTTTAATTTTATTTGAGTATAGTTGACACACAATGTTACATTAGTTTCAGGTGTACAACATAGCAATTCAACTTCCCTCTATGTTATGCTGTGCTCACCCCAAGTGGAGCCATCATCTGTCACCATATAACGCTCTTACAATATCATTGACTGTATTCCCTAGGCTGTGCTTTTATTCCCATGGCTTACTCATTTAATAACTGGAAGGCTGTATCTCCCACTCCCCTTCACCCACTGTGCCCACTTCCCACCTCCTCCCCTCTGGCTACATAAGTTTGTTCTCTGTATTTATAGGTCTGACTCTGCTGTTTGTTTGTTTGTTTGTTGATTGTTTATTCATCTGTTTTGTTTTTTAGATTCCACATATGAGTGAAATCATATGGTATTTGTCTTCCTCTGACTTATCTCATTTAGTGTAATTAATACCCTCTAGATTCATCTATATTGTCTCAAGTGGCACAATCTCATCCTTTTTTATGGCTACATGATATTGCTTATTTCTATATCAAATATGCTATAACTTACACATTAGTTTCATCCTTCAGAGTAAACCTCTTTTGAGACTGAAGAATTATTTAGGTGGCCCTGGATTATTTGGGGGAGCAATCTTTTAAACTGCCTTGACACAAGAAGATTAGAAACATTTTTATATCACTCTTCTACAAATTCTCCCATAATTCATTTCATGGACTTTTGCTTTTGTTGGTATATTTTCTTCTCCCTCACCCATCCCCAGAACACTTGGGAATATCAGAAGTACCAAAAGGCACAACCTGCCCTGTAATCCTCTGTAGACTCTTATCAAGTTGTCCTTATAAGATGTTTATGTAGGATAAAAATAACAAAAACATTAAATCGGTGAATAGTACAAGATCACTGAATTCCCTGTGCTCCTGATATTCCATTTTATGCTTCTCCTGTTCTCCTGGGAGTTTCTTATGGTTAGCCTCCCACTGGCCTTTTTTAGGTGAAATCAGCTTCTGCACTGGCACTGTGTTTCCTTCCCAGTCATTTGAACCCCAGGTATTTCTCGCCTGTTCTCTCCCTCAGCTGTGGATCTTGCTCCCTGGTAACTTTGAAATCCACCATTCATTTTCATTATAGCACCTCGAGCAGTTTCAGCACATGGTGATGCTTGTTAAATATTTATTGAAGGAACTTAAGAATGAATTCATTCATAGCCTTCCATTCCGTTAATATTGAAAAAAGAGGGGAGAAAAAAAACCTTTTCTTCATACACTACAATTGTTTTTCAGTCTCAGAACCCACTATCCTGGCCTTTTTTTTTTTTTTTTTTTTTTTTTTTTTTGCCTTCTTCTTCTTCTTCTTCTTCTTCTTCTTCTTCTTCTTCTTCTTAATATTATTATTATTATTATTATTATTATTTCTATTATTTTGAAGTGTAGAGTCACCACTGGCTTCTCTTGGAGGATCTCTTCCGAACGAGTTTCCCCCCCATGTCCACAGAAATTTCCAAATTTAATACTCTCTTCTTTGCTGATGACACTCCATGGCTCAAGTGTCAGCCAACGGATTAGAGGATGGCCAAACTAGTGTTGTAGAATTGCCCCTAAACTTTTTTTCCACCTTAGGACTTTTTATGAAAAGGTCCATGTTGGTACTTTGCAGGATGAAGTAAAGAATGGGAATTTTCCATAGAAATACTCTGGTGCTTTGAGCCATGGGGGTTCTCATGTAGGGTTCATCAGGAATTAAGATAATGGGAATCTCTGTGTGTGTGCACAACGATATTATCCATAAACTAGATAACATCAGTGCTACTGCCAGGGAGGCATATCACTATTCATGGGGAACTGTTGATTGATAGATAGATAAGATTAACACAAATTTCATATCCATGTGTTATGCATCAAAAATTACCAAAACACAATATGGTGTTTGTCTATTTTCCTGTATCCATCAGACATATTTTAATATTATTCACCTCCCACCATATGCCAGCTCCTTATACTAGGCGTTTAAAGTTATACATGTTCATTAGAAAATGAGTGATTTGGTTTTACATTGTTGAAAATGCCACATCTCCTTACTTTCAGGGCAGATTGTGTGTCTTCCAGAGCAGAAACATTATAAATATGTTAGTTCCACTGTACAGAGGCTGGAATTCATAGCTTTTACCAAAATGGATTCTCACGTCAATGACTCATATTTAAAGTCACTGCTAAAATATTTCTTCTAAATGAAGTAATATTTGAACTGTAATTTCTAACTGAGGAAGACAACTATTCCCTGATGAGACACTTAGGGATCTTATTTTACATTCTGCATTCACATTTGAAAATTTACATTTGGGTAAAGTTTAGAATGTCAAGCAGACTGCACAAATAAAAGGCAATATCACCAAGACCTCATGATGATAGAGCAAAGTAAAATTAAACTGATGTTGTGGTTTATTGGGTAAACACGTCAGAAAGCCCTCTGAAATATGTATTTAACTAGTAGAAGAGCTATTTTTTCTCATGGATAAAAAATCTCCAGTCTGTGTATGTGTGTGTGTTTGTATGTGTGTGTGTAATTTATTTAAATGCTATTTGGAACTGCTCCAAAATGAATAATAACATTCATTTACTAACTTCTGCGGCAGTTTTATTTATGCTTTGAAGAATAAAAAATTAAATATGGGGACTGGATCTAGGTAACATTGAATATGTGACATTATCTGACAAGCACTAATGGGGCTGCCAAGAACTGACATAGACCTTAACTCACCTTGCTTCCCATGGCCTGATTTTGTTTTTAAGTGTACATAGCATTGGTGTTCCTTACACTTGGTTTTGAAAATTCTGCAGCTCCAGCTATTAGGTATGCAAATTAGGTCTGTTCCTTTTCTCCCAGACCCAACAAGTTCAATCATTTTACGGCTTGCAAATGTTTCATAAGCCTCATGCTTTTCTAGGGGGGTTTCTAGCTAATAAGTAAATTACATTTTTAGAAATAGGCTGAATTTTTATCATGATGGCAGTACAAATATTCGTCATCCATATAGGGAATATATTTCCTTCAGGCTCTGATTTGCAATTCATGATTGCTTCCTGTCTTATCCTTGTTCACTCTCGATGGTACAAGATGGAGAGAAGATGGTTTTAGAGCATACACATTTTAATCAACATTCAAACTGAATTGGACAGCCTAAAGGTTTTCTCTTTGTATACATGGTAAATCACTCCACCAAGCCACCATTAAGTAACAGGTGAAATAATAGGTGACCTTCTCGAAAGAAAGTGTTAAAATATCATTAAGGTCATGCACATCAAACTTATTTTGGTATAATGTAATTCAAGGTTAGTATAATTTAAACAATTTTTATATAACCACATGCCTAATAAAGCCCTGGTTAGGTGATAAAGAATTGTCTCTCTAGCTCAGTAATTTCTCTGTACAAATATGGTAGTAGGAATTTGTTAAAGGCACTTCTATCTCTCCTTCAAACAGCTTCACTGAGATACAATTTATATACCATAAAGTTCACTGGTAAATATAAATGGTATTTAAAGTGTAAATGTCAGTGGCATTTAGTATACTTACAGTATTGGACAGCCATTAGTGTTTCTATAATCTAATTGTATAACATTTTCAACACACAAAAAGAAAACTTGTACCCATTAGTAGTCACTCTCCATCCCCAACCAATGTTTCTTCCACTCCCTTACCCCAGCCCCTGACAACCACTAACCTACTTTCTGTCTCTACAGATATGTCTGTTCTGGACATTTTGTAGATACATGGAATCACCAATATATGGTCTTCAGTGACTGGCTTAATGTTGTTTCAGAGTTCATCAATGATGCAGCATCTCAGAATTTCATTCCTTTTAATTGTTGAATAATATTTCACTGAATGGATATACCACATTTTGTTTATCCTTTCATCAGTTGATAGAAATTTGTATTGTTTCCGGGTTTTGGCTATGATGTTTCTATAAGCATTGTGCAAATTTTTGTATGGTGTATATTTTCACTTCTTCTGAGTACATAACTAGCAGTAGAATTGCTGAATCTTTTGTAGTTTTATGTTTCCACAGTGGCTGCCACTGTACATTCCCATCAGCTATGTATGAGGGTTCCAATTTCTCCACATCCGAATCAATGCTCTTTATTATCTGTCTCTTTTGTTGTAGCCATCCTAGGGTGTGAGTGATATCTCAATTTGATTGTCATTCTCTAGTGACTGATGATGTTGAGCATTTTTTCATGAGCTGTTAGCCATTTTATATTTTCTTTGGAGAAACGTCTGTTTAAGTCCTTTGCCTATTGTATAATTGGGTTGTTTGTCTTTTTGTTGCTGAGTTTTAGGAGTTCTGTATGTATTCTAAATACAAGACCCTTATCGGGTATATAGTTTACAGACATTTTCTTCCATTTGTTAGGTTGCCTTTTCACTTTCTTGGTAATGTCCTTTGATTCACAAAAGCTATTAATTTTAATGAAGCCAAATTGATTTCTTTTTTTTTTTTTTTTTTGGAGTCATATCTAAGAATCCGTTGCCAAATCCATGATCATTAAGATTTACCCTAAACAGGGGCTCCTGGGTGGCTCAGTCGTTAAGCATCTGCCTTCGGCACAGGGCATGATCCCGGAGTTCTGGGATCAAGCCCCGCATCAGGCTCCTCTGCTGGGAGCCTGCTTCTTCCTCTCCCACTCCCCCTGCTTGTGTTCCCTCTCTCACTGGCTGTCTCTCTCTCTCTCTGTTAAATAAATAAAATCTTAAAAAAAAAAAAAAAAAAAGATTCACCCTATACAGTTTTTTCCAAGAGTTTCATAGATTTTGCTCATATTTAGTTATTTATCCATTTTGAGAAATTTTGGTGCATAGTCTGAGGTCAGGTCCAACTTCATTATTTTTCATGAGGATATCCAGTGGTTCCAATATAATTTGTTGAAGACACTATTCTTAACCCCATTAAATGATCTTCACACCCTTGTAAAAATCAATCGGCCATAAACGTGTATGTGTATTTCTTGTCTTTCAACTCTATTAAATTTATTGATTTAAATGTCTGTCTTCATGCCAGTACCACAGCATTGATGATGATGGTGGTGATGATTATGATGGTAGTGGTGGTGGTGATGATGATGATGATTGTGAGAAAACACATATCTACCTTCTTAACAAATTGTTAAATGTTTGGTATGTATTGCTAACTATATGAACATAGTTGCACAGAAGATCTCTAGAACTTTTTCATCTTGCATGACTGAAACTCTATATCCATTGAATAGAAATTCCCCATTTCCCTCTCCCTCACAGCCCCAGCAACCACCATTTTGCTTTCTGCTGCTATTTGACTACTTTAGATACCTCATGTAAGTAGAATCATGCAGTATTTGTCTTTCTGTGACTGGCTTATTTCACTTGATATAATGTTCTCAAGGTTTATCCATGTTGTTGCATATTGCAGGATTTCCTTCTTTTTTAAGGGTAAATAATATTCCATTGTATGTACATACCTCATTTTCTTTAGCCACTCATCAGTCAATGAATATTTAGGAAGTTTCTACCTCTTGGTTATTGTGAATAATGCTGCAGTGAACATGGGAGCACAAAATTCTCTTCCAGAATACATTTCCAACTTTTTTTGAAGAAATACCCAGAAGTGAGATTGATGGATAGTACCACTGAGTTTTGGTAACTTTAGCTTTGTAGCAAGTTGTAGTACATTTTGAAATCAGGAAATGGGATTGCTCCACATTTGTTACTTTTTTTCAAAATTGTTTTGACTATTTGGGTCCCTTGCAATTCCATACAAATTTGAGGATTGTCTTTTTCATTTCCTCAAGGAAAAACTGTTCGAATTTTGATAAGATTTGTAATAAATCTGTAAATTATTTTGAGTAGTATCACTCTCCTAACAGTATTAAGTCTTCCAGTACATGAATGGAGGATATCTTTCCATTGATTTAGGTCTTCTTTAATTTCTTTCAACAATGCTTAATAGTTTTCGGTTTTCAAATTCTATCACCTTTTTGGTTAAATTTATTCCTAAGTATTTTATTTTTTTAGACACTATTGTAAGTGAAACTGGTTTCTTAATTTCCTTTTTTAGTTTGTTCATTGCTAGTATTAGAAACTCATTGGATGCTTAGGTGTTGATCTTATACCCTGAAACTTTGTTTAATTCATTTATTAACTCCAGTAAGGTATTGTGTGTGTGTGTGTGTGTGTGTGTGTGTGTGTGTGTGTGTGTGTGTGAATTCTTGGGATTTCCTATGTGTAGGATCATGTTTTCTGTAAATAGAGATCGTTTTAATTCTTCCTTTTCAAACTGGCAACTCTTATTTCTTTATCTTGCTCAATGACTCTAGCTAGAATTTCCGGTACTATCTTAAACAGCAGTGTTGAAAGCAGGCCTTCTTGTCTTACTCCTGATCTTAGAGGGAAGTCTTTCAGTCTTTCACCATTGAGAATGATGTTAGCTGTGGGTTTTTCCTAAATGCTCATTATCATGTTTAGGAAGTCCCCTGCTAGTAGTTTCCCATTTGCATTTATTATGAAGGCGTGGTGGATCTTATCAAAAGCTTTTTCTGCAACTGAGATTATCATGTGGTTTTCCCCTCCCCCTTTATTCTATGAATAAGATTTATTATATTGATTGATTATTCTTATATTGAACCTCCCTTGCATTCCTGGGATAAATTGCGCTTGGCCATGGTGTATTATTTTTTTAAATATACTGTTGAATTCAGTCTGCTAGTATTTTGTTGAGGATTTTTTCATCTACATTTATAAACAGGTATCAGTCTATGGTTTTCTTTTCCTACTGTGTCTTTGTCTGGTTTTGGTATCAAGTAATACTGGTCTCTTAGAATGAATTAGGAAATATTCCTCATCTTCTATTTTTGGAAGAATTTAGGAAGGATTTTTGTTAATTCTTCTTTAAAGGTTTGGTAGAATTCACCAGTAAAGCCATCTGGTCCAGGGTTTTTCTTTGTTGGAAGGCTTTTGATTACCAATGCAATCTCTTTACTTATTATAGATCTATTCATATTTCCTAATTGTCCACAATTCAGTCTTGGTAGATTATGTTTCTAGTAATTTATCTATTTCATTAAGGTTATCTAATTTGTTGGTGTGTGTATTAGTTTCCTGGACCACCATAACTTACTGCCAGTGATTTAAAACCACAGAAATTCATTCCCACACAGTTCAGTAGGCCAGAAGTCTGAGATCAAGGTGTTGGCAGGACTGATTCTCTCTAGAGGCTCAGAGGGAGAGATGATCCCACACCTCTCTCCTAACTTCTGGGAGAAGAAGATCTCAAATCAATAACTTAACTTTATACCTTAAGGAACTAGAAAAAGAAAAGCAAACTAAAACCAATTTTTTTTTTCTCCACTCCACTCTAATCTTCATTATTTCCTTTCTTTTGCTAACTTTGGTTTTAGTTTGCTTTTCTTTTTTAATTCATTCATGTACAACATTAGGCTATTGATTTGAGATATTCTCTTTTAATGTAGGCACTTATGGCTAGAAGTTTTTGTATGTTTATGTTTTCATTTTAATTCATCTTAATATTTCCTAGTGATTTCTCTTTTAACCTGTTGATTATATAAAAGGGTGTGGTTTAATTTCCACTTATTTGTGAATTTTCTAGTTTTCCTTCTGATACCAATTTCCAGCTTCATTCTATTATAGTCAGAGAAGAGACTTCATATGATTGCAGTCTTTATAAATATCTTAAGGCTTGAAGTATAGCAGTAACTTTTTCCTGAAATTTAGCAGCCTCTTTCTTTATTAAGCACTCTCCTGGCTGCTGTTTTTTTGTTTTTGTTTTTAATTTAAATTTCAAAGTTCTGAGAATGCTGATTCTGTCATTTTTTGCTAGTTTAATGGTTGCTTCAATAGAAGGACTGATCCTCAGCATTCCCCACTCCCGCATTTCTGTGATGTCATCCATCTCCTGTGATTATCTTACTGATATCTGTTACATGGCTTTCTTCAGAAGCCTTCCCTGGCTACTCCTACTTCTCAGTTCTAAAGTAAATGCCGTTTCATGGGTACCCTTTCCACTGCATTTCCCTGAGACACACATTTTTTTCCCTGAAATTAATGTATTCTGAGAATCCTGACACTGGTATGAGATGTCTTTATTCATCCCCCTAAATGTTGGATAAATGAAACTCGCATGACTGAACAAAGAAGAAACAAATTTAGGTTCTCATGAAGTTCCTCAAAGCCTCTTTACAGGTTATAGATTGTTTAAAAAAAAATTAAAATTACTCAATATGAACCTACTTTGAATGTAATGTAATCATTCTCAAGGACCTCAGAAGGCACTTCAATTTCATGATATATTAAGATGATGAATAGACACATCTCATCATTTCTTATAACCGTAGGTTAGAAACTGGAGAATGGTATGGCCTCTTGCTTAAAAACACATTTTTAATTTATTCTGGTTAAATAGTTTACTTACATTAACTTGTTTGTCTTTTGGGAGCAGGAGACAAATGGGTTTATTTGATTATTTTGGCTATATGATTTCCAGAGAAATAAGCACTCATTAGGTATATATTCATTGTGAATAAACACAGATTTATAACTTTCACATGTTTTCTTGTTTTCTAAAAATATTTTAAGTGACAGAGTTATTTTACATGGGCTACTACTAACTAGAGATTGCTAATATGAGCATCGATGTATGAATGTTGGTCGAGTTACAAAATATCGTACATATATTAAAGACCCAAAATGAATTACTATTATATGGGTAAGGGCATCCTATGCCTCAAATCACATTTAGAAATGTAAAAATTACTTGCTATAACATCCTGATACACATGAGGAGCCAGGTAGATAAGTCTTAGTCCTCTGTCCCAATACAGCTTTATTAAGGGTTCTTTTTGTATTTCTTGCCCTGTTTCAATGTATCTTGCTTTAACGTTTTAAAAAAGAAACACAAACAACAACAAGAGAAAAGCACAAGGTTGCAAACTAAGAGCTCAATTAGTTTTATGTTATTTTATTTATTTTTCTGTTATTTTACAAGAAATCTTAGTTATAAATTGTATGATTACTAAAACTAGTCAATTATAATACCAACTATAAAGTGATTATTAATGTCATTATATACAAACAGCTTAAAAGAAGTTAACAGAAGGACTAAACCCAAGATGCAAGGAATTGACCCATCAACTGCACTCTTGAGCCTTTATCCCACAGAAATGGAAACTTACATTCACCTCACCTGTGCATGAATGCTCATAGAAACTTTATTTCTAATAGCCAACTACTGGAACAACCCAGATATCCTTCAGTGAATGAAGAGTTGAACAAATCCTGTTATATCCAAACAAAGGAATATCACTCAGGAATAAAAAGGAATGAGGTATTAATACATGGTACAACTTGGATGGACCTCAAAGGCATTTTGCTCAGTTTTGTAAAAAAAGTGAAGTTCAAAAGGCGACAACTATGTGACTCCATTTACATAACATTTTTGAAATGATGAAATTATAGAGATGGAAAATAGATTATTGCCAGGTGACAGGAACCAGGGGTAGGGTGGAGGTAACACAAAGGAGTTCTTTTGTGGTGATGAAACGTTCTTTATGTTGGTTGTGGTATTGTGACACAAATCTGTATATGGAATAAAATTGCACAGATGTGTACAGATATATGCACACGCACATATACACACATGCACGCAAATGAATGCAGGTTGAAAAAAATCATGAAAACTGAATAAGGACTATAGACTAGTTCATGGCAACATACCAAGGTCAGTTTCCTTGTTTTGATATTGTACCATGGCTATTTTTTTTTAAGATTTATTTCTTTATGTTAGAGAGACAGAGCATCAGCAGGGGGAAGGGCAGAGAGCAGGGGAAGAGAGCGTCTCAAGCAGACTCCAAGGTGAGTGTGGAGCCCGACACAGGTCTCGATCCCATGACCCTGAGATCACAGACCTGAGCCAAAATCCAGAGTCAGATGCTTAACCAACTGAGCCACCCAGGCACCCCGTACCATGGCTGTTTGAAATGTCACCATCAAGTGACATTGGTGAGTGAAGGGTACCCAGGTCTCTACTATTTTTGCAGCATCTCATGAGTCTATGTTGATTTCAAAATAAAAAGATTTTTTTAAATCACTATAGCACAATTATAACACACTATTAAATATTTAAAAATAGAAATATCCCTCACACAACTGGCATTTAAAGCAACCTTCTTTTCAGAAACTTACTTCTAAAAGTCTTCAGTTTGAAGTGATGATTTTTTTTTATTTTAATTCACACATGCAGTTATGTCAATTCAACAAATATGGGTCTGTGAACATGAAAGCTTAAACTTTGATCCTCCACACTCCATTTTCTTCTTCTTCAAATGCCCTTTCTTCGACCAGGAGGGATGTCATTTCCCAAGGTACTGAGAGAGCCACATTTAACTTGAACAACATTGTTCTTTTGCGTTATTAAGGCTGTTCAATTTTCTCTGTTGGTTGCTACCCTGAGTTGGAGATGCTTCTAAAATGTCAGACTGAGAAAACTGTACTGGTTCCAACACAATTTAAAACAAAACCAAAAAAAAAAAAAAAAAAGCTTTGGAATTAACGCAAGCAGTAATTACCTTTTGAAAACAAACTTAAAAGGTAACAATTGAATGCTAAGATGTATAAAACTATCTGTCTTTTTTTCTTTGAATATCAATGTAGCCAAGAAATTGAGAAACACAATGGAGAGTTCAATTCAGAAGCATCTATTGAGTACCTGAGTCAGCATCACAATGCCTTTGAAGGATCCGCACGTTTTGCAAAGCAGTGCGGGTTAGGATGACAGAGTCCACACTGCCTCAGAGATCCCTAGTATTGACAAATGCTCCTAATTTACACTGGCACACTGAGCGAGAAGAAGGAAAAGCACTGTGCAATACCAATAGCCAGAAAACCAAAAATCCAACAGTCACAGGAAGAAATTGCTTAGCCAGCTCGGCTGAAAATAGGGTTGGTCTCTGGAGAAAGGCGTCAGGGTCAGGACGGAGGTCAGGAGGCTATGGAAAACAAAAACCTACAGACACAAATTTGTAGGACCGCCACCATGTCAAATAAGTAAAACGCATAAGAATTTGGAATTCCGCATAAAATCCTATATGGAGAATACAGGTTTATTTTCTCTATTTTCTGTGAATGACTTGGGGTACAAGTGGATAAAAGAAAGTTTTAAATATTATTGCTCAGGTTGGATAAAATTTGGCATTTTCACAAACTAGCCTAGCTGGAGGAGATGATATTGTGACACAAATGTGTGCTCAAGTTACAAGTCACCAGACTCCTCAATTTTGTTCTCATGGAGTTTTGTTTGTTTGTTTGTTTCATTCTGTTGTTGGAAAATAAGTTGTAAAATTAATGGATATTAAACCATTCTCTAAATATCTTTGTAAAGTAAGGCCGATTATATTTTACTGCACTTCTTGATTTGGTACTTAATGTGCTCACTTTGCGGTGTTCATCGTGTTCATTCTATTTTAGTAAAGCCAACATTAAACTACAAGGAAAAGTAAAAATCAAAAAGATATTACTTTGAGTGCATAAAAAGTAAGGTGATTAATGGATAGATAGAAGGATGGGTGAATATAGGAAAGAGCAAATATAGGAAAATGTTAAATGGAGAATCTAGGAGTGAGCTATAGGTGTGCATTATAACAGTCTTTCAACTTTTCTGTGTGCTTGACAACGGCTATAAAATTTTGGAAAGAAAATGCAAAAAAAAAAAAAGAACAACCTGAATTTTCAGTGCCTAACTAAATAAATAGCTTCGTTTTCTGAAACAATGTATTTATTAAGGGCTTTGTCCGTATACATCATAAAAGTAAGAGAATGTTACAAAAAACAAAGGCTTGCATTCAAAACTTCAATTGTGTAGAAAGACAAATGCCATATGATTTCACTCAAGAGTGGAATCTAAAAAACAAAACAAGTGAATAAGCAAACAAAAAGCAGAATCAGACCTCTAAATACAGAGAACGAACTGATGGTTGCCAGAAGGAGGATGGTGATGGGCGAAGGGGAATGGGAGGTACAGGCTTCCAGTTTTCAAATGAATAAGCCAGAGGGATGGAAGGTACAGCTTAGGGAATATAGTCAATAGTACCGTAATAGTGTTGTATGGGGACAGATGGTGACTATATTAATGGTGAGCACAGCATAAGGTGTCGAGAACTTGAATTTCTATGTTGTCCACCTGAAACTAATATAAATTGTGTGTCGGGGCTGTCGTTAGGCGTCTGCCTTTGGCTCAGGGTGTGATCCCGGCATTCCGGGATCAAGTCCCACATCAGGCTCCTCCCCTGGGATCCTGCTTCTTCCTCTCCCACTCCCCCTGCTTGTGTTCCCTCTCTCGCTGGCTATCTCTGTCAAATATATAAATTAAATTGTGTGTCAACTAGACTCAAGTTAAAAAACTAAAAACAAAATTCACATGTGGTTTCTAGGTAAAGAATAAAATGGCAGAGATTGGCTCTCATAGTGGAAAGTACCTATTTATGCAGAACTACCTGTTATGGTCTCACCTTTACACTGATGTTATGCTTTGTCAGTATCGACATGTTCTTGACATGGAAATGCCACCTGTGGGCCCAGGTCTGTCTGATAAGACTGTAGATCCAAATAATTCAAGTTAGGCTTGTTCTCAGATCTGGAACACAGGAACAGCAACGTGTGGTTACTTGACTAAGACACCAAAATTATGTGGGACCAACCAGATAAATACGGTAAGAATTTTGTATCTAGTCATAAAAAGAGCCTTCTGTATTTTTTTTCTGTTGTTGGTTCATGCTGTTTTAAATAATCTTTCCTCTTGAAGTCAAATTCGAATTTTCAATGAATCTAAAAAAGATTTTATTGGCTTAGAATTGATTAACTTAGAAGCACCTCTGCTTTTCTTATTCAGGGCAGATGCCACGCCGTTGCTGATTAATAGATTCTATGAAGCACTGCAAGGATTTCTCCCTACATTCAACCCTGGGTCCATTTTCTGCAAAATTCCCAGAACTGCAAACCTTCAAATGCATGAAGACTGCCTTAGCAGTTCCATTGCTTCTAAGCAGGCCTGGATCGGATCTTAGAAATGCCAGACAAGTTGATATTGATCCTTTTTAAAAAGTTAGATACAAAGGAAGTAGATCTGCCAGCCTCCTTTAGAAACGGGGTCAAATAACCAGTTGGAAAATTTTCGAAAGGTGTCACATTAAACTTTAATCATACCTACATTTTTATGGAGCTTTTAACTTTGCAAATTGCTTTCACATGCGTTCTCTCATTTCACGTTCTATTGCAGTGAAACAGCGTCCTGGTTTTAGGGCTGAATTACCATGACACACATATCAAAATATGGACGGGGACATCTCACGAAAATTGATTATTGCAGTGTCGACCGGCCTGGCTTCGAGATCAAGTGTTACAAAGGGTTAAGATGCTAATAGCTTCTTTGCTCTGCTGCTGCTGGCGTTTCTCAGAGCCATTTCTCCTTTTTTTCTTCCTCAAGGAGAAAATGAGTTACATCTTTTATTTTTCTCCCTCCCGCCCTTATTTCTGACTTTCTTTTTCTTTTCAATCAATCCATCGGCAGGTCAGCCCGACCCCGGGGTGCATCCGAGCCCTCATGAAGATGCTATACTGCCCGTACTGCCGAGGACTGCCCACGGTGAGACCTTGCAAGAACTACTGCCTCAACGTCATGAAGGGCTGCCTGGCCAATCAGGCTGATCTGGACACCGAATGGAATCTCTTTATAGGTAAGGGGGCGTTCCCGCGGGGCTGTGAAGTCATTACGGTGACGTCGATCTCCAACCGAGCTGTGGGCCTACTGGGCAGCTCCGACCAAGAGGATTAAATACAAAACCAGGAACCAGCTTTTAGCAAACTGTTCACATTATTTTGCATTTTTTCTTCTTTTTCTAAATCAAAAAAAAAAAAAAAGAAAGAAAGAAAAAAAAAGAAAGAAAGAAAAGAAAAAAGAAAAGAAAGCCTAGTGTGTTGTAAGAGACGGTCCTGTTAAAGATAGTGCAGGACACCTGTACTGAATTAGCTGATCTGTCTGACAAAGGGGAAAGTACTCTTCCTGAATTTCTGTGAGCTCCTGTGGAAAGGGACAAGTTAGGGAAAGAAAAAAAAAATCTCCTTAAAAACAAATCCACAGCACTGGTTTCTTATTCGTATTACCTCAACGTAGTCACAGATATTAGTAAACAGCTCCTTCCTTAAATGTCCATGATGAAACTAGCTCAATATTTTTGCTAAAATATGCAAATTTTCTTCCTCCTTCCTTGGAGAAGAATGCTTCCGGCGTTCTATCGCGAAACAGCATTGCTGTCTTTGGAAGGGAGGAGAGAGGGTGGGGAAGAGGCAAGAGAAGGTCTGGGGAGTCAAGGCTCGCGTCTTGAGTTGCAGGAATCGCTCAGGGAGTCGCGCTGTCAAAAGATATTTCCCAAATTGCTATCCAAGGATAAAAGGACAAATTCTACAGGCAGGCTTCTCCCAGGGAAATACACAGGCCTTGAAAGAGTAAATGTGTTTTCTCCCCCCTCTGTCAAATGGCCTTCAAATAAAAGTACTTTCAATTGCATTTACTCCAATTGTGTGGTGACAGGCAGAGTGGTGCACATCGCGGTGGCATCCGTCAGCTTCAGAGGGCCCTGCATCATTTATGCAAACCTCAAAACCAGACGGCACGCCTAATGCCTTCTCACATCCAAGATTCGGGTAGGAGGGGAGAAAAAGATCTGAGATGTGTTGAAATGGAGCTAAACCTAAGCCCCCCGTGCAAAGATGTGCTTAGGTTACAAGCCTTCGGCTTTGGCTGTGTCACCCACCGGCTAACATGCTATTATGCTTGGGAACGCCAGAGAAAATGGTTTTCAAATTTTAAAAAAAGATTTGAGAGTGGGTAGATTCAAATGGAACTCATCTAACAAAACCCCAGAAATCATTTCAGAGAGAATAAATTGAAATGCTGTTCTCTCTCCCTTTAGTGGGAGTATAAAATCTGTCTGCATGATCTTGGGTTACTTTATTTGAAAAATGAGGAAGTGTTTAAAAAAGTTAATCATTAAGGTACCCTTCTAAGTCAAACCCGATATGATTCTTTGCTAAGATTTTGGACGGGAGTATGAATTTAAAAATATAAGAATAACTTGATCTTCTAGAATATATATTTAGATTAATTTTGGCAAAGACACTCTATCCAAATAATGCTAATCAAAAAGTACTCTCATCAAAGAATCTAAAAATATTTGCATATTTTAAAACCAGATTAAACCTCATAGCATCCCACTTTGAGTCATACAGATTATTCATACTTTTTGGTTGAAACTACCCGAATTTATAGCACAGTTAAATTGTCTTTGTTCAGCCTGCACCTTATTGATGAAAGTGGGTGCGAGGATTTTGTTACTTAGAGCAGGACATGCTTAAGAATGAGATTATGGGGGCTTTAAATTTATAAGAGCAACAGTGACTTCCTTATTGGCTTTTTCTCCTCAGTGCTGGTTGGCTATTTTAACATAAAACAAATCTTTATACTTGCAATCAATTGGGTTTCCTGGTTGCCAATTAGATGTGACATTGAATGTCTGGAAAGCCATTTCATTTAAAAGCTAAAATGTGAACCCACTGTGTGTTGGACGTACTTTAATGAAAAGGGAACCTTGTGCTTAGCCCTACATTAATATATCTCATACCCTATCTCATGTTTTTTATTAGTCTTAGTGAGAAAAATCCTTCTTCTTTCTTTCTTCTGGTTCTGCCATGGCACTGAGAATGGACCACCAACATAGACTTTTGGAGCAAAATATGTTCTTGCCTAATACTTGTCCCGATGTGAAGTGTTAGTTCGCACGTTGATTACATAAATCAGTCAAATATGCCAACTCTGTTTCCTTCACACGTGCATCCAAGATGACAGTGTTACAGGGTTTTCATGAATGCAGCAGGCAAGACCAGGGAGCAAATCAGTAACCCAACAGTAATTGTATAGAAAGCCCTTTCTCTGGTTGGCATCTTAGCCCATCACTCTTGGGCTTCTAGCGTCTTTTCATCAATCCCTTTCCCTGCTGTTGCTGAGTCAGATTCTCCATCTCTGTCTGCTACATTCATGTCCCAGCTTATACATTTTTATGGGTTTTTTTTTTTATTATGTGCTCATCAAAAATGTTAGCAGCGGCATGCAATCAGTGGTCAATAAAGCAAGAACTGAACTGGTGGCACGTCTCGTGATCTTTGCTACGCCACAAATTAATTGCAAGTGAGTTGTAATTATTTGGAATTCAGTTGTTGTTGGATTTGTCAAAAGAAAGGCAATTCATGGACAAAATGAGATGTTTTAAGTGTTCAGCTAGAAACTCCATTGGCATTCCATTCTCTTCTGAAGTTCCATAGTCTGTCAATTTTTATTTCTTTGTCGTCCTAGAAAACAGTCAGCTGTCTACTCAGAATGCAGTTCCATAGTTTTCCTTGAGAAAGTTTAATTCTGTGCCCTACACAGAGTGGGTGTTCAAAAGATTTTTATCAACTAACTATTGTAGGAAAAAGAGCTTTCGATAAAGAGCTTTTCTGGTTTTTTGGAAAAGTTGCTGACGACTTTGAAGGAGATACTGCTAGACCCATTTTAGAGAACATGAAAGTCTCCGTTCATCTCTGCCAGAACTGTCAGCTGCTTTCTAGAAGCATGTGGGATTCCCCAGGACCGAGCCCAGCCCAGCCTCAACTTGGGGCACCTAAGTGGATGGGCGTGCTAGGCCACACCCCTGAGCTAGGCAGGCCCCTGGGGATGCAAGTGTGGGGTGCAGTCTGCTCTCACTAGCAGACACTATGCAGTAAGAGAACAGTGTCCTTTGAGGCATTGCCAGGCACTGCTTGGGCGCTTACCCCAGGTGTTGCTGTCAGTTCATACAGAGCTGAATCCAGCCCCGCCTTTGAATGTTGCCTGAATGCAAACGCGTTTTCTCAGAAAACGTTTATGTAAATTAAAATTTCCTAAAGGGAAACAGTTTGCGGGCAGAATTCATTTTCAGGAATATCCTGCGGTTATTTTGAGTGTTTGGTGTTGATACCAACACTCCACAGATAAGAGCTGTTCTATTTGACAAGGGGCCATGGTGCAGGTTACACCTAGCTCCTGAGCGCAAAAGTTAAGGCCGAGATTACATTTATGTAGCTGCAGTAAATGGGGCGTCTACTTTAAAATCTCGGCTGTGTGGGACAGCCTCCTCCAAACATCTGGTACCGTCTAAGACTTTATTATAGACTGTGAGTACCAGAGAGAGGAAAAAAAGGATGAGGGGAGGGAAATGCTGATGAGACCAAAGGCAAGAATTTTGTTTGTCCTGTAATATTTTGTATCACTAAAATAGTAGAGGATGTTTACTAATGCAAGTTCAAGACAAACATCGCTGTCGTTCCATAAAAGCAAGACCTGAAAATGTTTGTGTCCTGCCATTGCAGCCTAATATTTTAGGCTATCCCAGTTGGTAAGACCTTAATAATCCTAACCTATTAATTCAACTCACTAGGGTAAAAAAAAAAAATTTCCCCGAGGGTAAAAAATGTATGTGTCTAGCTTCTTACTCAATTGAGTACGTTTCTTACCTTAGGGGAGCTTAATGTAGTTAAATGAGTTATAATCAACAGTGATACAGTGTCAGGAAAATAAAGGCACAGGATGCTAAGTATCTACTGAGCAGGAGGACTTAATCTAGGCTGGGATGTCAGGGAAGCCCTACCTTGCTAGATCTAGAATAGCGAATAAGACTGTACGGAATTAGCGTTGTCAGACATAATTGATGTTGGATAGTCATAACATGTAGAATTGCTGCAATTCTGTAGAGGCCCAGGTATTCATGAGAGCATCCAACATGAAGTCCCAGGTGGGCACTACCCCTGGGCCTGGCCAAGAGCCCTGCTCTGGGTAACATCCATTCATCTTCTGAGATTCATGAAGACAACACGTGTTTCCCGAGAGCCTGGCGTGGGCCTTGTTCTGGTTTCTGCACGAGGCTAGAGCAGATGAGGGCCTGCCTGCTGAGAAGAGGGCTCCCTGTATGTTCTCTGATGGAATCGAGGAAACTGCTAGACAGAGAAATGGAAGGGAATGTCGTAAGAGGCTGCTCTATTTTACTTTGTAGGTCTACTCTTTTAATGGAAGTATGACTAATTCAGTAAGTTAAAAAACACGTATCCCTGTTGTTAATGGACTTGTGAGTGCAGGCATGGCAGAAACAAATCAGATAATGAACCTGGTTCCTTCATCGTGACAGCTGCTATCACATTGTAAATTAGAGCCAGCCGCCAGGAAGCTGTGGTAGGTCAGTCAGATGACTAGTATCGTGTAATAAATGGCCACTTTGGGGCACAAATTACTTTCTTAGGCCCTGAAAGAGTTGTTTGTCCTCAAGGTATTTAGTATGTTCACAACTTTGTGTTGGCGTGTGTTGTTAGAGTAACATTTAGCGTTTCTAGTAAATAAACTTGAGTTCTCTTTTATTAACTACACAGGACTGTGTGATGTTGCATTTGAGCAGGATATAAAGTAAACACAAAGAACTATTTCAGACATTTGTCTGAGATGCTCCTCTTTTGCAGACTTTCTTAAGCATGAAATTCTATAATATAAATCTGATAAATTTTTTAGTTAAAAAGAATTCCACAGTAAATACTGTATGACTGTAGCTGATAGATCCGGAAATGCCATGTTTGAGAAACCTCTAGACCCAAAACATAGGAAATCATTTCCTTTCAACCAAAGAAAAAGAAAAGTTTAAGAATTATATTTAGCAGCAAGCTTCCAGGTTTCTTGGTCTCCACTTTGTATAAGACAAGAGCCTACTCACTAATACAGGCTAGAAACACAACTCTTACATTGAGGAACAAAAGCCAAAGCAGTTATTTTAGAATCTGATCTCACCGTTAGCTACAGAACTTGCTTTTGCCCTTGTGCATTCCTAAAAGCACCAAGAGGGATTTAAAAAAAAAAAACACTTTATTTTCTATCAGTTGAAATCTAACCCCGCCCAACTCCCTGCCTTCCTTTTACACTCATTGATCGGTATTTCTTATTTCTCATGGACATTTATCATATGCTGTGTTCTCTCTGTAATGCTAGCAGAATGCACAAGCAGTACTAACTACTCGGTGAGAGGAAAAAAAAAAAAAAGCAAGCAAGAAAACAGTTGGCTGGTACCCAGCAGCCTTTCATGAGCTACATTTGCTATCAATTTCCCATGTTTGGAGAATGGTTTACTTCTGAACTCTGCGTATGTGGAAGTATTTTTATGTGGTGCCGTTGGGTTAATGCCCTAAGGGTGCTATAATGTCAGCGGCTGTTCCGCAAACACAGAGGCAGGCGTTTCCTCACCTCTGAACGCTTACTAATGTTCTTCTTGGGGCAACAACTCAAGGGATTCATGGGCCTGCAATTTCTGTTCTGCATCAGGCAGATTTTCCCATGGATCAAAGCAGGCAAAGCACATCAATCTGAAAATTATTTGGTGCAATAGACAAGTGGTCATTCAAAGGTGCATGTGTATTTCCTTTGCCCCCGGGGCCAACTCTTGTACGAACATCGATTCCCGTTCCCACATATTCGACTCCTATACAGTTTATAATTACTGATGACTGCAAATATTAGATATGCTGAGCTAGACTCTCAAGTTGGAATCCATGGTGCTATCAATTATCACACCAACCAATGGCCTGTAACAAGACATACCTATTTTTGTAAGTAGAACATTGTTTAGGCCACAAGATGTTCCATTTATAATAGGAAGTTCACTGAAATACCTCTTATGCCTTATTAAGCTCTCCAATTTCTATGAGAACCAGCAACAGAAGGATTTAGTTTAGCAGGAGAAAGCAGACCATATCGCCGATGATGAGAATTGCCTTTGTATTGGGGATTTTGCTTCTAATTTACACTTCAACTCAAGTGTTTTCTATAGGTAAATGGTTTAATGTGATAATTATATCCAAAGGACCTTGTTTTTAATGACTGACATCTGATTTAAATAAATTGTGATCATTTTGACTGTTATGTCTCAACTTTAAGCTAAAACACAGGATGTCTGGCTTTTGGCATGCCAAGAGAAAATATTTGATGACTCCTTAGAATGGAATTGAATGAATTCCAAAAGGCCCAGAAACCCAAATAAAATTCAAACACTATGAACATTAGTGTGATGACTTTGTTAGCAGTTTCAATTCCAGGAAACAAGAGTAGCATGAGGTAGAAGAAATCGTTGTGTTGTAGAAACCAAAAAAATAAGAAATATAAATACAACTAAATAAGTGGATTGTTAAAGAAAGCATTCAACTATGTGACTATTCACAAACAGAAAACTTATAACAAGTCCCAGGGCTACCATAACCAAAAAGTCTTTCATGCGGTGACTGATTTAATAGAATAAAGGAAAGGGTTACCTTCTGAGGCATTTAAATCACTGTAAAAGTCCTGATTAGCAGCCAAAGTGAAAATCTTTATTTTAACCCAAATAATAAATCCTGTGTGATGTTGCAATGCTCTGGTAAATGTCTTAATAATAGTAGTGTTGGGCGCCTGGGTGGCTCAGTCAGTTAAGCATCTGCCTTCAGCTCAGGACATGATCCCAGGGTGTTGATATCGAGTCCCACATAGCATCTAGCTCCCTGCTCAGGGGGAAGTCTGCTTCTCCCTCGCCCTCTCCCTGCCCCTCCCCCCACCACTCGTGCACTCTTTCTCTCTCTCTCTCTCTCTCTCAAATAAAAAATAAAAATCTTTAAAATAAAAAAATAGTAGTGTTAATGAAGGTACTTAGATTTCTTTTCCCGTAAACATAACATTTACCTTTATGTATGTATTTATAATTAAATATATGTATGCATCTATCTATCTATAGATAGATCTTCCGATTGATCTGAAAGCTCCTTTAATTCATGATTGTCTCAGGAATAGAACTGCTGATCATGTCTTTATGTTTGAGTCATTTTTGAAATTAGTTTTAATTTTCCTCAGGCTTGTCTCTATAACAATTATAGAGACTTTTAGAATCTTATTATCTTCATCTTGTTGTCTTTGTGGCTTGTTTATAATGAACAACCCTCCAAGGAACCAGGGGTGGAAGCCAGGTTAAAAGAGATGGCCCCATGAATTATTCTGATGGTTAAAGGCATGTTTTCATTGGTTACTCTAGAGGGGAAATAGATATAAACGTCCTTGGGAGTAATTTAAACTTTGAGAACCTTCATGATATATGAAAACTTTGAGCTTATAATTCATTTAAAAATATCATGCCTACAGATACTTGGTAAGGTAGCCAGGAGAGAATTTAAATTAAAATAGAGCATGAAATATTCCTTGTCCTTCAAATAATAGCTTATATATAAATCCCACATAAAAAAAGATATGTCCTCAATTTTTTTTCTTTGCATGGATTTAAATAATTTGCTACGCTAAGAATGTTCTTTATTATAACCTCTGAAGAAGTGAAAATTACAAAAAGAAATGAAAACAAGTCATTGAATATATGACATTACACGAAGAAGGGATGCATCTCTATGTATCACATTTTTATTCTTTAAGGTTCAAGATCTTCTAGAAAGATAACACAGATACTTAAATGTCAAAAAAGTCAGTGAGTGTTCACTACTAAAAGCTCAATGCTTAGGAGATGAACCAAAATAATGAGAGGCCTAAGAATACTGTCCAACGGCCATGAATAAGTTAGTGGATGTGAGGAACCTTGGGATATAACAAGGATCGCCAGAGCTGATGTGGTTTTCAGATTGACTCAATGAGAAACTGACCCTGCCCTATCTCAGCCCTGCATCTATCTCTCTGGTACTTTCACATGAGCTCGAAGTCTTTTCTTCCAGGGAAGCAGGACCGTGTTTCCATAAGACAATTCATTGACTTCAATAGGAAGAGTACTCTCAAAATCTCCAACCATCAACTGCTGGTGAAAGCTGTTAGAAGCCCCTGATATTATCACTTGTGCACGTGTCTCTATGGTTTTCCAAATTCAATGTCCTTGATTATTGTTAGATTAGTTCCTTATTTTTAAAATAGTTTAGTGTTCCAAACTCCTCAGTGTTGTGTTCCAAACTCTTCTGTGTTGACATAGTCATAGAAACATATTCTATAGTCCAAAATCTATGGGTAATACCCAACCAGATGAGAGAACTGAAAGTGTCAGTAGTCCTAGGAATGTTAGGAATAATTCTACAAATACCAATACTCAGTGCATTTTGAGGGTATGGATCATACGTAGGAGCTGACTTCTAGAAGGTAATTCCATAAAGTGAAATACATATGTTCCTTCATTAATCAGCCTTGTAGTACTTTTTATTGAATCGCTATGTCTATTGAATAAAGTATTTGGCAAGTTCTTGGTGACCCAATTTAATATGTGCCTACTACTGCCTTTATCGGCTGAAGATCCAGATATGTGTTTCCCGAGGTTATCCATGAGAGAATGTTTAAATGTGTCTTGCTACTCAATTACAATCATAGTATCCAAATTCTAAAACTTTGAGAGAGTTGTAAGAACCTTTGTTCTCTATGGTTCTGAGTTCCATCCAGAGAACATTGTATCCATAGCGATAATAGCTAACAGCGATTGGACACTTGCTTTACACCAGGCAGTATTGTAATCACTTTACATTTTTCATCCTTAAAACAATCCTATGAAGTAGTTAATATTATGATCCCCACTGTACAGATGGGAAAACTGAGGCCAGATAAGTTAAGTGACGTCTTCAAGGTCATACAACTTACAAATTGCAATGCCAGGATTTGGCTTTAGAGCCCAGATTCATAACCATGCACAAATTAATTCCTACTAAGTGTTTAGGAAGTAACCCTTAGTCTCTGGCTGCATAGGTTGATGGGGTTATGTTGAAAGAAATAGAGTATTGCCAGCACTGTCTAATATAATCTTCTGTAACGATGGAAATTTTTCTGTGTATTGTCCCAGATAGTAGCCACTAGCCACATGTGGCTATTGAGCACTAGAAATGTATCTAGTGAGACTAAAAAACTGAGTTTTTACTTTATTTAATTTTAAGTAATCTAAATTTAGTCACATGTGACCATTGAGCATCTAATATATGGCTAGTGTTTCTGAGGAGCTAAATTTTTCATTTATTTTTAATTAATTTACATTTTAATCATTATATATGGCTAGCAGCTACTGTGCTGGCCACTTCAGGTTTAGACCATTAAAACACCTAAAATGTCCATGACATGGTGCAGCATCTGAATATGTCCGATTATCTTCAAAAGTTAGTTATTAGAGGCCTTCTTGGTGCTTAGATCTAGACTATGCATATGGTAGACGTAAAAGAAATAAAAACTGTACCACCCAATCCTGGGAAATTATAATTTTCCAAAGAGATGAAATGCGTATTTTCAAAGTGGGAGCTTGGTTAAGTAAAGACAACATAGTTAAGAGCAGTAGTCTTTGAATCGCTGTGTGAGCTCAAATCCTGACTTCACCTTTTTTTAAATTTAAATTCTATTAGCCAACATATAGTAGAGCATGTTTTTGATGTAGTATTCAATGATTCATTAGTTGTGTATAACACCCAGTGCTCATCACATCACATGCCCATCACCCAGTTACCCCATCACCCCACCCACCTCCATTTCTGCAACCCTCAGTTTGTTACCATTTATTACCTGTGTGTTACGTGAGCAAAATTATTTAACCTTCATACGTCTCACTTTTCTCATCAATAAACTGGAGATAATAGTACCTCTTAGATTGTGGGGATTAAACTAGATAATGCATGTAAATCTGAGGGGTTGAGATGTGTCCACAGAGATAGCACTGAAGGAGAAGCACTATGGTTCCCTATTCAGGTGAATAAACTGTGACGGTATGAAGAAAATAGAAAGTAGAAAGCAGGGGCACCTAGGTGGCTCCGTTTGTTAAGCATCCAGACCTTGGTTTCAGCTCAGGTCATGATCTCAGTGTCCTGAGATCGAGCCCTGCATCAGGCTCTGTGCTCAGTGTGGAATCTGCCTCTCCCTCTCCCTCTGCTTCTCCCCCTGCTCATTCTCTCTCTCTCTCTCTCTCATAAATAAATAAAATCTTAAAAAAATATTAGAGAAAGTAGAAAGATGGGGGAGAACATCCGGTACCGGAAACACACAGAAGAGATAACAAGGGTGGGCTGAAAACCACAGGACAATAATCATAGGAGAGGTAATCAGTAAGAACTGAAGGTAAAGATTAGAGGAAGTGCATTGCATCAAGCTAGCTTCTTCTTATCCCTGCTCTGGATTTGCCTGAATTCCTGGGAGATGAGACTCATCCAGTAGAGATGAACTGGCCCTTGCTCAAGTGAATAAGCGCTTGATGAGACCAGGTTCAGAAAAGAGTAGTATGGGGGCGCCTGAGTGGCACAGCGGTTAAGTGTCTGCCTTCGGCTCGGGGCGTGATCCCGGCGTTATGGGATCGAGGCCCACATCAGGCTCCTCTGCTATGAGCCTGCTTCTTCCTCTCCCACTCCCCCTGCTTGTGTTCCCTCTCTCGCTGGCTGTCTCTGTCTCTGTGGAATAAATAAATAAAATCTTTAAAAAAAGAAAAAAAAGAAAAGAAAAGAGTAGTATGTAAGTTAGAATAAGCATGATGTGCTCAGGCACTTCTGAGGAGACCGACTGAAAAAAAGTACTTGCTGGTGTGTCCTGGGAGGTAAGATTGGTCAGGATTGGACTGCTTATGCTTTGAAAGGCAGGCCAAATAGTTGAGTTTCTCTTGTCTTGTAGGCAATGACAAGTCACAGGGTATTTTTTATTTGGAGATGAGCGGAATCTAAGTAGCAATTTGGCAGCCAAGTAAAGGATGGATTCTAGTGGTCGAGTGGCTGGTGGTAGAGACAGGAAGGGTTATCTCAGCATGAAAGCAGAAAAGAAGAAAGGAAGACAGCACTCATGGCAGAGCTGGAGATAAAAATTTATAGGACTTCATGCCTTAATATCGGTGACCAGGTGTAGAGGGCAAGAAAAGAGACACATCAGATATGACTGAGATAAGCACACGCAAGAAAGATGGTACTGTCAGCAAATACAGAAGCCAGTTTGGGGTATGGCAAACATCGATTTCTTCAATCTGTTTACGGTTTGTTGGATCTGAGAAACAGTGGTACCAAAAAATGGGAATGTCCAATTGGATGCTGAAAATAGTAGTGTTCTAGTAGTGTTCATGAAACAGGAGCTGGGGGTGCCAAGAACCATTGGAGGGTTTCCACGGCCCAAACGGTTCTGTGGCCAACTTCCCTAATCAACTCCAACAGATTGTGCCCAGAATCTTCTCTCCTGGGTACCACACGGGTGCCTGGATGTTCCTTTTCTGTGAAATTCTACTGCCTTTACCTCTAGATGTTAAATATTTAACAGCCTGCTCATCAATATGCATTCTCTGAAGGAGCCTCTATCTATAATCCCCAACCTCTTTAATTAAGTGTAGTTAGAATGTCAACTGTACAAATATGAGAATGCTTCACATAATGATTCAGCGGAGACAGGACCAGATTGCTCCCCCAAATATATTTTCTCAAGATTCAGGAACCCCTGGTTGGTCATATGTATCACGCACATCGACATTTTATAATTGCAGTCAATCCAAGAGGAAATTTATTTTCTATTGGCTTTGGCTTTTGCAATCCTCAATGCATGAAATCTAGGATTACTTTGTTCATTTCTGGCCACTGCCAAGTTCTGAATTTCAAGTTGAGGCATGAAATTTGTTAATTTTATTAAAAAACTTGCCCCAGGGTATTCATTTTCTTCACTGGCAAGGATGCCATGTATCGGAGAGCATTGCCTGACTTCATTGCCTGCCTTGGGGCACCACTGTCTCCAACGAAAACTTCACATGCGAGGACCAGTGTAATCTATTCGTTGGTTTCTGAACATGGAGTCCGCCCCCCAAGGAGCAAGACAAGCATACATAGCATAGCTTTTGCAATGCAACATTGCGAGGAGCAGTGAGATTTTTGTTTTGAATCCCATATTGCCGAGTTACTGATTTAAGAATGCCCTAGAGTATAAATTATTTCTCTAAACCTCTATGGTGACTTTTGTCAAATGCCTTCTGCTTAGCCCATTAAAGGGGAAAACCATGAAATATTATTTGATTTGTAACCCAAGAAAATGCCCTAAAACCACCTGTCCCTCTTTGGAAAGCTGCCAGAACAAAGTGAGAGGAAAGGTCGAGGCTGAGAACAATAATTTGAGGTTGCTGCAGGTGGCTCCGATCACACGTGGAGCCTGTGGGCTGCATTCAGGCTTCTAGTCTCTTCGGGAGGATTTACATTTATTTTTCTTAACCCACCTGGGAGTCCTGGGTTTTGAGATCAACATTTCAAATAGTTTAATAGTGGCCATGCAACATTTTAAAAATAAAATCTGACAGTGAATTGTGTTGAATAGTTATTGCATTTCCTTTGAATTCCATTTGGAGAAGTTAGTTTCAGGATACATTTAATTTCCATGTGGAATTGGTAGATATTAAATTCCATTTCTCCTGAGTGCCTCGGGATTTTTAAAAGATCGCTTTAATTCTGCCGTGCCATGCATCGATTCCCATCCATGATCTGTGATCACCGGGCATCGGCTTGCTTGTGTGCATCACGCACTTGGTAAATCAGCCTTTCAAATGTAAGACAAGAGAAGTTTAATTTCAAGCTGCACCCAGGCATTTTTTTAAGATGCAGAAGTTCATAGTTTGGAAGTGCAAAATGATGAAGAGTAAGCCTCAATTGACAAATTGATTAAAAGATAAAAATCAAATTCTTTAATCGGAAATTTCTGACCTGGCAGAGAAACAGCCACTTGAGAGCCACTGTGGTGTTTTAGGAAGGTGCCTGTGATCGTCTCTGATAAATCTGTGTCCATTTATAACAGAAAAATGACAGTAATCTGTGCTAATTGAGAGAATAAGGACGCCAGCATCGAATTATTGCCTGCTGGAAGACATTCGGAGACTTATGTTAAGATTTAGGTTTGACTTTTTATTGAGTACCTATTGTCTGCCAGGGAATATCATATATGATATTTTTATGCTTTAAGAAATAAGAATGAGTTGTAATTGGTATGTCATTTTTGCTTACAGTGTTCCTCTATTTCATTTAAATATCTTAAGATTCTCCCAAACATGCACAATTTTTGTTGATCATTTGAAGAGATAATTTCAGCCAAGCCCTTACCTGAATGAATAAAATTGCAAATTAGAGGATACTTACTTTCCAGGAGTTTAATATATGTGCATTAAACTTGAAATACAGGTTTTATATCCAAAGGACTATGATAAAAAAAAAAAATAGCGTTACAATCTCCAGTCTTGATCTGCTTGAAATCAAATTGCATTTTAATGCTTCTTTGAAACAATTTTTGACTTATATAGAAAAGTTGCAAAAATAGTACAGAGTTCACATATACTACCCTTTACTCAGCTTATCCTAATGTTAACAACATACATACGTAAGCATAATACAACAATGAAAACCAGGAAATTAGCATTGATGTAATGTTATTAACTAGAGTACAGGCCTTATTCTAATTTCACTAGTTTATCGTTTTCATATTTCAGGATCCAATTAGGATCCTACATGTATTTGTATGTTTTATCTCCTTAGTCTCCTTCAATCTGTGACGGTTTCTTAATTTACCTTATCTATTGTGACCTTTACACTCTTGAACTCGTCAGTTCTTCTGCAGAGTGTTTTCAATTTGGATTTGCCCGATGTTCTCTCATGATTAGATCAAGGTTCTGCATCGGGCAAGAATATTACAGAAATGATATTGTGTCCTTCTTACGGATCATAGTAGAGTGTATCTTGCAGCATCGGCTGGGTTTTTCCACGGTGAAGTTACTATTTTTTCTTTTTATTGATAATACGTATCTCAGAGGAGACACTTGAAGTCTGTAC
The DNA here is from genome assembly GCF_024610735.1 of Ursus americanus. Taxonomy (NCBI): domain Eukaryota; kingdom Metazoa; phylum Chordata; class Mammalia; order Carnivora; family Ursidae; genus Ursus; species Ursus americanus. The sequence continues at coordinate 15,968,008 of NC_142136.1, read as the reverse complement.
TAATATCCTGCGTTTCCTCACTTTTGGCCACTGATGTGACTTTCACATCCGTAAGAGGATCTTGCCTCCAGTAGTGTTACTGGAGCGTTTGCAAAATGGCCACCTTGTATTTCTCTTTCCTTCTCTATGTATTAGCTGGAATCTTTCCAAAAACTGGACTTGTTTTTCCCTCTCCCAACTACTTATTTATTCAATTATTTATTTATATCAGTATGAACTCCTGGATATTTATTTTATTCTATGGGTAGAAGCCAATAGTATTATTTTCTGTGGTGCTCAAATTGTTCCAGTTTGTATATTGGGCTCTCCTTGCAGTTGGATCCTGTATTGTCCTGACATGCTCCCCCTCCTTTTTTGAGCCTTTCTTTGTGTTTGCCATCACAAGTTGTCCCATAATTTTCCTTATTCCAGTCCTGGAATCAACCTCTTCTCCAAGGAGCACCCATTCCTTTTACTGAAGAATGATATTAGAAACCAAGATCTGGACCCTGGATGTGCTCATTGCTGCTGGGGTGTCACTGCTGTTAAAGCCTTTCTGGAGCACTGAGGTGGCTCAGTTGCTTGGGCCTCTGACTTGATTTCAGCTCAAGTTGTGATCTCTGGGTTGTGGGATCAAGCCCCACATTGGGCTCTGCCATCAACGCAGAGTCTGCTTGTTCCTCTCCTCCCTCCCTCTCTCTCACTGTCTCTCTCTCATACAAATGGATATATAAAATCTTTTTAAAAATTTAAAAAATAAACCCTTTCTGTGTACAGAGCTAGGATGTTTAGATAGATAGAGATAGAGATATATAGATATATATTCTATTCTCCACATGTGCATTTTTGCATATGTTTGTTTATTTTTTTATGTTTATTTGTCTATCTCTCCACCTCCTCACCTACAATAGATACATATACTGGAGTTCATACTGATTCCTGTTCAACACCACAAAGTTCATTCTAGCTTCTTTCTTTCTTTGTAAGTTCTGTCTCCAACAGTGAGAAACCTAGCTCTCATGATCTTTGATATGTTAACGTATTTGCCCAACCCTAGTATATACCTAAGTTAGAGTTCCTAACTCAAAACTCTTTAAGAAACATATCTACTACCTAGAGTACAGTATTTGTATAAGTTCTTTTTGTCTTTACAGGATCCAGTCAAAATGCAGTTTTTCAAAGTTATTTCAATAATTTTCTTCCCTGTCTTCCTGAAAGCGATCGTATTATTTATTGGTCACAGAATGAGTTTTACTTGGTATAGTTTATATTTCATGTATTTTCTTTTACATCATTTCTTTCAATTCTTTCATTATTTGGAGGTAGAATGTGAAACCTTATTGTAGTCCCAAAACTATACACAAAATTTATATTCTGAAAAGTTTCTATACTGACCCATGACCACCCCCCTTCTTCACATCCCATTCCCACCCACCATTTGTAGGTTGATCAATCCACTCAATTTCTGGTTTGTCTTTTCTGTGCATCTTTTGCATGAATGAGCAGTTATCTGTGTGTTTTCTTATATCTCCTTTTTTCTTACATAAAGGGTGGCGTCCTATACTCTTTTACACATGCTGTTTTTACGTAATTGTGGGAATCATTCCAGATCAGTCCATAGAGATCCCCCTCCTTTTCTGCAGCTGCATATCACTGCCTTGTCTGGAAGTACCTTTTGCTATTGCAAATGATGCTACAATGATTAACTTAGTGCATATGTATTTTTGGAGGTGTATCTTCTGGGTGGATTCCAAGAAGTAGGATTGGGAGTCAAATTGTAAGCACATACGTGGTTTGATTAGCTATTGCCCATTTTCCTCCTGAAGGTTTGTTTGTACCAATTTGCATTCCCACCTGCCATTAGTGTGAATGTTTCTTTCCCTGTAGCCTCACCAACAGAATATGTTGTCATACTTTTTTATTTTTGTCAGTCTGATAGGTAAGAAATTCTATCAAATTATTTTTTTACTATCAAATTTTTTTAAATTTTTTCTCTTATTTTGATACTGTTTAACAGGATAAATTAACAACTTTATTCACTCATCCTGAGTATCACAGGAGAATTTTTTGTTTACTAGTATATTCTTATTAAGATAACTCAAAAAACACTCTAACAGGTCAAATATGAGTGAGATATATGTTAACTGATGAATAAATAGAGCAGATTTATTCTTTAATAATATTTTTTTAACATTAGGAAAACATTTTTATTGTTCCCTGAACTCTCATAATGTATCTGGACTTCATCACAAATGATTTCCTGTAGTAGAATGCTGAGAAATAAGTATGAACATATGAAGAGGACTGTAATTACTGCAATTATGGAAAAGTAATTTACTGGCTTTATAAATTCAACAGATTTCAAATAGAGTGGATAGGCCATCAAAAGCAAGCAGGATATTGAAAATAAATATTTTGGGAGCTAGGAAATTGCTGGTTAAATGCACATACCAAATGTAAATGCTTTGTTAACATTTATATAATTTAGTTTCTTAAAACTAGAAACCATCAGGGTTTTTTTTTTACTTAAAAAAATCAAATAGATGCTAAGGTGATCAAGTGTTTGCAGACATCATTCTCCCTCTTGTCCATCTGGTAGATATGAGACACCTAAAAAAAAGTTTCGTTTTGTGATAATTGGCTTAAATTAAGCAAAAAACAAAACAAAAAAACTTACAGAATTCTTCTTAAAGTTAGAAATGTTAGAGCCCATTTGGGAATGAATTATTGTGGAATATGGGAAAAATATTTAAAAGAGGTAGGGAGCAGAATAGAGGGGAAAGGTCATGGACCTTCATTCAAAAGAGACCTCCGGTGTAGCCCCTTTGTCCACCTGTTAGTTGCATAGTAACCTGCAGCCACCAGCATTCATAGGGTCTTATACTAAAAGTAGGTGGTTTTCCAAGCAAATAGCCCTATCATGAAATACGCCCATTTGCTCCCATCTGTTCAGGCAAAACCTCCAATAGCAGGCCCTGTAAGTTTCAGAAGGGGATATCTATAACGTTAATTATGATGTTAAAGACAGTAAGTTCTTTTGCATTTTTTAAAATCACCGAAACAATTCCAAAAGACAGATGAAATTATTGTCCCCATTTTAGAAAGCAGGAAAGTGAGCCTCAGAGAACTCAAGGTCATGCTGCCATTAAGTGGTGAAGCTAGTGTCTCATGCTGGGTTTGTCCAAAGCAAAGCCCATGTTTTAACCTGGAGGCTACAACATCCCTCCACTGTCCTCCACTCTACTCCACCCAGAGGGCTGCCAAAGAAAATCGATCTGCTGTGAACCACAGACCTAGCATAACTAATCTCCAGGTCTCATCCATGGCAATAACAGGGAACTCGCTTTTTTTTCTTCTTTTTTTTTTTTTTTTTTGGATCTTGATCAAAAAATATTTCTAAATCGTTACACACAGCTCACTCATTCATCTTGAATAAGATGTGTTTCTGAATTGTAACACTGAATCCTGGGCCATATTGCTTTGAATGTGTATAGAATTGTCTTTACAAAATGGTATTTCATACTCTTACCAGCCATCTACAGTGAGGTCTTAGAAGAATCCTCTGCATTGAGCCCACTATTGAACTTCTGTGGAGATGCCCTGGAGAGAGCACCCCACCAGGATCCCCTTGAACTGACTCGGAACAGAGTCAAGAAAAGCTAGTTCCCAAGCAACTCATTTGATTTAATATCATGGAAAATATAAGTATCGTGAACAGAAACGTTTCCGAGATTCCTTTGACCCATTGACTGTCAGAAGGCAGCCCACTGTTATTCCTTATAATGTGAAACTTTTATGATTGTACCTTATCCTGGAGTCCTCTCATTTTTCACTTTTTTGAATTTCTCTTTTATTTATGTTCTTTTCCTGTGTGTCAGTGTCTATATGCCATGTAATTCCAGTTTTTAATGAGGTTAAATTTAAATAAACTTGCTCTACATGCCGCTGGGCATGTTACTTAAGATTTCTGATTCTTAGTCTCATTCGCTGTAAGGTGCTTGCCTTTCTTAGTTGTTGGAATTAAAAGTAGTGTGTGTGAAATATATAACTATAATACAACTTTGAGATGAATAGGAATTATGGGTAGCCACCCCTGAGAAGTTTAAGGATTGTACTTGTTAAAAACAAGTTTGAAGGTGAGAAAGAAACTTAAAATCTGTATATATATAATATATATATATAAAATATATAATATAATATATATATAATTCTTAATTATATTATCAATAATTTGATATTAATTTGATGATACTATAATGTCATCGATTTAAATACTATTAATGATTGCAGAAGTCTAATTAGGAACTCGAGTACCAGTTCCTATATTTCCAAGTACCCAACAGGTCCACCTTAGTATGCCATTGAATATTTTTCAAATGTAGTGTTATTCTTGGATAATGATAAGGGATAATAAAAATGAGGAAACTGCACTAAAAATTGCTAAAACCACAAATTGCCAAATTAAATTATTACCAAATTAAATATTACCAAATATTACCAATATACCAATAATACTAATTAAATATTAACAAATTATTTGAATACAGTGCTCTTCCCAGTGCTCCGACATATGGATGAAAGGAATACAGCAGGATCTCTGCCTATTAATCCAAACCCATTTGTTGAATGCACTGAGTACAGAATAGTTCACTGCCTCAAATCACTGATACCCTTTTCCCTTTCTATTCTCAAGTCCAGAGAGTAAGCGAGCTTCTGAGTTTTTGTGCTTGGCCAAATCACAGCATCTGACTCTAAATTCACAATTGATAGATAATCCCCAAATTTAGTTAAAGCATTTTTGAAATAAATATTTATTTCACAGATTTTTTTTTAAACACAAACGAAGTAACACTGCTGAGAAGATGTCAAGTTTTATCTCTGGAAAAGTGGGCAATTCGTTGTTGTTTGTTTGTTTTTTGGTTAGACTTACCTGTAGGAAAAGAAGAAAGGTGCAAGAGCAGTGGAAAAGAGACTATTAATGAGTGCAGAAAGGAAAAGGTGAGGAGCGCTTCCACACCTTCAGGCCTAAGAATGTGCAAAGGGCCTGTGACCAGAAAACAGATAATATTGAGTGCAAGAATGAAGGGTTGTAAATGTATTTTTGCAGTCCTGGAAAGAGCCATAAGAATGAAATGGCGGTGTCAAAAATGGCAGTTGATTAAGAAATGGCATTGGTTTTTCCATAGAACTAGAGGCACAGAAATTAGAAACCGGCTAAAGGATGTTCGTGTTGGGTGACACAGGAAAAGCCTGACTTGCAAGTCAAAAGGTAGAAAGGAAATAAGTTTAGGATGAGTAGCGAGTGCCTTTTGGCTTCCTCTCTGAGGAATATTAACCTGTCAGCTTCCAAATTAATCATTAATTTATTAAAGCGTTAGCCATTGCCTCTATGCCTGGCACTAGGCTAGATGCTGTGGGACCAAGGGAGAAAAAAAAGGAAGAAAGAGAAATCCTAGTATGAGGGACCTGAGAGCTTTGTGGGCGGCTGGATAAACAGTGCCCACCAAGGTGTCCCCCGGGATGGAGTGTCTGCAGCAGGTTGTAAGGCTGGGCAGATGACAATAGGGATTAGGCGGTGAGTGCGTCTTCAGAATACCTTCTGAATCATCCCCTGCTGCTGTCACCTTCCGACCCTGGGCCCCACTGCCCTTACATTGCTACTTGTTCTGTGTTCATGCAGACGTACTTCTGGGTGATATTTCCGCCGTGTCTTGTGTTCCCTGCTCCCCTCTGGCCATCACGTCACACGCACATACATACGGGTGTACATGGAATGTATCGGCACTGTGGTTTCCCCCAGCTGACCCTCATAGAGTGCTCTCCACATCGTGGACTGATGAATTCGTAATTATGAGCAATAATTTACTGATTTAAGAGGGTCTTGTGTGTATTGAGGAAATCAAAGATGCCTGTGATAACAATACACAATTTGCATAGGACACCTGGGTTCTGGCCAAGCAAACAAGGCTGTGAGACCCACTTAGCTCTTCTCCGCACACAGGCCTCCTCACTATTGCTCAAAGCCTCCCGACCTGTTCTCACCGAGGGCCCTTCACCTGCTGTTCTCTCTCCTTACGTTGCTCTTCCCACAGATTTCCAAACAGGAGCTACCCTCACTCTATTGAGGTTTCCACTCCAAATATACCTTCTCATAGAGGCTCTCCTTTCTTATTGGCTTAAAATTATAACCATTCTCCCTGCCTACCATTCATATTCTGCTTCGCTCCTTAATTTATCAGTGTGTTGTACTGATCCATTTGGGTATTGTGGGTCCATTTCACCAATGAGGGCCCTTTGTCTGTTTTGGTTTGCTCTATCCCCAATTCCATTCCCAGCAACAATTCCTAGTATTCAGCAGGTGCTGAATAGTTGTTAAATTAATTATGAATAACAGTGCTGTTAGCTTCTGTTTCTCCTCCATATTGTGGATTTAATAACACTTGACCTGCCTCTGTCACAGTTATTGATGAAATTATAGATGAAATTACAGATGAAATTATAGATGCGTGTGTGAAAACTCTATAGTGCTTTTCATGATAATAGGAGCAGTATAATCATTAATAGTAGCACTGTATCATTATCTTCAACATCACTATAACTTTCTAGTCTAATTGATGTCCTGTGAGGTTTCTAGCTGTTTGTAGCTGGCATAGCGTGCTGTCCTAGAAGACACCACCATCGCATGATGAGACTGTCACTTGCAAAAGCTAAACTGTTAAGAAGGCGAGGTCATGGGCACCGACCAGCAATCACTGTGAGACCCAGACTGCTGGGTTGCCTCCTGGAACCCAGGCTAAAGCCCCAAGATGGCCTTCAGAAAGCAACGATGGTTCTGCTCTCCTCATCCACACAGGGAGACAGGCCAGGAGGAACCAGTGTCAGTTTGCAACCAACACCACAAATGGCATTCATAACCTAGCTAGTAGTTTTGTAAATATATCCTACTGGTCACACGCTAAGCCCAGTAAGTCTAATGCCCCTATACTAGATAATCTACTCCAAGTACCGTCTTCATGGACTATGGGCAAGAAATATTTATTTCATTCACATATGTAAGTTCTGAGCCAAACAGGTGGTATATTGGTCGTCTAGACTTAGGCCTGCTTTCTCAAGGACTTAGAGCCCTGTAATGGAGTATTACTGGATTGATCACTCTGCCTCAATAATTAGGTCTTAATAAGCTGTTTACTCTTGATAAATAGGATTGTTGAAACCACCATGCTTATTGTGGACTAATGAGGTTGAAGTGTCAAGTTTTCTAATACAATCTTAGCACAACACAATTCTTTCAACCTATCCATTATCTGCCCTTTAAAAAGCCACCATAGACACATCTTATTTTAAACAGCATGTCTTGCAAACCCAGTTTCTAAGAGTTAAGACATTTCAACAGCTTGGTAGGTCATTTTGCATTATGTGGTATATATTTTATTTCAAAATTCACTTGTCCACATGTATGCACATGCGAGTAGGCAATACCCTATTGCCATTTTTTGCATTTTTGTCTATGGCAGTCACTGAGTTTGGTTTATTTCCTCAAGATGAAGAGCACTTTACAAAAAAAGATGTTTGTTTACAAATCCCATATTGCTAGAGACATCCAAACATGTGTATAAAGTATAATAGGAATAAAGAAAAATGCAAGAAGTTATTCTTAAAAGAATGCATAATGATTATATGAAATTAAAGGGCTCTTATTTAGAAAGTATAACTTCTTTTTAAAGATAACAGTCTTGCGGACTCCATGCCATAATTCAACATAGGTTCAAGGAGATTTTTGCCCCAGCTTTTATGCAATTTTTGCCCCAGCTTTTATGCAATAAAGCATAAATCTGGAGCATGCAAGTGATGTAAGCTATAGAAAAAACTTCCAGTGAATTTTAGAAATTGTGAAGTTTATTTCTCATGAAAGACCTCATAAACACCATTAATCATATAAAAGGTTTTTTTTATTTAGTTAATTAATTTTTTATTATATTATGTTAGTCACCATACAGTACATCCCTGGTTTTTGATGTAAAGTTCAATGATTCATTAGTTGCGTATAACACCCAGTGCACCATGCAATACGTGCCCTCCTTACTACCCATCACCAGCCTATCCCATTCCTTCACCCCCCTCCCCTCTGAAGCCCTCAGTCTGTTTTTTGATTCAGCATTACTTAATAGCTATCTAGTGATCCCACTAGCTGGAGTTCTACCAGGTAAGGCGGTGTGAGTAAAAACATGAATAAGACATGGTCTGTATACACCAAGCTCCCAGTCTAGGGAGAGAGACGCATAAGTAGTTAACTATAGAATCATGTTAATCTTGCTAAAATCTGGCTACACATGTTGAAAATGCTAGGGAGAAAAACAGATGGGAGTGATTAATGTTAGCTAGATGAGGGCAAAGAAGGCTTATCATAGGAGGTGATATTTGAACTGGGTCTTAAAATAGGAAAGAAAATTGACCAGACATTCAGGCCAGGTCATGCGTTACAAGCAGAGGGCACAGCAAGAGCAAAGAAACGGTGCGATAAAGGTACATGGCTTATCTAAAGAATAGTCTAACTAAACCGTGGAGCACATAGATGAGTTGGCAGGTTTGAGGAAGGAGAGGAAATGCCTAAGGTATAATTATTGAAGGATTGGCTTAGGCCAGGTTATGAACTACCTCCTACGCTCTGCTATGGAGTTGATGTATTTATGCCGTGAACATTCCAATTTATGCTACAGGACTGGGAAATGATTAATTGTACTCAGAATATATCAAACCCAGTGCCTTTCCTTTAAAACTTCTCTAACGGTTTGTGCTCTCCGAAACTCCTCTCGGTTGCTTGGATATCCCTCAGGGTCTGCTCCACACGGTTCAACAGTAAGTGCACCCTGATTTGTACAGGCGATTTCTTTTTCATTTGTGTCATTCTTTGCCCCTATTAACCTCTTCCAAACCTGCGTTTATGTTTCCAGGAGGCAGGTCTAAGCCAAGCAATCAATTATGTGAGTCTCCATCACCTCACCAAAGCTAAGGTTCTCCCCAAGAGCTCTGCGCCCAGGGGTCTCTGGTTCTGTGGGCTCTCAGGGGGATCCTGAAGGAAAACTGAGGTGGAAGCTCTCCTACCTGCACCAGCTTTTCCTCGCCTTCACCTCCACAGTGGTGCTGCTGTTCCCAGGGCTCCCCTCTCACTCACGTGGCGTTTTACACACACAGCCGCCTTAGACAGTGTCTCCCATGTTCTCAGCGCTCAGTGTCTACCGAATAAGCGTGTCACAGACGGTTTTAAGGGAACTTAAAATCAGCAACTTCATGTTTGAAGAGAATGGCTGTCATGGATAGTTGACAGAATTCTTGCATCTTCACTCTCAAAGCATTGGAAGTCATGCAGGAGCTAAACGTTTTTGCCACTCCATAGAGTTAAATTCGGGAACTACTTTCAGGGGATATGTGATTAGTGTTTTTCAACCCCTGCTTCCTGAATTGGGGTTCCAGAAGTTCACTTGTATTTTTTAAAAGCTCCATAGGCAATTTTGATAAATAACTCAAGCAGAGTACCTCTAGCCTAGAAAGTTAGCACTACTTTTGAAATGTAATAGGGACTATAGTTATCACATTCTATGTAGAATGGGATGATCTTTGGTTGTTGAGAAAACAAAGATAATAACTGTTTAAATGTTTAAATGATGTTTTAGAATTTCTGCCACATCCTTTTGGGTGTTACCCAACAAACTCACAAGAGACTCTGAGCAAGGAATAGAAGGTACAGGGAACCAGGATCGTGTGTAAATCTGACCACATGTCCAATTGGCCCAGGACAGTCCCTGCTAACCCAGCATAGTTACAAAGAGACCTCCTTTTGCTTTCGAAAGTGTTCCAGTTTGGACAATAAATGTTATGCTCCCTCTACCTGTATTTGACTCCTGGGCCGTAAGAGCCCATTTCCTGTGTAGTTGATACTTGAGGTAACATTGAGATAGCCTTTTTTTTTCCCAGAAAGACCAAAAGGAAAGGAAAACCAAGTAGCTTTCTAGGTGTTAAACTAAAAAATCAACACAAAATATTTCCTTATTTCAGAGACTCAGATACTTATATCTAGAAAAACTACCTAGCTTAATCAGGTATTTTAATACATCTATAGAAAAGAAGTATTAGCAGAAGTAAGTGGTCACATTTTTTTAAAACAGGTTCAGAAAAACTAATGTCAGATTATGCCTTGATGAAAAACATGCTAGATTAGACGGACATGAACATCCTGCTAATAATAGAAAGAATGAAAAGTCCTAGAAGTCATCTTTCTTAGTTTCTTCTGATTCTTTGCTCACCAGATGACATTCTGAGTCCTGATATGAATTGTTTGGGTCCAACAATCAAAAGAGGGGGAAATCTCAAAAAAGAAGCTGAGCCTTACACGCTCTGCAGAGGAATACCTCCATTGTCACTCCTAACTTTTAAAATTGCCATTTTGGTGTATACATCAGCCCATGTGGTTGTGTTTGGGACCAGCCCCAGTGAGGGTGACCAGTTGCCGCTGAGCCCAGCCTCTGTGCCAGCAACCCAACGGGAGAACCTGAACCAATGGCAAACCCATTTAGGTCAGTGGATCTCAAGCTTTGGGGAGCTTTGAAATCAGCTGGAATACTTAGTAAGACCCACAGCACTGGGTGACGCCCCCAGAGCTTCTAATTCAGTCTATCTTGCGTGGGGAAGGTACAATTCTAATAAGCCCCCAAGTGCTCCTGCTGCTGGGCCATACTTGATAACCACTCATCCAAATAATCTCACCTTTGGTACCTCTTGGCAGCTACCTGCTGGCCTACCCAGAGCCTTGGTCTACCTTTTCTCCTATTTGGAACCCCAGCAATCAGCTTGCCCACCTTCAAACCTGTCTTGTAGAAAAGAGAGTTCAGAATACTGTGTCTAATCCACACACGTGGCTCACAAAGCCAATTGTGGCATCGTTTGTTTGTACTTTGTAAGGATGCATTTACCATGTGGGTAAGGAGACCCATGGGAAATTCACAGAATTTCTTATATTCATCTCTCAGGGTAAATCGCAGGGGAGTGGTTTTGACTTTAAAGCAAGCACTTCTTGTACACTCTATTTTAGAGAGCTGTGGAGTGATCGCAGTTTGAAACCTGATTCATCTTTTCCTCTCCAAACACACTCACAGACACACACATGCACACACGTGTACCTATGCACGCATACACACCCTACAAAATTCATATTCCAAAAGTACAAAATGATTGGAAGATGAAACTCACCATATATCTCAAAAGGTTTGTATAACTCAAGTCATAGGCCAGCTTTATGCTTTTTATACATTTGGATATTGTCATCTGACACAGGCAGAAAGCTGCCAGTCGTCCCACTGCTCACCTCTGCGTAGGTGCCTGGGAAAGTGGCCTCTGAGTGAAGACAATGAAGGAGCAGAGAAGCAGCCCTAATAAAATCACGAGGGTCTGTTTTAGGAAGGGTCATCTTAACTCACATACAGAATCCTTTAATTAAAACTGAATGAAGAAATTAGGTACTTTAAATGTATTAGCTATAATTCTACATTAACAGGAGTAACAAGAGTAATATTACAATCTCCAGTCACTAGCAAACAAAGGAGTAAAAAACAAAAGAAACAATTATCAAGAATAGAACTGGCCAGGGGCGCCTGGGTGGCACAGCGGTTAAGCGTCTGCCTTTGGCTCAGGGCGTGATCCCGGCGTTGTGGGATCGAGCCCCACATCAGGCTCCTCTGCTATGAGCCTGCTTCTTCCTCTCCCACTCCCCCTGCTTGTGTTCCCTCTCTCGCTGGCTGTCTCTATCTCTGTCAAATAAATAAATAAAATCTTAAAAAAAAAAAATAGAACTGGCCAAAAATCCTGCTCACCAAAAAATTAGAGCAAATCACTCTAAATATGTCCAAATTTTTTTAAATTTAAATATAAATGTAGTAAAATGCAATTTGATAGTTTACTTAAATTGGGGGTCTTCTGACCTAATCCTAACCTAAAGCTTTTTTGACTGTTTGAAAGCAAAAGTTTATGGATTAGAGATAGATTTGTCATTTAATTATTAGATTCTGTTATATTCTATAAGTAAACCAAATTAACATGTGTGCGTTAACAGAGCAATTGTCACTTGGATTCTCAGCAAAAATTGTTGTCGTATTCAAATACATTTTTTAAAGCTTGGAATTTGACTGATTCTCCAATAAACTGGTCCAGTAGGTTTAACTAGTTTTGGATCATGGATCCCTTTGAGAAGTCTTTGAGAGCCAGCCACCATCTCCCTAGAAAAATAAATGTGACTGCACCGACAGAATTTTGAGGCTGCATCAGAGGGTCCTTCGATCCTCTAACACCCACTGATGAGCCTCCAGTTGAGGGTCCTACCTAGGGTTACAAGAAGGAGGCTGAACTTGAAGTTAGATGTCCTGTCCTGACTCCTTTCTGATCACAGCACCGCACCAAGTAGGTATCTGACCCTACCAAGACACGCCTCCTTTGGCTTCCTCATCAGTTAAAAGGAGGAGCTGGGCCAGGGAACTGTTTTGGTCCCTTGTCTCAACTATGTGATCATCAGTCATCTGTGATGAATCCTCAAGGCTAGTTCTTTTCCTTTTATTTGTTCCCTATTTCCCATAGCTTTTTCTGGCGTTTTGGACCCATATCCCTTTTGATTCTCCCAAACGCTTTCTTGAATTAATTTAAGGAAATTCTTCTTTCTGTCATTCCCTCACTCCACCACTTTCCTCTCTCTATATAAGGCCTAATTTTTGATATAGGGTATTTTAAAGGAAGAAGGGACAACTCCAACTCCACAGGGGCCGCACTGGGCCTGTATGTAGGTCAGGTTGGTTGTTGGGGACTTTCTTGCTTCAAACTTCCATAGGAGAAAACGGGTGGAAAAGTGACTGCCTTCAGCAGACATTATCTTATGTTAACTGAGGATTCTATAAACCATGTCACTTACATTCTATGAAGCTTTTCTATTATGCTATGATTTGTAAAATATATTTTTTAATGTTGCTTCTTAAGGACTGAAAAATGCAAACAAGGTTTTGATAGAAAAAGCTAAATTTACAGTAGAAAAGATAAGAGAAACAGTGGCAAAGTAGTGGCAGGGAAGAGAACTCTCTGGAGACACACTGGGGTTACACCTTAGAGCAGCCTTATCCTAAGCAGTACTTTTCAAGAATGTTCTAAAGCCTTTTCAGAATCCCTGCATTTTGCTGACATTTGTACTATAGATCTTAGTACATTGTTTGCAACTATCAGTTTTTCCTCCTGTCTCTACCAAGGAAGTATGAATTCCTCCACAGATGCCCCCATGTTATCCTTTTAATGCCAAAGAATGCATACTTAAGAGATGCTCTAAATATTACTAGTAATGGTTACTGCAATATCCCTATAATTATTACTGGCCAAGTAATAAAAGGAATGGAGAAATAGTTCAATAAACTTTTCTACGGTGATCTTCTGTCTGCTGTATGCACTGACAAATCACAAAAGCCTAGAACAGTGCTTGATGGATGGCACTCTCTTGTCAAGTATATTAACAATACATTAATTCATATATATTTGAATGAGTATACATATTCGGGAACATATTAGAGAGTTACTCAAAGTTGAATAAAATTGAACATACAATTAAGATATTTTGTGACCAAATTTAGTGCACATGGAGAATATCACATTGAAAACATATTAATGGGTAATTATGTTCCATAACAGACTAGGCCCTGAAAAGTGATAACTTTGTCCCTTCTGAGTAAATCTCTGAGGATTCGTGCAGGCCCGGGGAGCTAGAGGATGAAGTCAGTGTCTGAGAATCTGGAAGAAGTATATCAAATTTTAACAGTATAATCTAGTTAAGATAAACAAATCTCCTATAGTTATTATAATTATTCCCATGAGTAGTAGATGTATATTTAATTACTGAGAAATTCGCTAGAGGTACTAATGATCAATATTGGAAAAACCATTAGTCCAATGATAATTTCTCCCATAACACTTAAATCCAATCTGTGTGATCATGTAGTTAAAACATAACAAATGTCTTCTAAGTCAGCAATTCTTTGCACTTTCATCCAAAGCCATTATTCTTGATGAGACAGAACAATCAAAAGAGAAATGGCCATAGCCTGTTCTGGATGTCATTAGCATTACCTGAAATTTCAGTAATGGGAAAAAGATGCTTATAGTTCTCTCATCAGCTTATTATGTTGTAATCTTCTGTCATGACCACTCATATTTACATCCATAGGATGGATGAAACAAAGCTATTAGATTGGCCTGTCAGAGTTCTTTTAAAAATCTATTCCCTTTTGCCTTTTACACTTGACATATTCAAAATTTTTGTTTGCAATTTGAAAAATAAACACTATATAACATAGTTAATAGAACTTAGAAGTTGGTTGTGTTCCAGTTCTTAGCATTATTGTCAATAAAATAATTGAAGAAAAGAAATGTCCTATTTGGGAAATATGGGTCAAATGTCAGTGTGCTGTTGCTTATAGGAATAATATGACATACAGATTTTTAAAACAGTCTTCCAAATTAGTTCTATTCAGGGATGAAGACATTCAGAATATTGAAACTTCTAACTTTATGTGAAGATCATTATCCAATGCCCACTGAGACTATTACCACAGAGTCTAAATATTTGGCAATCTCAGTGTTTGCTGTTGCAATACTAAATAGGATTACGTTTTTCTGTGTCATTGGTTCATTTAAAATGGCAAGTAGCAGAAAGGAAAGAATTACAGGGAGACAAAAAAAGAGGAAGAACCTTCTAGAAAGGACACATCTATACTAGAAACTACCATGGTGAAGTATGTGCCATAATTCTACTACTGTTTCACACATGTGTAGTTTACTTGAAGGTTTTCTAGTAAGTGTTTGAATGTGTGACTTTCAAAAGAAGCAGACTTATTGGATGAAAGAGAGTTGACAGAAACCAAGTGTTTCTACGAGAGCATATGGTCTTAATCAAGAAAAGACCAGCAGAAATTAAACAGGACAGCTGATAAAAGACAGAAGATCATTCAGATGTATAGATTTAAAAAGAAACCATGCTATATTCAAACCTACTATAGATTTATCTTGAGAATAAATTAATTTCATAACTGCACTCTGTATCTGAAACATACCCTCAGAGATTCTGCTCATTACCCGCTACCCCCAAAACTCTGGAAGTAGAACTTAATTAATATCATAAGCAACTCAAGAGAAAGACTTAGTAAGAGTCCAGCTATTCCTTAAATGGCAGGGAAACGAATGTAGACAGCTATTACAGAAAACATTTGCCTCTGAGGGAATTAAGGCCTAACACTGAAGACTTCCCCAAATCAAACTTAACTCATTTTAGAAAATCAGCAATTGTATTTAATTTATATATGTGTGTCACACACATGCATACTTGATTTTATAAATTTAATCCTGGAGTGTTGAAACATAAATATTTAAGGTAGGGAAACCAAGATGATTTCTGGCCTCTATTTTCCCCATCTGGCAATGGGGAAACCTAGACACCTAGTCCAGTGGAAATGTTCACTTACCTTTCAATTGTGTATCTGCTAGATAAGGATCATTAATTCATCCATTCTACAAATATACATTAATGTTCTTGAACTAACCTAAGCTATTTTGGCTGTTCAGTGATGTCCAGGTTCTTTGGCAGCTACCAGAAGTAAAATGTTTTGGAGGTTCATAAGACCCATCCCATATCCTAGCTGCTTGGTGGTTGCAGTCAAAGCCAGCAGCAGACCAGGTTGTGATAAACTATACTTACTAACAAATAGGAATAAGAACAGCACACAACCTGTCCTTATAAGCCTGGGGTAGTCCTTTCTGTTCTCAGGAGATTCAGTTTCTTGCATGAGTGGCTCACTCCAAGTATATAGAGCACAATTTTGACTGCAGAACTCTCCAGCCCTACATGGGATCGGGCCATGGATATCCCCAGGAAATGGCAAACATGGCTTTCTGCAGACCGGTAGACATACAACGGAAAGATGTGAGACTCAGGACCATGTCTCTTGAGACACTGGGTTCATCCAGGCCGCTGGTGGCTCAACAGCCTTGTATTCTGAACACTCATTTCACCAGCAACAAAATGACTCAGAAAACCCATGCATGCTAATTAACCAACTCTCTGGTGTAGATTTCAGTAACGATGTTTGATGTACTGAAGAAGCTACCTCTGGATGTTGGCGCCTAATTAGGGTACTTCAAATACTAACTACTGTCTCTAGTTTGGAGATTAAAGATTAATTTATACATATACACTGTACCATTTTTTAATTAAAGTACTAGATAAATATTAGATTCTCCTGGATGGCAGAAACAGCACTGGGTCTGATGTGTACATCATGAGCAAAACAAGAAGGTAAACACTCAGGTTAACATAGAATTGAAATTTTCGGCAAGACTAATTAGGCTGATGATCTCTGAGGCACTGATGGGGGTTGACAGTGGAAGAAAAGGAACAAGGACTGATGACAGCCAACTAACCACTCTCACTGGCTGGTGAGTTTCCTTCTTATATGTCTCTTCTTTTGGATGTTTGGGACACAGTGTTGGCAGGTGAAGCATATCGAACAGTTGTGGGTCCAGATAAATTTGAATAAATGCAGACAAGTCCCCAAATGCATGCTACTCAATACTTTCTTCAGCATTCCTTCAATCACGCTGTTTCTATCTGAAGTCAGTGCTCCGAAGTGTCTTTAGAATTTTCAACCAAGGTTTAGCCAACATTCTTGGCTCAGCCACAGTGTTCTCTTGATTAAAGGTTTTAAAAGTGAAACCCAAAATACCTTTATATTTTGTTTATAGAGTTTTTTGGGGTTTTTTTTCTTTTTCTTTTTTTTTTTTTTTTACAAAGGCAAAAATCTCTCACTCAGTTTAACTTGGAAGGCTAAAATCGGGATTAGGTATTAACATGTTGTTCACCTACGCCATGATGCTTGTAGCCAGAGAAGCAGTTTTCTTGTTTTCAGTCATCAGATACTGTTATTCAGGCAAAATAACAGTTGTTGGTTGCGGATCAATGGACGGTTTCCACGTATGTATGTCTCTCAAAAGAGGGTCGACCCATGGAAAGAATTTGTGTTTTCCATTCGCCTTTCCTTCTAGCTTCTCCCATCATTCTCCAGCTTACCACCCTTCACCCTCCACCTCCTCATCCCCTTCATGTCGGTGGAGTCTCCAAAGTGTCACCTGTAATACCTCCAACCAGCCTGTGGCTACAGAGATGGCACAGGAGAAAGAGGGTTAAGGGGTGGGAAGGAGTCTGAAACCAAACACGTACGCGCTCCACTTTCTCTTTAATTTCCTCCCTTACTCCCAGCTGCTGAAGAAGTGTGTCATTCTTCAGGGAGGCCACAAGACCCATCCATGCATTTCTTCTGTATTGTTCTTCATCTGACCACCTCTTCCCAGACACAATCTCCCTTCCAACCAACAAAAGAAATTTTGTAAACTTTTCTAAAAAGTTTCTTTTATTTGCTTGATTCACTTCCTCCTTTGGAATTATCCTTTCCTTCCTGAACAAAAAAGAACAATCTGGACCTTCTCTTGATGGTTTTAAAACCTTGGAGGTAGAGGGGAGAACACTCTGGTGTCTCCCACAAAAAGGGGCTGACTCAGTGATCTTAACCTGACAGGTAACACTAAAACTTACGATTAAAAATTGCTGCCTGCCCTTCCTCTATTTCCCCGTACCCTGCCCCATTTGTTCCCACCCCACCCCCCGGGCACTTATTGCCTCCTGCCAGTCCATATCATTTATTTATTCCTTATTTTGAGTGTCCATTATCTATCACTAGAGCTAACATGTAAGCTGAACAAGGGGAAGGATCCAAAACAGTGCCTGGCATGGAGTAAATGCTCAGGCACTATGTGCTGAATTGATGGGGAGGATTCCTTCCTAAATTGAGTGCGAGGGACTGTCTCTGTTGTTCATGTCATATGCTCCATCAGGTTAGTAAAGACCCAGGAAATCGCAGTAGTCCTCAATAACCACCATACCCCAAAAGGATGACGATATCTGTACTTAAATGGGTAGTTTCACCACAGACACCCCAGGATGTTTGCGGTTCTGGTAGAACTAGAAAAACCAACGAGAGGGAAGGGTACAAAACCAAATCTTAAGGTGCATCTGAAGACAGTCTTTGATAATTAAGGCCTCAGAGATCATCACTCAGCCAGGTGTCATCCTGTACTAATATTAAAGATTAATATTTAAGAGTAATAATATAGTCAAGTGTCTTCCTAGGAGTGTATTAATATCACGCAAACTTTTTTTAATTTGGCAAACTCTCTGAATAAAATGAATAAGTAGTTTCCTTTTGCAAAGAGCTATTTTAAGTAATTGTACATTCAACACTTACAGAGTATTTTTTTCATCTTGTAAGAGGATAATTTGCTAAACTTGATTAAAAATCAGACATTGAACTAGATCTATCTGAGATTGTCGAATATACTATTGAGTGACTTTAATCAAATTCAGCATTATTATCTTTTTATTTGCTTTTACTCTGCCTGCAGGTACAATAAAGTGAAAATATGTAAGCAATGGAGCATATTTATAATACTAGTCAGAGTGCCAGGTGGGTTGTAAAATAAATGTAATTGTTTTCAAAGATTGAACCAGATTAGCATGGATTAACACATTCATTTTGAAATCCATGTCAGGAAGTATTCTCAGCATGCCTTCAAACAACTCCTGTTACTCTGTTTATATCCTATCTTACTACTACAAAAAATCACTACCCCATAAAACAGGGAGCATTTTAACTTCGTTCATTTTCATATGAAAGAAATACAATTTATTAAACAAGACAAGAAAGCAGTTGTCTGCCATATTGAAGGCCAGATTTGCAGTGATTTGCACTCTGGCTTTCAGCAGATGAACAACAGTGACAGACATGGAAGCCAGAATTGTGACTGCAATAAATATTCATAACTGCGCCTGCCCAAGGAGCAAAGGGAGGGGGTCTGTTTGCAGCACATGGCTAGCAGAGGATGAATCTGGGTTCGACTGTCCGACACACACCGGTTCAGAAGCCCTGGGCAATGCCATGCTGGAATCTCTCATCCAGGAGGAGCGGCATTACTGGGTGATTTTGCAGTGCCCTTGACTCGTGTGAAGTGAAATCTTTCAGATATACCCTGCTGCTGCCATTAACCCTCCTCTCTGGCCTTAAAATAAACCTCCTTGAGAAAGTGTGTTGTCAGTGTATGATATCCAGCAACAGAGATCAGCCCTGGGGGGGAGGGGGGTTGGGGAAAGTGGCTTCTGATGCAATTTAGGACCCAAGGCTGACTGTAAGAACCTTCCCAATTTTAAGAGCAATCAGTCCTTGGTGAATTATACTCACTGAAGCTCAAAGAAATGTGTGTTTTACAGAGTCTCCGGACAGGCTCGAGGCTGGCAGATCTTGAGCCTCTTACTCGGGCTCTAAGGATCCCTCTGTTTTACATCGAAGGACTAGAAGCCGTGCCTGTATTTACTGTAGGGTTCTTGTCTACTGAGCAATGTAGAAATGTCATGCAAGAAATGTCAATTGGATTTCCTGAGCAACTGGTCAGTCTTCCAAACTAATCACATTCCTGTTTTGTTTTGTTTTGTTTTGTTTTGTTTTGTTTTGTTTTGTTTTGTTTTGTTTTGTTTTTGGGCACTAGGAAACTTGGAGTAGCAAAATTTGTGTTCCAGATTTAGTTACTATGTGAGATCTTCCCATTGAATTTTTATGTACGGCTTCTCCTATGTTTTCTTCCAAATAGCCACCATTCTCCACTTGGCTTGATTGTTTTTAGGCTTTATTTATTTTATGTCTTTTTGTAAAGGAGGCTAAGTCCTTTATGGAAAGAACACGTTCTCCAACGCATGCACAGCTGTATTGACTAATAAAATGGCCAAGGGTACGAAGAAGTGGCTACAGTTAGGGACATTTGCATCATTAGGTTGAGGTTATACGTCCTCAGCATGGGGCAGTCAGAATCATAGATATTCTAACACCCCCCAGTGCGGTACCTGTAGAATATAGAGATATAGCCCATTTCTGTGATACTTAACCTGATAGAGTCCCTGTGGTTATTGACTGATATCTAAATACTTTACTGGGGTGCAGTACTACCAGTCTCACAATAGAAATGGGATAATGTCTCAGGCTGTTTTCTTCTGGCTCTTAGTGAATTCTGGATGCTGTACATGAGAACATGTGTCATTTCTCCTGTGTATCTGATTGCTGTGTGAGGTTTGGTGCGCCGGTGTCAGGCTTGTTTGCAATGATGTCGTTGATTGCTCCCGTGAAGAATACTTAGGAAGCCTTAAGTTTTAGACCTTCACTGACTCTTCCAGCTTCCCAGAACAATCGTGAGTGAGATCTCTTCAAGAATGAAATAATTTCTGCCTTTTCAGCTGCCATGAGCAGCTCACATGCTCAGCAAATGTAAAACATGCTTGATTCTGAGGAAGTAGACTTTGCAGCATCCAGGCCCTGTTTGGGAATCCCTGTGTGATCCAAACAGAGAGTTTTTCAATAAAACACTTGGATGTTGTTGCAAGGGGAACACTTATGTTTTTCCATGCAGTTGTGCTTAGCCGTGGTGTAGAATGGGAGGGGGTGAAAACAGCAGATTCTATTCCCTGAGACTACAAAAGTAGGAATTTTTAAAAACATGGCTGCGAAATATTATTCTCAGGCCAAATTGCCTTGTTTGTGCTTTGATCTGCACTTGTTCGTCTATCTGTCTACATTGGGTTGTTTACAGTGTCCTACTGAACATCAGATGTGTCCATGAAGTAACAACTGGAGAAAGAAAAACCAGGATCGGTTTGTCCTTTCTCAAAGCCTGACCCCTCCTCACAGTTCATGTTTTCGTGCTAAAGAGAACAGATACTTACATCAGGAAAACACATTATTCAGAACTACAAGCAAAGAGAGGCATCTCTGAAATTGTTTTCTCTGGAGTCCTTAACCACAGTTATATGAAATATGGATGGAAACATCCTCAAATTCCAGCATTTTATCCACAGTTTGTTTATATCATTGTCTCATCTGCCTTTAATTCTTTCAAGAAAAGATGCTTCCACCAATTACTTTAGAGTTCTCGTGGTTGGAAACATTTTTCTGACAGAGTAACACCATGCACAATGGAGAGCTGAGTACCTTGGTTGAATGATGCGTGTCATAGAACTTGTGCCGCCATTTTGGCCCACTCGGTAGAGAGTTTGTTGCCTGGAGTATGTAGATGGCATTTAGGAGACCTGGTCTGAGCCTCAGCTTTGGCTCCTACTGTGCTTCCTAGCCAAATATTTCGCTGCTCTGGACCACTTCTATTTCATCTGTTAATGAGGGGGTTTTACTGAACTATGTCTAAAGCATTTTCTAAGCTCAAACTCGCTACTGTATTCACATTTCGTCTATGTAACACATACTTGCCTAGATTGATTGGCCTTTTAGAAAAAGCATTCCAAGTAATGAGCTTTGTTTATTTTTTCTCATTTAATCTCTTTTACCACTATCAGTACTTCTCCATCTCATTCCCATCCTAACACACCTGAGAAAGGCGATACCCTCCCATCAGAGACATTGGCTCCCTTGCTCCACGGTGGGTGCAGCCTGTAACTGGCCCAGGGAAACGTTAGAATTTTGGATGGAGGAAGGGAATGTGTATTGAGTAAGTCCCCACCTGATCCAGCTCATTAGGAATCACTGAACTGTGTTGTCCATTATGAATAAGGGGAAACTTGTCCTTTGCAGATAATCGGGACTACTCTTGAATTTCTAAAGTGGCCCCACTGAAGTTTATTTCAGAGCCACTAAAGCACCATTCTCGAAGCCTGCCTGCCTCCCTAAAGCCTTCTGATGCAGTCATTCTTTGCTTATACTGTTCAAAATCCATATTGAGCACTGGGTTAACACTCCCAGCTCTAGGGGATTAAAGCTCACCTATTTAGCATCTACCTTGCAGATCTTATCCCACCTACCCGAACATCTGCTACAAACTGAGTTGCATGTCTAGTTCGAATAGACGATATCATAATTTATGTATCATCCCCTGAACATCCCAAGTACTCCTGGTACCTTCAGATGTTCACACTCTGCTAAGTATGTTCCTAAATGAATCTTTACCAGTAGGCACGATTTACTCCTCATTTACCTTGTGGTGATTAAGCATGCTTCTGAGACTTCAGAAAAACGGCATCAGGAAATTTTAGCATTTTCACAAACACCTAAGTAAATGTGGATTGGGTAATTATCATCTTTAGAAACATGTCAACTTTTGATCTTTGTGCCTGTGTTTTTGTGTGTGATCTGTCACCTCAATAGTAAATTTTCACATGGCTTTGAAGATGACACACTAATAAAACTCATGACGTATGGCTTGCCCATTAATCTTTCTTCCACCGATCTGCAATGGAAAAGGAATAAGGGTTAGCCAGATTTTATAGTAAAGAAACCAAGGCAGTGTGATCAGTGTAAGCTATTAGCTCAGAGAGAAATGGGGTTAAAAATGAACCCTAGCTTCTCAGTGCTCCATCTGTGATGAGCGCATGCCTTACAACGCTGAGATGAAATCCATGATCAAGGCTAACTGACCAAAGTCACCATTTGCAAAATTTGATGGGAAATCTTGCATGGCATTCTTGTGTTAGGTGTAAAGAATAGCTCAAATGTCATTATTATACCTGACAGAAATTATGTACAATTAAATGCATTTCCTGCAACAAACAGTGCTAAACAGTGCTGTGATTTTTCCATTCTCTTATTTTCTGACACTGCTGTGTAAGTCCTTAACGTTCATATATATGATAGGCAGAAGGGCTGAATTTTGACCACCTAGCAAAGGTTCGTGCTTCTCATGAGTTAAAAAAACCTAAGTTATGGTCCTGGTTCTAATGTGGACCAGGCCTGTGGCTTTAGGCAAATGACTTAACCTTATCATGCCCCATCATTCTCTCTGTACAGTTTAAGTAGTGATATCCTATTTTGTGATCCTATTAATTTATTCATTCAGTATCTATTGAGTGTCTACTATAAGACAGCCACTGTTAGAAGGAAAATGAGCTAGGCTGAGCATGCTTTGATCTTCCTAGATACCCTAATTTACTCACTAAAATAATTTACATTTTGATGAATCAGCAAAGGGTTAAGCAATGCTGAGTGCTTGAGATATTTTATTAGGTTTTTTGGGAAGCATAATTCCTTGTTATTCTTAACCTTTGTTATTTGCTTTTAATCTTATTTCCTACACATGATCACGTCTGGTTTCTCAGACGGTGCTCAGTGAATTATAATAGACAGTATAAATTAATTTTGTGAATAAAATTTTATGAGACACTATATCAAATTCTTCAGTAAAATCAAGATATATTATTATACCCATTGTAGATATTCATGGTCTAATCTTGTAATTATATTTTTTTAAATTGGATTTGTACAGCCTTATTATCCAATTATTCACCCCATGCTGTTCATAGGTACATAAATGTTTATAGCTGTGCTCCTTTATGTTGGTTCATTGTATTTACTAGAAAGAATAATAGCAGAAGCAATTTCCATGATTGTTCTCTTTCTCTATTGTCAATGTACAATTTGTCTATGCTTTTTCAATGCTCTGATATTTTTTAAATAATAAAAATTAATAGAGCAATATAACATATACAATTGACCCTTGAACGACATAAGGGGTACCAACCCTCCCTTCCTCCCCTCATGCCATTGAAAATCCATATGTAACTTTTGACTCCCCCAGAACTTAACTCCTGATAGCCTACTGTTGACCGAAAGCCTGACTGATAACACGAAGTCAATTACCATGTATTTTGTATGTTATATGTATCACATACTACGCTCTTACTATAAAGGGAGCTAGAGAAAAAAATACTATTAAGAAAATCATAAGGAAGGGAAAATACATTTACAGTACTGTACTGTATTTATTGAGGAAAAAAGTCTACATATAAGCGGGTAAGTGGTTTCATGCAGTGCCAACTCCTGTTGTTCAAAGGTCAACTGTACTCTTTTTTCCCCCAGTGCGTAAGTTTGGGTGCTATTATGCAATCATTTGGGGTTGAAGTGCCTTTAGCATGTGATTTTTAATAAAAGGAACATTTTTAATAAAAGGAACATGGAGTCTAACTCCATCTAAACATGATTTTGTCTTCACTGGGCCAGTTCTCTGGGCTCCTAGGAGATTGTGAAGCTCAGTGAAGGACCCTGAGGCGCATACAAGCAAGTCAGCTCATAAAGATCTTTTGAGTGTCTGTCTACACTGGGCCTTGCACTGTAGAAACCAGAGGTGAATATGACAGCTCCCTTTCTGCAAGGAACTCAGTTTTATTTAACTACTGATCACTTTTCCTTTATAATATGGGTATAAAAGCTAAGTATCTAGGTATAAATATTAATTTTCCTTCTGGAAAAGCTACCTGGGATAGACGTGGGATATCTTTAGTCAATTCCAGCTTGCATACTTGTATGAATTACAACTCGATAGTTTTAATATTTCCAGGTTATATGTCTGGGGGCATGTTGGTGATCATCAAAACATTAGTTCCACTGGTTTTCTTCACTTTCAAAATATTTTGAACCATAATGTGAATTAAGGTGTAACCTCTTTTAGATAGTAAGTTAGGCCACTAGACTTTCTTTGTAACTAGTAAGGAATATGCTGCATGATTGACAAATTCCTCTTAATGGAAAAAATATCTCCTACTCAAATTCCTAAGTTATCAAGGACTGATTAAGATAGTGTGGTGAATGTGTAATATGTAATAACTGATTATATATCAAATTGGAACTTGGAGAACATTTATAATCAAGTAATTAAATTGGGGGCTAGAATTTTATTTAACTACCACGGAAAAGGAGATCTGTCGAAGCAAAGATACTTGCCCCAAGACACATGAAAGAACGAACACTAAATCTATATCTTCCCCCTTCCCTCTGATACCCTTTTTAATATGCCTCATTCTACTACCAAAACGGTGAAGGAGGGCCATGGACCACAGAGGTACTTGTCTGTCT
The DNA here is from genome assembly GCF_024610735.1 of Ursus americanus. Lineage (NCBI taxonomy): Eukaryota > Metazoa > Chordata > Mammalia > Carnivora > Ursidae > Ursus > Ursus americanus. Next base: position 15,943,013 of record NC_142136.1, on the reverse strand, counting down.
ATATCTCCATCTACACCATCAAATATTGTGTCCATATTTGCCGTCTATACATTCTTGTAATCATTTAAAATGAAGCAGATAACCTGTTTGTGGCTGAAGAAGGCGAGATGAGAGTGTGTTTGTGTGTTGGCAACAGTGGCTATGAATCAATAGCACCTGAATGGTCAAAAGGTTGGAAACAGCTCACACAATCCTCTGGTTTTCCAACCGCAGCCAAAGAGAAGGATTACACGTGGGGATATATGTAAACGTAGAGAACAAAGACGACCTAACTTTACCGCAGACACACCACTGTGTTCAGTTTCATGGAAGAAAAAGAAGAATTTGTGTGTTCCCTAGCCATAGATGCTTCACAAGCCATTTTTAAAATACGGACGTCGATAAAACAAAAATAAGAGCTAATCATTTGCTAATCATTTTTAAAAGCTCTGGTCTCTCTAAATGCAAAGAAAACTCAGATGATACAGTTTTTACCTTTTGTCTTTTTTTTTTTTACTGCTTAAAAATGGATTTATTTCATCAGATGGTGACTATAGTAATTAAAATATTAATTGTAACTAATAATTAAAAATGATTTTTTTGTTCTTCTTATTAGCTGATGAACGACCTGGAAACTGTGCCACATGAGGTACTAGCAAAGTATTTAAATATTTTTTTAGCAAAGAGAAACCTAGAAGGAGAAACTCTGAGATAACTCAGTGTTGAATACTTACAGTCCATCTTTTCTAGTGGAATTCGATTTACTCTGTGAGGACATTACAGAAAGACATATTTTTGAATTAAGGAATAAATTTCTAACCTTTCTAAGAGCTTGTGTCTGCAAGTGATGTGAGTACTAATGAGGCAGGATTTCTGCCCCTAAAAGTCTCAAACAGAGTTTCCACCTTTTCTGGGTGGTTCTGTAGCAGTTGTTTGAACCAAATGACCTCTAGTCCCTTTTCAACAGTGAATGCGTAACCCTGCTAAGACATTATTGGGCAATTATGCCAATTGGGAGTACAAAGGAAGTCTAAAAACAGAGATGGTTTCATTGATCCAATAGAAGGGTTGCGGTTACCTGGAATTCTGTGTTGAGTAGGAGCCTGAGATCAGCTCTGGGCTCACTATGAATGAGCGCTATGATGAATTAATGGTGCTGCATGGGGAAAGAAGTGAAGAAATGATTTCATTCTGGCACACATGCTTGGCGTGTGCCATCTTGACTTTAAAAGGCCATCTGTCTTTTTTCCATTTTCTAGCATTTGATTATTCATTATATTCCACCTTTGTTCTTTAGGCACCTAAGCATATTTGGTTAACTCAGCTTTGAAATTTCAATGATGAATGGTCTCCCATGTAGAGGATTTTTTAAATTAACTGAAAATTATACATTTATAACTTAGAATAAAGCATGTGGTGTATGTTCTGGTCCCTTTTCAGATGACTTATGATTTGATTAAAGATTTTAATGAACAATCAGAAGATTTAACTAATATAAAATTTTATCCAAATTGGTTATTTAAATTATTGAAAATCTATCTGGCTTCATGTTTTGGGAAGCTTTGCGTCTGACTTCCATATGCCCTTTGTTCTTTTTTAAAGTTTGCCTGGGTTAAAGGAAATTATTCAGTGCAGAGCTCAATTACAAATGTGCTCTGACAATCAGGAAGCTGTATCTGTGGTTTTATCTGGAACTCCAACAGAGGTGATAAAGAAGTCCCATGGCCTGGAATATAAATTCATACATCCACAAAGAGTGGCAGTGACCCTCCTTAGTCTAAACCTCCAGAAAAGACAAAATTTCAGAGAGCTTCTGCTTCAGAAGAGCAGCAATATCTCCATGACTTGTCTTCTAATCAAATCTTCTTGTCTTAAAAAGAATGCATTGAAGTATATGTGAATTGTTATGTTGTGCAGCCAGCAGAAAAAAATAAAATTTAAAAATTAAAAAGGTAATAATACCTACCACTATTTTCATTTTTGCCAAAAATACAAGTATTATAGGACATCCAAAAGTCTAGTGACCTTGAGAGAATTACACAGTTTGAATTTTCATATAGATGAACTTTCCTAAGTGTTTTCTGCAGATATTTGTACACAGTTAAGCATTTATTCAATGTCAAGCATGATTAATGTCTTTTTCTCCCATCTATTTCCCCTTCTAAATATATCTATTTTGACCATGCTTTCTGGCGATTTTTTTTTCCCTCTGAGACCTTGTACAGAGAAGGTAATAAATATAACAGAACCTAAAAACTGAGGAAGGGCCATTGATTTGAGTTTTATTCAAACTTACTATTGAATTGTGTCACTGAGAGTTTACATGTGTCTGTTTTTAACATTGTATCTATAACCTATATGTAATTTTCCTGAAATAAGTATTTAATGAAGATTGGAACTCATAGCATGAATGTCTTAGAACGTGACATGACTTGTTTAAAATCCTTCTTACCTTCTCACGAAGGGCATGAGAAAGCCCTTCAGATAATAACTCGCACTCCGCTAGGCCCCAGAGAAGCATATACTGCCGGCGCAATGGTTCCTGATCTCACAATGTGTACACTCTCACAGGTGGAGACAGACAGACCGATGTGTATTGAAGACCACAGGATGCCACTTAAGCCAGACCGGGGGGGGGGGGGGTGATAGGCACGGTCTTGGGGAGGATGGGACCTGGGTAACACCAGAAGGGCAATACTTGTGAGACAGACGAAGGGTGAGTGAGGTCGGAGGGTGGAATGCGTGCAAGGAAAGGAAGCAAACATGTACACGGACCTTGAGTTTAAAAATGCGGGGCCCTATTCGGGGAAATTGTGGCTGTAAGAAAAAGAATATCTCCACATTGAAGAGAGGAAGAGAGTCGTGTCTACGTCTAATTATTTTCCAGCTCACACATGAACTCTCCAGACAGTTCTCTTCCTCCTTGACTTCTGCATTGAATGGCCATAAACATGAGTGCCAGCTCTGCACTAGAATAAGGACTTTAGTAATGACTTTGAACCAAAGCAATTGTTTGATTCCGATCCAGGAATGCCGGCGTCATTACCCTCTCCTAAAGTTCTCGCAGATGAAAGCAGTATACTCGTGAAATGTGCAGGGCTCTTTACATAAGCTTCTTTTTTAAAAAATCATTTCTTTGATCCCGTCTCACAATCTCCTTAAAATAAAATACTTTCAGGATTTTGCTGTGACAGTGCTGAGCACAGAACGGAGCTACCATAATGCCAGCAGGAATGTGGTCATGCGCGTTACAAATGGAGGCATTCTCTGGTTAAGCATTGGGGGGGGGGGGGGCACTGATTAGATTTCCATTTGTCTAGACTTAGCACGAAGAGTAGCCCTGGCCCTAAGAATAAATTATTTTCCATTTTAACATCTTCCATCTTCATTCCCCTCCCGATGGCTGTCTTGGCAACAGGAAGAGATCTGTCCCAGGGCGGACATCGAGTGAGAGAACACAGTCACTGGGGGTAAAGTTTCGGGTCCCATGTACCCTCTGCCAGGGAGACCGTTACACAGGTCCAAATATCAGATAGTTCTCTGCAGCCATGCTGTGGTCTTTCTCTCCTGAGCCACTGAGAGGCCTGGAGACCCTCCAGCACAAGCCTTTAAATAACCTTGGACTTTTCACTAGAGGCTTGTTTAACTTTCAAGAGGAAATTTATGACTTATAAATAATGATATATGAAAATAAGAAGTCGCAGTCAACCATCCAAACGACATAGTTTCCATCTCTTTGCCACTCGGGAAATCAGACTATTTGCAAGAATAAATACAATAATGTTGTCGTTTAAAAATAAAGACGAAGCTGTATGTTAGAATTTAGGCATGATCTGTGAATTTGGTCAGGTTTTTGTTGTTTTAGAAATCGGCGCACGTTAGAGAAGCATGCATTAGCAGTTAGCATATTTTCCCAGCAGTGCACACCCCCTCGGACCAATGGTATAACTAAGCATAAAAACCTCATCAGATTTTATGTAACAAAGATCTTCTGTGTTTTTTCAGGCTAGCCATTATCATGTGAAAGTACAGATTAAATAACTCATACTCAATAGCTCAGCAAAAGTAATACTTTTGTATATGCGGTATAATATTTTCAGAAGAATATTAAATGGAGTTATGTTTTAAACATTACAATGAGGGTTTAAAAGTGGTTTTCAAGCAACTTAAAAAATGACATTGGATTTAAACAGCTTGAATCCCCCTTGCTAACTTACAGCTCTCAAAATCTCCTTCCCCTCGGGAAGCCCCTACTTGACATTATGGCAGTTGAACTTTATGCCCCTACAATAGCAAATAAGCTTTGCGTACCCTTGCCTTTGGATGGAAAGATCACCAATGGTTGTTCTTTGATGCCTAGTGTTGAAGATGGAAGCAGAGTAGACAGTTACCCCAACTCCACCAGGCTTCCAACACATCATCACCAGACACCTACTGAGTATTTTCCCTCCAACTCTTGCCAGTGAATTGGTAGAGCTGTCATTGGAGGTCAGTCAGCAAAACGATTACATTTTTGCCTTGTGTTGGAAGATGACCTGTGTAACATAAAAGAAACAGAGGGTATTGTGTCATCCTAATTTGTGTGTCAGCTTTCTTGGGTTAAAAATTGATTATATCACCATGAATCCAGTCAAACCTATGAATGTGGTACAGTGAATAAACTTGAGGGGAAAAAATGGAAATTTTAACCTCCTTCCAGGATTGAGGTGGCTTTTTAAAATTTAAAAGCTGGTCAACAAAAAGCTGGCCTACCAGACATTTTGACTTCTAGAACTTAAAAGGGTTGCTACATTCGCCTGCTGATAAATTCGTATACATCCTTAAATTACAGAACATGGGGAAAATATCTTCGCAGCCATCGTGGAATAGTAGTACTACAGAATCTTCTGCATTAATGGTGTGTGAAGTCATAACCACTTTACAAATATAATACTTCAGTCAGCCTAAAAACACAATTAGTCTTCAAATTCTCGCATGGTATTTTTCATTCAAATAAAATCTTCCCAGGAACAGTCTGCTAGAAGACTGCTTGCGGTAGAACTGCCGATTACAGTCCGTGATTCTCGTCTTTCCATTGCGGTTGTAGACAGAGTGGTATTTCAGAGATTTCTAACAAGACAGTTTAAAAGTACGGGATAAATGTAAAGACAGGGAAATGCTCTTATTTAGCGGTACTAAGAGATCCACACTGGAGGTGTTTTTCATGCCAAGGAATGTTTGTAGCATCACTGAGATCTCTGCAGATGATATATTTGAGTTTATTGAGGACAGTTATTTCACCCATGGTGAACTTAATGCAAAAATGTTTCTGCGAGCTGCTTTACACTTTAATATTTCTAACTAATAGGACATTTCGAGTGTGCTCGCTCAGGTTGTCCATATGTGTATACCTGCATTCCTCCTGACAGTATACATTTTTCTCAATTTGTAAATAACATAGATACTGCTTCCACAGGGTTCCAGAACCACTGTATGATTTGTCTCCATTAGGACTCCTCACATTGTTGTGCAGTTATTTACATGTCTGTTTCCTGCACTAGACTTTTTAGCTCCGTGGGTGAAAGAGTCAAATGTCATTCCCTTCCCCAGCTCAGATCACGTTGTCGGGCATAAGGAGCGTGCCACAGCCAATGTTTGCTAATTGAGTAAAGTATGTGGTTAATATGTTTGGTGTCCAGACTACTGAGAGGGCACAATATCCTGGCGTTTTCGTTATTTTAACATGTCATAAGAAATGCCGTAAATACTACCGTTTGTTCTAGTCCTTTCTGTCTGTCGGAGTATAATGCAATCATTTACAACAATCCCAGTGAGAGTTCATTGCTCATAGAGGAGAAAACCAGAGGCATTCCTTTGAAATTCATCAAGCCAGAATCTGATCCCAGAAGAACTCAGTTCTCCAACTGTCAGGTGAAACTTCTTAAGGACAGACTGGCTTAGTGTCTGGGAATTTCGGGTCTGTGCATGCAGGTGCCTACAGTGACCGAGACAGTCATTTCCTTCCTGGCCTCATCTATTCATTGAGATTAAAAAGCTGAGAGTTTGGGGTGCCTGGGTGGCTCAGTCGTTAAGCATCTGCCTTCGGCTCAGGGGGTGATCCCGGCGTTACGGGATCGAGCCCCACATCAGGCTCCTCCGTTGTGAGCCTGCTTCTTCCTCTCCCACTCCCCCTGCTTGTGTTCCCTCTCTCGCTGGCTGTCTCTGTCTCTGTCGAATAAATAAATAAAATCTTTAAAAAAAAAAAAAGCTGAGAGTTTGAAGAAAAGGCTGATAAGCAATTCCAATTATATTTGAAAAAATAAGTTGTGTACAAAGAGCAAATAACATAGAGAAATCTATTCTAATGTACTCATCTGTGGAGAAATCATTCATAGACATTCAGATGATTAGCCATTATCTCAGATAAATGGAATGGAGAAATCCAGCGAGAACGATGGGAAAGATAATCAATTTAATAAATTTCTCCTTTCTGAGGGGAAACATTTCACTTTATTTTTCTTTAGCCTACCAATGCCGAAGAATGTTCTCCTAGAGTCTTCCGATGGGCTTCATCGATAGAAGTTATCAATTTAATTGAATATTTAAAATGGTAACAAGTCCCAGTGGAGGGAGTATAAACACTGCCCACGGGTCCAGAGCAACAGGATTATCACTCGGATGTTGCTATTAATGCTGACTAACTCTTAAAAGATTAATTAATTAAGAGGTTAAAGAACTATCTCGGGGCTTTTAATATTTCTATTAGTCAACTATTCATGTCTCAGACTGGTTTATTGTGTTTATCAAAAAATATTTGTGGCCCTAATAATAATGCTTAGCTGTGAAACATCCTGAATTATTTATTTTCCATACTAGAGGGAGCAGTTTTCTGGGGCTCAAAAAACATATTTTCTCTTCAGTTATTCTCTCTCTGGCTTGTCCCATAAACTGAAATTCCTGTATTCGATGTCTCTTTAAACTCAAACGGTTCGGGGCGTCTGGTGGCTCAGTCGGTTAAGCGTCTGCCTTCGGCTCAGGTCCTGATCCCAGGGTCCTGGGATCAAGCCCGCATGGGGCTCCCTGCTCAGCGGGGAGCCTGCTTCTCCCTCTCCCCTCTGCCTGCTGCTCCCCCTGCTTGTGTTCACTCTCCCCCCCGTCTCTGTCAAATAAATTAATAAAATCTTAAAAAATAAATAAAAAATGAACTCAAATGGTTATAGTAACAAAGGGTATGTTAACTTGGTTAGACAATGCATTCCACCACCACCATCGGTAAAATACCGCTACCCAGAATTACTAGAGTAGGACATGGGGGTTTTGATGAGGAAAGGAGCGGAAAGAGAGGTCCGAATGAGGTGGTGCCTCCTGGCAAGCAGTGAGGGTTCCCACAAAAGCACTCCATATGTAGTCCTGTTGGGTTTGAAGAGGAAGAAGCTAAACATCCTAGAACGAAATGTGGTTACAGGGAAGGACACAGGTTGCAAAGACCAACTCTATATTTAATTTTCCAGTTAAGTCTGTGCACTATACAATAAATGTGGTTACTAAATAACCTATTAGCATGCACAAATTGAACCCATGGCTCTGCAGTTAGGCTTGGCACTGACCTGATCCACATTGTGGTCCCTGCCAGAGTGCTCCCATTCCCATACTTCCACGGCATTCCCTTCTAGTATTCTCTTACAAAATCCATTTAGATGACATCTCCTTATTCTTCTCCATCCAACCTGTCTCCATGTCCTCCAAGTGACACTTTGCTCCCCAACTCCATTGCCTCTATTCAAACTCAGGACTGTCACTCATGCCTGGGTTCCTGCCACCGCCTGTTAGCTGGTCTTCCTATCCTCAGGCTCTGGATTCTCTGCTGTCCAGCTGCTTTGCAGCCCCTCTCTGAACCCATCCAAACTATCCAACCTTATCTGCTTCCATTCTCTAAAACATTAACTTTATAAGGCAAGCAGTGTCCTTACTCTCTCTTGTAAATCTTTAAAATGAATATGGCCGAGGGGAAGACCTTAGCCTCTCTAAATTTAACCAGCTCTTCCCATAGTAATACCTGCTTCATGCATAGTTAAGGGATACAAGAAAATAAGCTCCATCAGCCACCTTCCACAAGACCTGGCATACAGTTGGTATTCAATAGACTTCCCTCTCTTCTCTGCTCCTCTCCCATGCCTTCTCTGATCTTCCCGTCCTTCGCCCATACTCCTCATATGTTCTTTCCTTTCATCCTTCATGTTCCTGGATTCTTTTTAGCTTCAGAAGTTGAAAGTGTACATCCTCCATGAAACTTCCCCCAGATACCCAGCAAATGCTTCAACATCTACCTCTGACCTATTCTGGACCCAGAATCAGTAACATGCAGTCTATCATCTGTTACTCTCTAATAATCTTATGTGTGCTAGGCCAGTCTTTGCAACCAAATTATGAGTTCTTTAAGGGATGGACCCTATATGTCTTGTAGAACCCAGCACAGTATAGAATCCTTAGGGATTGGCCATGGCATAGCTGATTCATGGAGTGATGTGTGATCTGTCAGATATTTTAGTTGGGTCTCTGCTGGAATGGCATCTGCTTGAGGGCCGTATCTAACCATCCATCTGAAATAGCCCTTCCATCATACAGCACCCTCACTTTGCCCCCGGGGTTTCTTTATAGCACTTATCTCTACTTGGTAGTAGGTTCATTATTTATTACTGTATTTCTTTACTATCTGTCCCACTGCCATAAAAATGCAAGTCCCATGAAGTCAGGCACTTTGTTTTTAACATTGCCATATCCTTGAGAATGAGAAGAATGCCTGGCACTTGATAGACCCTAAGTGAGTGTTGAAAGAAGGAGTGAATCTGTTTAGGATCTAGTTCTCTGATCGGCAATAAACTGTTACGACTTTGACTTAAGTCCTAGTTCAAGTAAACAGGTGTATGTTTTATATATCATTAAGAGGAATAAATGACTATTATTTATAAACACTCATGTGGACAACTTTAACAGGAAGCCCAGAAATCCCCCCATTAGAAAGGAGGCTTTAATACTCATGGTCCTTTCCTCTTACTTTTCTGATAAAACCCAGGACTAAGATATAAATATCTTTTTATTAATCTGTCCTCTATCCACTTATTTAAAGATAAACAGAGCCCAGGGCTCTATCAGTTATCTCAAATGAGAAGAGGAGTGTTTGGATGAATGAAGAATGACCTAAAACATTTTATGCAAGTGCGAATGGCTTTCCCATTCATGGCCAATGACTCAGACCTCCTAGTACTGTGTATTGGACACAGTTCTCTTGTCTCCCAAGAAGCCAAAGTTTATAATGTGTGCTTCTTAACAAAATGATTTTATGTCATTGTTTAGTTACCATTATTAATGAGAATACTTGCAGCGCTTTGTGAAATGTTCTGTGGACATTTTTTATTAACTGCACATAAATCCAGAGAAACCGTGCTCTTTCGGTGCTACCTCTTCCTTTAGAGATTTGCATCCAAGGCCAAAACCTGAGTCATAATGAGAAAACCTGCTGAATCCAAATTCTTTCTCTATGTGCATCTCTCATGCTACACAGAGCTTTTCACTTCTCTACACAGTAAAGTACCCTTTTTAAATATATATATGTAATTTGATCAAGGAGGAAACTCACATATGAAAAGTTTTACTTAGCTATGATTCATGATAGAAATCACGTGAAATTCATATGGTCCATTATCTGTAAGAATATGCATTCATACCCTCAGGTCGGCAATTACAAAAGTTGGTACTATGCAAGTGAATTCAAACATCAGTGACCTGTTTCATATGAGACTAAGCTCTACTTGTGAGGAAGAAATAAATACTCTTAGAGCTTCTCTTAAAAACATGTGGAGGTTTTGTTTATTAATTTGTTTTAAATGTCCTGAGTTGAAAGGGTATTGATGATTATTATCTCATCCTAAGTTAATCAATTTGAAGTCCAGACAGTTTGATTGACTTGTCCAAGATTGCAAAGCTTTTTTGGTGCAAGAAGGAGGGCTGGAACTCAAGTACAATACTTTGTATACAATGCTGAGTCACTTGAAGATGCTGTGCTGGAGCTCAGCCTTGGAGGCTAGGCGCATAGAAGCTGGAAATCTCAGTACAAGGTTAGAGGCAGTGAGAAGAATGGTTTGACAGCAAGTGAGGTGAGAGATTATGTCAAGGAAAAACTATATCATGGATTTTTACTTTCTCTAGTCAACAATGGTACCGTTACAAAGTTGTTATTTGGGTTGAGGGGGTATTTTTGCTTTTGAGCAGGAAAATGGCATGAGCAGAGCAGTGTTTTGAATGACTAGACTAGCATTGAGGCACATGTTCGATAGGATGAGATATACCAAGAAGCCAAGAGATGGGCTGGGAGGCTACTTACAATGGTCTTTCTAGGTTATAATAAGGGCTTTCCAGCAATATTAGTGTCTTACATTTTTGTGACCGTATACTTTTCAAACAATTCAAACACTTCTCACAAATATTATTACATTTCATCATGAGGGAGGCTGTAAAGAAGGCAGAGGAAATTGTAATCACTGTACAAGATATAAGAAACAGCAGCCTGGAGGCAACAGGTAACTTGTCCTCACTGCTAATGTGGTTTATGGGCTGAGAGTAGACTCCTTGAGTAGTGTCTGAAAGCCCTTTCCATTATTTATCTTGTTCTCTGTTCCCTTAACTATTTATATACCAAATATATATATATATCGTATGTATAACATATATATGTATATTGCATTGGTTACACATATCTTAGACTTTCTAATTTAAGTAACATATAGCCAACTTACTCCTTAGCTCTCAAAAAGGAACTTCCCTTGATGGATGTTTGGGCAAGATAATCTTCCTTTTCTTCTCCAAAAACACTGAATATTCACCTTCTTTCTTTTATGTTTCATTTTGGTTTTGGTTTTGATTTTTTTCCTTTTTGGTTCTAGGTTAGAAATCCATGAGAACAGTCTCTGCTTCTGTGAATTTTTAAAAATGCCATATCCATTTGACCCAGCCACTGATCCACATTTTTAGTTACAAAAAGCTTTAGGAAGAGAATTCAATAAAGATGCTCAAACTGTCATGTCCAACAGCTTTCGTGAAGCATGTTTCCCAGGGCTCTATCTCGAGTGCTAGCATAGGTGACAGAGAGGCTGGTGTATGCGTGAATGGGTTGTCCCCCCCTGGAGGGACAGAAAGCAAGCAGCTAACGTGAGAGCATACTGGTGGAGTGGAATGCTGGCAGCGCAGAGGGGAGGGGAGCTTTTGGTATTGCACGTCACAGAGATAGCGGCACAGGTGTTCGTGGGAACTGGATCTCATTCAAATACACTTTCTTCATGGCGAAGAAAAAATAATCTGTAAGTATGGTCATCGCTCCTTAGGTGGACGTGAGTCTTAAAAATGGCAAGTGAAAGACCCTGACTTAGTGAACAGATCATGAGAGGCCAGGAATAGAGGTCCCAGTCCCAGTGTCCTGCACAGCCTCACTCACCTGGATCTCCGTTTCCTGCAGCTGAATGCAGCCAAGATCCTCCAACTTCGATCTTAAGGGGCAGGTTTGATTACACATCAGATAAGTCTGTATTTTAACACTAATCGTATGAAATGCTACAATATCACTAGAAAACCAAAGAGCCTTTATTTTAACAACCTTTAAAGGAAAATCTTTCTCAGGATAAAAAAAAGGACATTATCTGGGAACTCCTTCTATTAAGAAGCAATTTTCCTACTGAAGAATTCTGAATACAAGTAAGGACATGTGTTTTTATTTGACGGACTATCTTATTATGGTTCAAAAGCAAGACTTGTAATTGCTTTCCTTTAAAAACAGGCAAGTTGAGTTTTCTCAGGAAGCCTACTGTAATGTGAGCCACTATGGAAAATTAAAGAAATGATGACTTCTAATTATTAATGAACTAGAGAAAGAGGTGGAATTTGGTCATGGAAAATCTCTTACCAGCACCTTATAGAATATTATGAAGAAAATCCCAATCCTACTTTATCACATGGATTGGGGATTGAAGTGGGATGTTTGAAGGTATTCATGCATACTCCCTCTTGGGTAAACTAGATGAATGAGCAGCTCGCAGAAATTCTGCCTCTCACATTTGGGGGTATGCCAAGAATCCGGGCAGAGGCCTGCAAGCTATTGTAGGTGTCAAAGCGTGTGTGATCTGGGAAACAAACCAGAGCCAGGACCTGTAAAACAAGGCCAAGGTGATTAAGTCACCCCCGAGGTGTAAAATATGAGCCAGACCTCAGAAACAGAAGCACATCAGAACCAAGAATCCAGTTCTTAGCCAACACAAAGTAGAGAACAGGAACAAGAGCCAGCTAGCCCAGGTATCATTGTTTGATCAACTTCTTGGAACAAATGGGCAAAGACTGGTGTTTATTAAGAGCCCAGCATGTGCCAGGCACTGTTCCTTTCCCTACAGGATCTCATCAAGTATGCACGGCAGTCCTAACAGCTTGTTGATAAAGATAACGACCTCTCAGAAGAGATTTAGTAACCTGCCGAAGGTCACTTAGCTAATAAACCATAAAATCAGATCTGTATAATTTCAGAGCTGGTGGTTTTTCACTACCTGGTGCCCTGCACTGGGGAAAAATGAATAGATGAGACACGCTCCGCCTTTCCAGGTTTAATTATGTGATAGCCCCATAGCCTTCTTTGGCTGAGGTTTGTTTGTTTGTTTGTTTGTTTGTTTGTTTGTTCGTTTGTTGGAGTCTAACACTGCATGGTAACTTGGATTTGCAGGTCTGAGCATCTGGGAAGGTCCTTTTGGATCCCTTGGAGAAACACTGAACATCTAATCATTCCTTGGGGGCATGGATGTCAGCCCACTGAACACTGTTTATAGTGGAGTGGTCTCCAGTCTTCTCTTTTTTAAACCTTTAAACCCAGTGGTAGTAGCATTTTTCCAGTGCTGGCAGACCTCTCATAGGAGGCATAGATAAAGTTTATGAATTCTTCTGTGAGGTCTTCTGCTGCCCTAGGACAGGTCCAACTTCATAACAGTGAAGAAATCTGAACACAGTGGAGCACTAGAGATCCCCTGTTCCCAAGCCAGAAACCACAGTGGTGGCACCCCCTGGCTGTCAACATCCCACAGGATACGAAGCCCATTCCATTGATGAGAAGATTAGACAGCCACAGCATTGTGTGAAACCTACATGGCCAAATTCACTGGCATCTCTCCTCCTGCACTGTCATCAGAAATCCTTGCCTGGATTTAGGGTTTCCTTGGTAGGAGCTGTGACCCGATCCATCTCTCAGGCTGATCAGTCCGTCAGTGCAGAGTCTGCAAGAGGCTGGGTGATCATTTTCACATCCTCTTACCCATGGGCTTTGAGAGGACAGTCATTAGCATACAGCAGCTCCTGGATTACTGTACAAAGGACTTTTAATCATGTTCTAAATCAATTGAATTGGAAGACTTTCTCAGGGAAACTTCCTGGTGCCAACTTCTATGTCCTTTGTTAAGTACTCAAGCATGGCTGCATAAAACCAATTAAGCCTGAACCTATTATGCTTTCAGTTCTTTACTACGCTGGCAAGGGAGAATATGGCAGATAATCTTATCAATTCTGACAAAATCAATTATATGTCAGGTAGAGAACTTTAGGATATTAGTGACCCCCAAGGCAGTTGAAAGTGTTTAATACTTAATCAAGTCTCAGACTACTGAGACCATCAAATAATTTTGTAAGCCAATGGATGAAGATATCTTGATTTCTGTCCTCAAATTTCTTTTCAACATTCTGCTGTCCTCAGAACCAAGAGCCATACTAAAATTCCAGGACATCATCGGTAGTGCCATTCAATAATAGATCCCAATTGATTCAGGCCAGTTTTCTGTTTGGTGGCTGCTGATGGAGAGCCCAGTGTGTGCCAGGCACTGTTCCTTTTCCTACAGGATCTCATCAAGTCTGTGTGGCAGTCCTAACAGCCAGTCAAGTTAAATTTCCTCCTTTTCTTCTTAAAGGTTCCTGTAAATTCCCTTTAAACAAAGTATTGATGCAAAATCAAGGCAATAGTGGTTATTATTATTATTTATAATTATTATAATTGACATTACATGAGCATTTGTTATGTGTCAGGCTCTGAGTTATGTACAGTCAATTCTGTTTATTCATAGTAGTTAGGTTGCATAAAGTCACTGGGAATGTGAGCACTGAATTCACGAGCACTGAGTTACTGCTCCTAGGAGAAATACGGGGTTAGGTTTCTGTGAGTCTGTGATCAGAACATTCTCATCACCCAGTCGATACATAACCTTGTTTTATATGTTTCTCCTTAAGGACACCTTATTTAATGTATACTGTTAATTCATTAATGTTGACCTCATGGCCACCAGCACTATGACTCATGCTTGAATGAAGCTTATCTAACAAACATTTTCTCCATGAGGCACATCTCAGCCTTCTTGATCTCAGAAGCACCAGACAGCACTTCAGCTCTACACTTGGGGCCCGTTTTAAACGGTGAAATCACCAACAAAAAGCACAAAAACATGAAAAACATAACACTAAGTAGGCTGCAAAAAGAATACTGTTTGCAGCGTGAGAGCTGAAGTAAGAAGGCAGACCTTTCTTTTGTTCAACCTCAGTTGGGAACGTGGACATCTAGTGAATGAAATCTTTCAGAGCTCTACCCATGCGCCTACCCACGAATGACTTCAAGTATTGAGTTGGACGTTACAAACAAATTTTAGCAAGTAGGCGAATTTGCAAATACAGACTCTGCAAATAATGGGGATCCACTGTATTGAGCAAGCATTACTTATTTATTCCTCATCTCAACACCGCAAAATGGAAATTATTATTATGATTTCAGTTTTATAGATGAGTAAACGGAAGCTTGTGGGGGTGCCGAGGAGGAAAGGGATCCAGGCCAAGCAGTTAGTAAAGGGAAGGACCGAGATTGAGACCCCAGCTGTCTGGCTCTGTAAGTTGTTTACCGCACAAGGGCTCGCTCATCCCTCATCTGCCAGTAAAATGCGATGTTTGAAATTTATCAGATTATGCAGCATCGGATCTGGAAGACTAGAATTGTCCTGGCCTTTACAGGACCTCAAAATAGAAAGTGGAAGTTAATTTTTGTTGCTTTGGTAGATGCTGTATTTGGGGGACTTCATACCCTGTCACAAAAGGTTGATGGGTGCCAGTGTGTTTCTATAATTTCATCAAGATGGGCCTCTTCTCCGCTATGTAGTTAGAACCCATTTTCTGCAATTCTGTGAAAGACTTAAAAAGAAGAACAAGTACAGAAAGACCTCCCCAAAGATTTTTTTTTTTTTTTTGGCTTCAGGTTGCAATGACTGGGGAAGGTAATTGTATCATCTATTCACCAGTCTATGAAAATGGTAAAAATGGAAGGAGAAACATTCAAGTTAGGGAGGCCACTTCAGTACAACTTGGATTCCTACCATTTCTGTACCAGGATTTAAAGGTGTACTTTGGAATTTTAAGTATCTCTACTGAAACAAACAAAAGCACCTGAAGGAGTCTGAAGTAGTCAATATTCCCGTTCTGTAAGGAAGTGAGCTACGCTGTCTACTAACCTGATTCTAGTTTTGTAAATCAATCAGTAGAGTGCTTCAGAATTACATAAAAGATAATATTCTTTTGATTCACTTTTGGATAAGAAAGCAGGCAAATGATCTGTGGTGTTCTGAAGGAGACCACACAAAAACATTTGCATCAGAATTATAATAGACATAGCCAGCCCCAGTCGACAAGCAATTAATTTTGTTACATAGACCTCTGGAGCCAGTGATCCATGAATTGGTATTCACTAGGTGGTTATTTAAATCCAGTCTTGAAAACTTGATACAGTCCTCATTCATTAAAATATGAAAGATGATGATGACCAAGAGATAGGGGTGCTTGGGGTCATCAGTTTCAGCCTGGCTTATGGAGTCGCTAAAATGAAAAGAGAACACAAGAGTCAAAACCCTTTTTAATTCTATTCCTCACTATGGTAACTGGCAAGAAAGAAACCACAGAGCCAGAGATCAAAGTGTGTGTGTGTGTGTGTGTGTGTGTGTGTGTGTGTGTGTGTGTGTGTGTATGAGAGAGGGAGTGTGTGTGTTTTAAAAGTATCTTGGGCATATATTTTAAATTCTAAGTAGTTCTAAAGAATGAACACTTGCTTACAGGATTCAGGAGTTATTTGAATTTATTTCACTTAATGACCTGATGGCAGAAGTTGTAAAATGAAGCCATCTGGATGTGATCAGCACGTCTAATCCTGGAGAGAACTCACTGAGTATTCCATGTACATGCAGAGTTCCTGTGAAGTTTGAAACGATGCTAGCACAGGCGAAAGTACGAGAAAATTGGCCCTGAAATCTAAATGTATGCATTTCAAAATGCAATCTTTCAATTAAATATGAAAGAGAGTCCTATGGCTGTGGAAAAATGCCTAAGGACGATAAATGCAGCAACAGGACTGAGCGGTCCTCACATTGCTATTTATTTAGCTTGTTCCCAAGTTTATATCAGGGCATCATTCAACTTTACAATGACACTATTTTCAGCCACAGAGCTTGAAGATGTTACTTCTATTATTTCTAAAAAATGAAACAGCTGAAGGCTTCCTTCCTATTTACAGTGTTCAGAGGGAAATTGTACAGCTCTAACAGGGTAAAGATGGGAAAGCAATAGTGCTGGATAAACAAATGATATTATGGCTTAGATACGGCCGCAAGAGTTTGAAAGTTTAATCAGATAGCTTAAAACAAACATGGCTGCCACTGGGGTATCAGCCAGGGAAAGACTGTTACAGAAATTACTGGTACCTCTTACTTCTCCTATGAGCCCAACAGTACCACAAAGCCTTTTAAATATAAAGGTAAAATATTACACATAATACTTAAATATGGTATGGTTCAAACTGAGAAGTCATGAGAAAAAGATAACAAACATCGGAAAAAGAGTTCTCCAGTGGTGATGCTATTTCTCATTACCTGGTGTTAGGAATGTTTTCCTTCTATTTTTTTCCCAAATGTATCTCAAAATATGAGCAGTGTGTTCTTCCTCTGTAAAGAAATTGTAGTAAAGTTTACAGTCCCTCTTGTATTAGCTCAGTTTTATGATTTTATTTCAATTATTTGATTAATCTTAAAGAAATTGTGAACCTCACAGTTAGTAGAATAATCAAGACTCTACAACGCTAATGTAGATTAATTTTCCCTTCATTTTCTCATCATTTAAATATTTTATGTGTATGCTCTCTAGTGCAATTATTTTATGAAGAATTGTGGAATGCCTACTGTGTAGGATTGCTAGACTTAGCAAATAAAAATTCAGGACACACAGTTGAATTTGAATCTCAGATAACCAACAAATAATTTTTTGAGTATAAGTATGTCCTAAATATTGCAACGCTAAAAATATTATTCCTTGGTTATCTGAAATTCAAATGTAACTGGCCATCTTATTTTTTATATGGCCACCCTACCTATAGGAAACGTGCTGTGCTAGAATCTTAGAGGGATACATAAAAAGATAGATTTGGGCACTACCTTGACAGAAGCATGCCCATAAATTAAGATAAAATGTAGTCAACAGTGTTGAATTCCCTAAGATATACATACATAATGTCAGTGAGTTAAAAAGACCCAAAGAGGGACGCCTGGGTGGCGCAGTCGTTAAGGCGTCTGCCTTCGGCTCAGGGCGTGATCCCGGCGTACCGGGATCGAGTCCCACATCGGGCTCCTCCGCTGTGAGCCTGCTTCTTCCTCTCCCACTCCCCCTGCTGTGTTCCCTCTCTCGCTGGCTGTCTCTCTGTCACATAAATAAATAAAATCTTTAAAAAAAAAAAAAAAAAAAAAAAAGACCCAAAGAAAGAGAAGTACTAGGAAAGGAATGTACTGGAAGCAGTGAGCTTTCCAATTTTGTTAACATGTGGTATATGAAAAAGAGACTGGTGGGAATTAAGAGTGAGACTTGGCTCCTCCCAGGCTAAGAAGTTTACACTTGGTTCTCCAGATCAGCATTGTCCAATTAGAAAAACAATGGGAGCCACCAATGCAAGCCACAAATATAATCTTAAATTTTCTAGTAACCATATTAAAAATGTGAAAAGAAGCATGTGGGTAGCCAGCCCCCAAGACGACCCCTGATGAGTCATGCCCTTACACAGCCCCTTTCATCAGTGGATTTCGGTGGGCCCCGGGCAGCCAGTAGAATATAGCAAATGTGATGACGTATGACTTAGGCAGATGGGTCATAGCAAGCAGTGTAGCTTCAGCCTCGGTCTGTTGCATCACTTTTTCTGCAGCAAGTCAGCTATCATGACACAAAGTCACTCAAGAAGTCCATGGAGATGCCCCCAGTCAACAGGTAGAATCAACCTGGCAGCCATATGAGTGAACCACTTTAGAAAGGATACTCTAGCCCTGGTCAGCCTAGCTGATAATCTGACAGCAGCTGCATGAAAAAATGTAAGTGAGAACTGCCCTGTCAAGGTCTTTCCAAGGTCCTAAACAGAAACTAGAAGAGATAATAAATGATTCTTGTTGTTTAATACCTCTAAATTTTAGTTAGTTAGTGATTGGTTATGCAATGGTTAACCATATAGTGGTGCAATAAATTATGGTTCCTCCATACCATGGAATACCCTATAGCAATGAAAATATCCTACAACTGTTTGTGGTTATTTGCAGCTATCTCTGGTTAATTTTAAAAAGCAAACTATTAAGTAGCATGTATTTATTACCTGATCGTATATATTTTTTATAAGTTACTTTTGTATGGCTGGAGAAAAGTCTGAAAGCATAGTCGCCAAAATGTAAATAGGAGATATCTATAATGGTGAGACTATGGATCGTTTTCATTATATTCTTTCTAACTTTAGGTGTTACCTACATTTTTATCAATGAACATGTACTTATTTTATAATAAAAACAGTTGAAATTTAATAATATATTTTATTTAACTCAGTATTTCCAAAATACTATCATTTCAACATGTAATTGGTATAAAATTATTAATGAGATAAGTTGTTTTTGTTTTGTTTTGCTTACTAGCTGTTCAAAAATCTAATGTGCAATTCACACTTTTAGGACATTTTAATTCTGACCGACCATGTTTCAAGGGATCAATAATCCCATGTGGCTGGTGGCTGGCATGCTGGACAGCACAGCTCTGGGGAGTGAGGAATCACTAGCAGTTTGGGAGCAGAAGAGTCATGCTATCAGAGTGGAGCTTCAGATCTGCCATGTTATAACATGAGATAAATTGGAGAGGTTGGAAAGGGAGAGAACATTTAATAGGGCATTCCAATAATGCGTGACGTATAAAGAAAATCTGACCTGTCATGGAAATAGAAAAGGGGATAAAGGAATTACAATAGAGGTGATGTTTACGAATGCTTATTCTATACACAGTAGTTTTACTCCCCTGCTGCTGTGGATAGAAGCAGATAACAGACATTTTCTCTGATATTGTCAAGCATGCTGCCCAAAAAGCTTTCTTTGAGTGGAAAGATCTTTAGTCAGAAGATACTCAAATTGCATATATAAACATAGAGAGGAAAAAAGCAAAAGTTTTGCAGTAAAGGCTTCTTCCTGAAATTTTTCACTTCTCCCAGTTTCTGGAGCTAAACACGGAAAGATATATTTTTAACAGAGCGGAAATGTCTGAAACTTTCTTTGGTACTGACAACTTAAAATACAGAATTCAATTTCATTGGAATTTGTAAACTGAGAAAAAAAAATTTATGAGTGTAATAGGAGCTGAGAAGGGACTACATCACTGAACCTGCTACAGAATCAGAAATTTAAATGTATCTCAAGACCCATATTTTTGTCACAAGAGAAATGACTCTATTGAGTCATTAAGAAAATAGAGTTCTAGCTGCAGTAGTTCACACATGTACCTTTTCATGAAGGAATCTTGCCATTAGCCAGGCTCTTGCGTATAAACCAGTGTATCTGAAAGGGACTTTATTGTTTTAGAGTGTTTCACACCCATTATTACGTATGATTTTTTTTCCAGTAACTCCCTTGACATAGCATTATTACCTACATTTTTGCAGATGAGGAAATTGAAATTCTGAGAGAAGTCACTTGTCCTCAATCACAGAAATTCATAGGTCAGATCAGAAGTAAGAATCCCAGGCATTTGTATTCAAGTCTAAACACTTTGCGAGGGCTCATCATAGAAGATAAGACTTCCGTTTCCAATAAATTGAGAATTAAACATGTCTGTAGTTACAGTCAAACAGAATATTCCCAGTCTCTTGGGAATAGACTGTAAGCATTTTAGAGTGGATGAATTTTTAAATGTTACATATTAAGATGAACAAATATGGGATGTATGAGGATAAACCAGAAGGGAGAGAATTAATGATTCCATTTCCCTCAAAACTTGGCTGTTGCAGCAATGAGTCTATAATACCTTATAACAGTAGAATAATAATAATCGTAATAGCCATGTCACTAATAAAATGTTGAGGAATGAGACTAAAACATGTAATAGAACTTTTAAAAAATGTCAGTATAAAGACAGCAATATTGCAAAGTAAAAAGGACCATAAAGTTAACATCTATTGAACTTTTTAATAATAACAGTATGTTTAATACTTTTCCATATTCCATAGTGAGACATTTCTATAAAATGTTTTAGATTGCATATGAAGGTGCCAATATAAAGTGATAGACTCAGAAAAATGTAGTTCCTCCAGTGATTCATTTGCTACAAATGTTTTAAGTAACTATAATGCATTTAGCACAATACCAAGCACATAGTAAGTGCTCTAGTTTTTGTAATATTATTAACATTCGGAGTAAAGGAAATACCAAATAAGGTAATGGATGTGAAAGTAGTTTGAAGACAATAAAACAAGGTACAAATAAAGGTCTGATTTAAAATGAGGCAAGTTGGGGGCACTTGGGGGGCTCAGTCGGTTAAGCAACTGCTTTCGGCTCAGGTCATGATCCCAGGGTCCTGGGATGGAGCCCCATATCAGGCTTCCCTGATCAGCTGGGGGGTCTGCTCCTCCCTCTCCCTCTGACCCTTCCCCCTGCTCTTGCTCTCACTCGCATGCTCTCTCTCTCTCAAATGAATAAATAAAAAATCTTTTTTAAAAATGAGGCAAGTTATTGTTTAACTAGTATAGAGTTTCAGATTTGCAGGATGTAAAGGTACTGGAGATTTGTTTCACAACAACATGAATATACTTAACACTACTGAACTGTCCACGTAAAAATAATTAAGATGGCAAATGTAGGTTGTGTGGTTTATCACAATAAAAACAAGTGACATACCACGGCTGGAGGAAAAATTGGACAGGGTTCATGTCATTAACATGTTATCAAGTGCCCTTTCCCTCCACAGCCATCACATTGCACTAGATTCCCTCCGTTCTCTTCTTCCACAGGCAGGTTAATTTGAGGCCACCGGGACTTACAGATCAACTGACTGCTACAATCTTTCTATTTGTAGTCATTAAAAATGTTAAAGAAAATAGAATCACTACTCTGTAAATAGAAAACCACATCAGGAAATTCCCGTCATTCAAAAACAGTGCTAATATCAGCAACAACTAAAAGCATTAACACAAGTCAGGCTCTGGAGAAATGAACATAAAGATAATGAGAGTCAGACACAATGTCCGTTAAGAAATGTAATGTGGAAACTCTTCAATGTCATTTAATTCTACTTGCAATTCCTTTCCCGGGATTCTTCTTTCACAGCTATTGTTGTACCATGCCAAACAGTTTAATATAAAGTGAAAAAGAGTCAGATGTTTCACTTATAGGAAGTCAAGCATTGGGACATTTCAGATGTCAAAGTCATTGATTAGTTGATATTTGACTCATGTAGACCATTCTGAGTGTATTTGTTACCTTCTTTATCCTAATAATCTCAAGAATTATAAAAGGATGTATGCTGAGGAAAGAACGATGTAAATTGTTAAATACAGAGTTTCTGCAATATTAGAAACATGTTAGAATATTTATCAAATTTCAATATCCTGCATTTATTTTGCAATCAAATGGAGACCCTTTAAGAAAGAATGCGGGCAAGAGCAGGCAAGGGACCCAGGCTGTTAGGAATCTTTTGACTCTCTATTAAACAGGTCCATTTACACCACGGCTGGATTCTTTGTTGGATTGTTTCTTTCTCTAGTGAACACAGGTGGGCCTGAGGAGTTTATAAATGATTTTCTGAGTAGGAAAGATGGGAGATTCAACTTTAGCATGCTTTAGTCTGATCTCCTAAGAGGCAGATATTTAATCTTGCTGAAGTGTCTTGATGCACATTATTTGACTAAATGAGAAGGCAAAATATTTGACAGGACAATAAAACAAATATATATATTTTTTTATTTCTTGACATTCTGCATTTATTTGGGAATAAATCTGCAAATTTCTGCTTAACATAGTATGCATATCATGAGGGGCTACACCCATAGAAATAAATTTATATACCCATGAACCTGAAAGCCATGTGAAGCCCTTAGCAGTCTACGAGAATGCATGGTGACTGCAGTAAAAAATATTTATCCCACAAGTGAGGAGAGAATTGATTGCTCTAGAGAGCTCACACCATAACTAATTCACAGAGACTCTTTCTTGTGACGAAGATAAATAGTCTATGTCATTCTGACCCATAAAGTATACTGTTTTTACAACAGACTTACTGTAATAATTCATCTTAAATGCTTTATGAACATATTTTCCTGTGATTTCCAAACAAGAGTCATTTGGTATTCTTGTTTTCAAAATAAGTTTGGGGATTAAAAATGATAAGTAGCATTAAGTAGCATTGTTATGTTTGCTTCAAAGAAATATAGAAATATAACAGTGCACATAAGATGTAAATGTTCCCTTCTTGATATTTACCAAAGAAATATTATTGTACACATTCCTGTGTATTTTTGCACTTTAAAGCTCATTTGGGGAGATACTGAAACTACATATAGGAGACTTAATTTGCAAATGAACAAATGGGCAATAACTAATCCCTGGTGTGACTTTTTAATCCAAGTAAAAATAATTTCCAATTTCTTCTCGTGCACTGCTTTACCACTGTTCTGTCAATTTGAAACTAATTTTTATTAAAAGGTTAAGGCATATGCTTATTACCTCTATAAATTCTTTGACACTTTTTTTAATCCATTATTAGAAGTTTGGCATTTTGTCTTT
This sequence comes from Ursus americanus, assembly GCF_024610735.1. NCBI lineage: Eukaryota > Metazoa > Chordata > Mammalia > Carnivora > Ursidae > Ursus > Ursus americanus. The sequence continues at coordinate 15,919,896 of NC_142136.1, read as the reverse complement.
TTTTTAATTAGAAAGTTGATGGAAGGTAGAAGTGCATAATAGAGGATCTGGGGATAGGGCACTGTGAAAGCATTTTAATAAACCATTTTTCTTTTGGTTTATGTAAATGATCTTATCTGTTGGCTTAGAACACATTCGAGTGTCTTGTGTACCAGGCTTCATGGTGGTAAAAAGGGGAGATATTTTAAATGGAAATCTGAGTTAAAATGGCATGAATTAGAAATGTTGGTGTTGATATCTTCTTAGAATTACTGATTTCATAGACTGTTAGCCTGAATTAGAGTTAATAGTAACTGTAGGCATCAACTGACACAATGTCTCATATTTACAGATGAAGAAAATCAGACACAAATAAATAAATTTTCCCAAATCACACAGATAATTAAACACAAACAAAGAAAAGCTAAACAAATACATTTCTATTCTTATTGTTTGACAGAAATGGAATTGGGAAGGGAAAAATCAAAGTAGCTACATGAATTTTTTTGGATACAATTTCCTCAAATATAATGTCCAAGAATATAAGGCACAGGACTGGAGAGCTAGGCATTGGTTTCTGCATCACTACATTTGGGGTCACTTAAGCAAAGACTGGCTTTTAATTTTTTTTTATTGAGGTGTAATTGACATATAACAGTATATTGTTTTCAGGCGTACAACAGAGTGATTCGGTAATGTTGCAAAATGATTACCACAATAAGTATAGTTAACGTTCATCACCATACATATTATGAAAACTTTTTTTCTTGTGATGAGAACTTTTAAGATCTACTTTCTTAGTTACTTTCAAATACGCAATTCATGGGGCACCGGGGTGCTCAGTGGGTTAGGCGTCTGCCTTCAGCTCGGGTCATGATGGTAGGGTCCTGTGATCAAGCCCCACGTGGAGCCCCACTTTGGGCTCCCTGCTCAGCATGGAGTTGACTTCTCCCTCTCCCTCTGCCCCTCCCCCGCTGCTTGCACGCGCTCTCTTTCTCTGTCTCTCTCAAATAAATAAATAAATAACATCTTTTTAAAAATATGGAATTCAGTATTATTAAATGTAAGACTGGCTTTTTAATAGCCTTGGCCAACACATTCTTTTCCTAGAACAGCTGCAAAACTTTCGGTAATCTCAAACTTGGAGTTCAGTGTTTGGAGGGTCATTTCTAGTCTGAGTACTTTCTAGAGGTCTGAACTTACTGAAATGAGTCACTTGGTTCAGTCCAGTTGGTCACTGGCCTGGCTAAAATCTATGATTCCATCTTTGCCCAAATTGCTAGGTGATAGACCATAGCCTTGGTGGATTTTTTAATTCTCTTTCTTATTGACTATTGGTACTCGTCCTCTTCCTATATGTGGCAGTAATGCTGACGGTAATGATCATTTTATAGAAATAATAGCACCAGTTGAGAGTTCTCAAAGGACTCTCACATAGAGCATTGACATTGATTGACTGATGAGTTGGTTGGTTGATTCTCACCATAACAATCTGAGAGTGTAAAAGAAGCCATACTGGGAATCTTGCCATCAACAGTTTGAAAGATTTGCAAGGGGTCGTTCATTTATTAAGCATCTGCTAAGCACCGGACACTGTGTTAGGCCAACTCATTATGGTGAAGCCAGGACTAGAACCTACAGCCTCTGATTCTGAGCCCTGGATCTTACTTCTTCAGTACTTCCCATTCTCTGCACCCACCTAGGGCTGCAGCTACCTTGAGGCCTATTACCTGGCCTTCCGTTTACACTATGCTTTAGTCTCAATTCGGAGCAGCGGATCTTGTCCCATCCCGGTGCGAGAGCCAGATCAGCTCAGATGAGGAGCAGCTTGACCCGTGGAGCAACAGGATATGGGGTGCCCCATTAAAGCACCAAAATGCTCCGTCTTAGCAACAAAAGCCTTTCAATTGTACCCCCTGAAAAATGAAGCTTCCCTGAAAATCTCCACTCGATCCGTTGTCCGTGGACTCTGGGCATCCTGGGCCCCGTCTGTAAGCCGTCTGAAGTGCAGTGTCTGTGTTGTAGCTGACTTCATCTCCGTGGCAGAGCAATTCGGCAAGTTATTTTGGCACATATAGAACTCTAATGTATTAAACAAATAATGAAAGTGGAACTAGCTCACAAATGCTTTAAATACCCTGTTTTATGAAAGATCAGCTGTGAATAGATAACTCTGTTCACCAAAAGCAATTATATTTGGGATAATGCAGGAAAAGATTGTTTCGTTTTCTTTTTTTTCAGTTTGGGGCTGATGATTAATGTATCTGTGAGTGAAAAAGCAACAGTAAAAGGTAGGGCTTGGATTCTTCCCTATAAGCTGTTTTTAAAATGTAAATGTTTGTCTATTAAATGCATCTCAGTCGCCAATATTAACATGCCTGGGAAAAACGACAACAAAAAAAGCCAGCAAACACTTATTATCATGAGTTATGTGCCCATACTCTGAATGCATAATAAAAAGTTATGAGAAGACTCAAATATCGCTGCTTGACTTTATCATGTATGGAGCTGTGGATGGTTTTTCTTCATTTATTAATGCAAAAGCATTATTCAAAAACAAGATTTGACAAAATGAGAAATTAGCAAATTTTTTTATTAAGGACATTTTAAATGTACTTCTCAAAAACTAGACTTTTGAAATATATAAAAATTGTGCACACTAATGATACTACTAAACTATATATATACTGTCGTATAATAAATTGACGATTATACTATCGTCTTCAAACTACGCTCATCATGTAAACTGGCAACAGGGAACGAAAATTTAATTCGGCTCTTCCCCTCTTCTTCCTCTTTTCCAGTTATTTTAAATCACTCTAGATTATAATTCTTTAGTAAATGGTCTAAGTAGGCAGCCAGGACTCTCCCACATCTGTTTAGGTAGGAAGAACAGTTGTACCTGACAGAAGTGTCCAGTGAGTTCATTCACGCAGTCCTTAATCTGTTCATCCCACACACTCGTAATCATGCCCTGGAGCCCGGCCTGTATCTTTCTGTGGTCCTCGGGTGCCTGCATTTGGAAACGCCACCTGAGCCCACTCTTCCACGGCTATGCTATATTTCCTAAATCTTTCTGTGCCCTTACCACCCACATAGGTCTGCTTTCTGACCCAATTTTTTTTAAATGTATTTCTGGACCTTAAGCTAATGCATTATGCATCCTCGTAAGACAAAAATGTACATTCTCAGAAGTAGCCTCATAAATTTTCTCTTATCTCTTTATGCATATTTTATTTGTCTAATTAGGGGGGAAAAGATGACAGGATGAGATAGTACGATGATACTTCACTATATATTTAAGGTGATAGAAAGTATGGTTGTGTTTTCCTTTTTAAATGCAAAGAGAAAAAATACTGAAATGAGAGTCAGAGGACCTGAGTCCTACTCTCACCTCTGCCACAAACTAGCTTTGCAGACTTTTGCAACTTAATTATTTATGCCTCTTCCACCAGATTTTGAAATGCTTTCTTCGACAGTGCTTAGCACGATGCCATTTGCCTAGCAGATCCTCAACACACAAATATTTCTATTGGTTAGCAGACAGAGGGTTCAGGGGGGACCCCAGGAAAGAAATCAAAACTTTAATAAAATGTAGGTGTTTGTGTTATCAGCACTCAGGTGCAACTTCAAGACCTCTGAGTGGATGGGATGGGGGAAGGTGAGAGGGAGAGTGAACATCTGTTAAAGAACTTTGGGGCCATGAGGTTCAGGGTGATTGGAAGAAGAGAAGACAATTAAACGGGCTTCTAAGGTGCATCAGTTAAATAGAAAACAACCAGGTTAGTGCAAATTGGGGAAGCCCACAGAGGACATCCTTGACACAGGGGTCCTTAACCTGAGGAAGTTTTGGCCCTCAGGGACGTTTGGCAGTGTCTAGAGAGATTGCCGATTGCTGCCACTGGGGGGCGTGCTGCTGGCGTCCAGTGGGGGAGGCCAGGGATGTTGCTAAGCGCCCTATGGTGCACAGGACACCCCAGCAACAAAGATTTACCCGGCTTAAAAGTCTCCCTAGTGCCGAGGTTGAGAAACTATGATTTATAAAGACAGTTGAACAGTGTTAGATGTCCTGAGAATCTGAGAAAAGGTCAGTTTATTTGGTAATTAGGAAACGAGTGGTGACTTAATAGAACAGTCTCTAAGTTGTGAGAGAATAGGGTTGGTGGAAGTAGGTAGCAAGACAGAGTTCACAAGACATGATGATTTCTGAGATGTAGAGGAAGGTGGGTGTGAAGCAACGTTTGTTTTGTTTCTGAGTCAAGGGAAATTGAACCTATTTATACACCAAGAAAAAGGAGCCAGGAGAGAAAGAGAGAGATTAAAAATGTGCAAAAGAGAAGAGCAATAATCTACAAAAATAGGGAAATGAAGGTAAAGAGCACAAGAAGAAGTTAGGTCCAAGATGGTGTCAAAGGTGAGGATGAAGAGGGGGAAGGTAGGCAAATGAATGGAGTTTGAAAGTGCAGAGATGAGACGCTAAAGAACTTCATAAGAGATGATCTTTCTCAGGGAAATTGAAAAGTATAAGTTGCTAAGACTAAAGGGGGAGGTTTGGGGCTTGGAAACAAATGTATAGCAGTCTTCATGGAAGATAGATAAGGAATAGGCTTACGATGACTGAAAGAATCGTGGAACAATGTTGTAAACTGAAGCGTAAAGAGTGGTTTCAATGATCGCATTTAGAGTACTAAAAACGCTTTGTAGACCAAAGAAAAGCAAAGCAAACAGATGCTCTGCTGTATTGAGGGCAAGGTGTCAGCAAGGTATCTGTGGTATAACACCAAGGGAATGAAGGGAGCTAAGAAGGACAAACCTGAAAGAGGAAACCATGGTTTATGGCTGGGTTAGGGGGTCAGGAAGACCACTGCCTGGGGAGTGGGGGCAGTGAGGATGGGGAGGACTGATAAACAAGGGAAGAAGGGATCGAGGAACTGGAAATCTTGGAGAGGACAAAGAGCTGGTTCAGAAAGTGTGAGGGAAGACAAGAGGTTGTGATCAAGGGAAAATTCTGGGCAATGAGAACAACATTGCTTCTCTGTTTCCATAGAAGATGGAAGAATGTTACGGGAGAGAAACATGTTCTATCTAACGCCCTCATCTCTACAATCTCTATCTTTTATAGATGTAATTAGAAACTGTCCCTATCATCAGGGAGATTGTAGGGAAAATAGTCTGTGAATTATTTCTTAATTTGCGGGCCTGCTTTGATCATTCTCTTCAGGTAGTCGTAACTACACTGTGTCTACAGCCCTTTCTTTTCAAGCTCAAATACAGATCTAGTCCAGGATCTGCATTTGACTCTACCCTTCCTAGATAAGTAACCTCAGGCAAGACATTTCACCGAACTTATTTTTGTTTCATCTGCAAAATGGGAGTAATGAGTTCTACGTGCCAAGACTGTTTTAAAGGTAATTTATGTAAGAATATAAAATATATTAGGTTTTTAATAATTTAAAAAATTTACAACTATCTTTCTATTTTCATCTGTACTTCAGGAAACTTCGCTGGTGAGCCATGCTCTGCCCAATTGACTTATTACCTACCATTCTTCAACCTGAGTTTTCTTTTGCAAACAAGATCGCCTTTATTGTCTTTTCTCTTCCTTGAAACTACGATATTCTCCTCTAAATGCCACATGTAAAAGCTTTATATCCCCTTAGGGAAATTGCTTAACTCTGTGAAGCTCTGTTTTCCTCTTACGTGGTTTTGCAGGATCTTTGTAATGAGCAGAGTTAATGCCTAAATAGCGCCTAGCACTGTGCCTGCCATGCATTGGCACCCGGTGGATGGAAGCTGTGATGGCGTTGAGTTTATGAGAGTAACACACTCCCCAAACCTTACTTCCACAAGCATAACTGTACCTTTATTGGACTCTGGAGAACTTAACAGTTATTATTACCACTGACACTGATCACCAACCTTTGAATCTTGTGGTTCTCACTAAATGGTAAACTTCTTGGCGCAGCAATGAGCTTTAAATTCTGAAATAAATGTATTTCAAGTCTCCAGTTCAGGGACAATGGACATTCCATAAATACTTGCCCTAAAGTATGATATTGTAATACCACACCACCTAGATATTAATGAGAAGAAAAAAGTCCTTTGTATGTTTTTTTAATCAAATTCTACTAGTTCTGGAAATAGGTTCTGCAATCCAATTATGGGGGTTCTTTCAAATGTGGTCAGTACCTACAGATCATAACTCTTCTGTATTAGGAGCAACAATCAGTTGCAATTCTAAAAATAAGTGTTTTGAAGCCAAGTGTCTATTTGGCATATTTATACAGCTTGTATTCACTTTTGCTAAAATAATTGAATTTGTAACAATTATAAAGCTGCCCAGATCTCTTTAGCAATACGTATTGATTGTTACACAAAGGAGATTTACCTCATTAAAAACAAAGTGTTTTAGTCATCATGGCTCCATCAACAGAACCTGGTGTCATCATTACAATAATCGTGTGTTTGACGGATATATTAGGATCTCTTTAAAGCTTCACTTGTAGCACAATGATTTGCAAAGCTTTCAACAGTTAATTATCTTGTATGTCACAGACAAAAACAGAAGTCTCTTCACCCTGGTCTGAAAGAAAACTGGAGCAAATGGCAAGATTCACCTACTGGGGAGCATTTACAGAGGTCATGCTGGCTTGTTCTTGTCTGTGATCCAGAGTTCAGTGGGATAGGAGTGTAGAGAATTATTCAAACAGTTGGGGTGGCCAATATTTGAGTAATCATGGGATACTTAAATACCTGTCATGGAATAGTAGAAAATGAGATCAGGAAACGTACCCAGGGCCAAGTTATAACAGACCATGACTTCCAGATGAATAAGGTGGACGTTCTATATTACTCAGCGGAGAGCCAGGGAAGATTCCTGAGCAGGGGACTACCGCCTTGGTTAATCTGGCTATAACAGTGGGTAGAGTACGAGGGTATGGGGTGAGTGGGCTGGAAAAAGAGCGAGGAAGAAAAATCTGAAGACAAATAGAACACATAGAAAGGTATTGCAATTGGTCTGGCAAACTAATAAAGGAGTGATTTGTTGACAGAGTGGGAAAGGAGTGAGGAAATGAACAGGACATATTTTGGATCTCTGCGTGCCTTTATTTGGTGAATCGTTAAATGTAGGATAGGGATCGGGCTGGAGTCAAAGAGAATATTGAGGCTTGCAGGTTGAGTAATATTTAAATCATGAATGCAATTAAATTAAAAGACCCAATATTTTAAAATAGTTGATGTAATGAAAGATTTAGACTGGTTGAATTGAAAATACTAGCAGAAAAACCAAACAGAAATACTTCAACAGAGAGTTAGAGTATATGTTATTCTGTGGTACATTTCTCTTTGTGAAAATGTGCAAGGGTTTTTGTTTTCCTTTTGTTTGTTTGTTTTACCAATTTCTGGGTCATGGTTATGGGCATTTTCAATATTATTTGACATTGCCATCTTGCTCTCCGAAGTGCCTGTACAAATTTAAATTTCCATTTGCTCTTTATAGGAGTACTCCTTCTGCAATACTTTTTATCAGAATTTTTTACATGCTGGTAATACTTTCTCTTTAGTTGACATTTCCTGGATTACTAATAAAAGTGAGCATGTTTAAATATGTTTAATGGCAATTTAGAGTTTCTGTTCTTTGAATGTCCTGTTCATGTTCTTTGTCCATTTTTTCCCTGTTATATATTGTTTTTCTTATTGGTCATATAGGCATTCTTTATTTAATATGATGCTAATCCTTTATTTATTGTATGTCTTGCAAATACCTTTTTCCAGTCTGTCTTCCACATATATTCCTCTGTCTCTAAAATAAAACTTTAAAGAAATGGCTCCAAAGTATTTGTTCGTGGACATTTTATCTTGTCAGGCTCACCTAATACGTCTTTCCTTCTGTGTAGCACTCTCCGATTTCCCCTGTGAAACTGTTTGTTCTTGCCTTTCCTCCTCCTTCTGTATTTTGTACTCTAATTTATAGGACGTGGACATAGAGTCAACATAGCACCTCTGACAGTTCGTCGTTACGGTTTATTTACATGAGAATCTCTAGATGATAAACTTCTGATGGCACTTTTGTCTTTACCTTTGTATTCCTAAAAGCTGGCCCAGGGTCCAGGAAATAGTAGGTATTGAGTAATTGTTTTTCAGTATGAATTCCCTTTGAAAACCGAAGTTGTCATCTTAACTTGCTTCTGGGAGATTTTCACTTTTTTGAATCATAGACTCTGTCTCATTGATCCTTGTATTCCCCTCCCATGTTGAGCCTTATATACGAGGTGATGAACAAACGCGTCACCATTAGTTAAAGCTATTCAATACACTCGAACCACTGTGTTTCTCCACTTTTCCTAAGAGAAGTAAGCATTGTAAAGAAAATACATTTCTATTTATCCATCTTAAAACCCTTGTTGTTAAAAGATAATTATCATATTCCCTAGAAGTTTACTGTAAATTTCAGAAAGAACTAAGAAGTTAATTCTGAACTTTGGCATTTCTATGTTTCAAATGAAGGTGATGAAAAGAACTTTGGTCATAACTCCAAAGCAATGTAGTCCGTTTTCATTCAAAAAGTTTTTGGGATCCAAATATATGCCTGGAGAACTACCGATTTACAAAATATAGAGCTATTTTATTTGTTAAAGTACATTTCTTTAAAGCTCGAAACAATCCAGGGCTTCCTTGCAATGTGCTAGGGTGACTCCGCTCCGCTCGCTGGCAGCCCCCTGCAGGGGGTGCTGGGGAAGCTGATCTTTGGAATTCACACATAGGCTCTGACCAGATGCTGGTGGTCAAATAGCAAACAGCAGATCTACTCACTTTGAACTCCTTAAAGCTTATGTTACGCGCTTTGGTTCCAAGGCCACTTTCCATGGCGTCATCTTAATACCTAAAGGGCAGTGACAGCCTGGAAAATTGCCAATTCTTTTCAAATTTTCTCCCAAGCTTCCCATTCTTTCTCTTTGCTGTATATTTTTATGGTGTTATTTTTCTGTTAAGCATCCGTGCTATTTTAAGTATGACTGGCACGTCTTTTATGTGGCTCTGTAGCATCATGGATGATACCTTGTGGAACTGACAGCCTTCTTATTAAAAGTGCCATTTTTCTTTTTTGTCTGGAGATCCAGATCACTGAGAGAATAGACTTCTTTTTTTGTCCAGTTAAGCTACTGCTACTTAATTTTCATTGATGATAGCACATGCAAAATTGACGTTAACGCTCTGCTTGCTCATCCTGGCCCGGGGATCGGCGTTGGGCATGTTAATTGGTTACCCACACTCACACAGCGTTGTCTTAGAGACCTAATTCTCTTTGGCAACTCTTTGAGCGTATCGCAAAGTGCTTTTTGAAGAGAAGGTTACTCTTTTCACATAACTTCATTAAGAACACTTGCTCAGACTTTGGAGTACATATGGCAATCCCAAGAAAAGTTCAAAGGACACCGTTCTGGAGGAGCAGGTCACTTTTCTAAAATTGCCTTAAGATCTTTATAAATTCCATATGACAGATTTTTCAACCATAAAACATTACCCATTGTCCATGTTCTAAGTGTAAAAAGCACAAGCGGGATCTCTACAGATCATGTTTGTGGGCTGCTGAGTCTTAAGTTTTCTTTTTGAATGGGCCCTCGGGAGCACAAGAAAAAAAAAGTGAATGAATCATGCTCTGAGTTCCTAGCACATTATTATTATCCGTTCCTGTAAGATTTGTTTTATTTCCTTCCTTTCACCCTGTATTCCCTTTACCGCCATCATCACCACTCCCTAATGTGTTTGATGGATGTCCTAAATATGCATGTACCTTGTACAATATGCAGTATTGTTAAGAAGTTTCCAATTTTCAAGAATAATGAGCTTTCCAATAGCAGTAGTCTTGTTTCTTACAACTTGAACTTGACCAAGCTGAAGCTTTAACAAATGTGTAAAAGAGGTAAATGATGGAGCCTTGGATCTCATGGACAATGTTCAACTCCAGTCAGCTGGACAATGGTTTCGTATTTGTGAAACATTTAAACCACAGAGGGGGACCTTTACCGAACACTGAGTATGACCCAGGCACAGAGCTAAGGTTTTTACTTTAGCTTTACAAAAACCGTTCAAGATGGCATTACTGTCCCTACCCCAAAATGAAGAAACTGCATTTAAAAGAGGTCCTCAAGTAACCAGCCAAAAGACACATGGCTCAATTTGGATTCTGGGGTTAAATCAGGTTTGCAGTCTTCTCTCCATAAATGGTAAGGTTAATGTCTGTGGAAGTTCCAGGGAAAAAAAGAAGTCTTAAAGATATCTGAGGAAATTTCACTGAGGAAGGAACATATGGCCTACGCATTGAAGAACAGATAGATTTGGAAAGGCTTGTAGGAGAAGCGTTCGTCAAAAGCAAGGGTACAGAGGTTGTAGTCAAGAAACACGAAGCATTAGCCTTTAGCCAGCTTGCAAGAGGAGCCATTAGAAAACGGGAAGGGTACGTGGAATCCAAATCATTAGACAGTTGCTATTAGACTAAGAAGTTTGATTCTGTCTGAAAAGATACAGAAGTTTATCTTCTGGTAGGTTAGGGTAGGGAATAGAGGTAAATTCATTCCTCTGGTACATGTGTGCAAGTTTAGGCTATAACATGCAAGGCAAACCAGCCATATCACCGGGGAACCTCACGTAGTCCCATCTGTGTTCTAATTGTACACAACCCACTTGAGAAAGATAAGACTAAGAACTGAAATCGTTGTAAAAGATAATAATAATAATAAATAATCATATTTATTGAGGTCTTTTTAGGTGCTGAGCTGGGCGCTTTCCAATTATTGTCTCAATTAGTCTTTGGAACAACGCTAAATGGTGATACTATGATTTTCCCATTTTACAGACTTAGAAAGTGGGACTTGTAGAAGTTGGATGATTAACCCAGAGTCACACAGCTAGTAAATGGCCCAGTGCCGTGAGCATCAATTTGTGCCTGGTTCTCAATCACGAAACTCTATTGTCTCCTATAAGTAAATGGTTAAATATGTGGTAAGCGCCAATGAGTTTAAACTCAAGGCGGTATTGGGAATATTTTATCTGATTTCAGCTGAGAAAATAGAACGCAGACAAGTGCTCTCTAAGGAAAGGAGGCCATAGGTTTATAGAATGAAATCATCACTTTGAAGGATGTACTTCATCCTCTCCAAGTACTTAGGCAGATAGGACCATCCATTTTAATAGAGTCATGTGGCTGCAAGCGGCCTCCAGGGGGCCATTTAGCCATCTCCTTTTTGCACCTGAAGGTTTTTTAAAGATTTGAAATGCATACGTAATGAGGTTGATATCAGAGGGAAGGGGGTCAAAGCTTTAGTATTATATGGGTTCAACTGTTACGGAGAGTTGGTCCCAGCTGAATTTTTGAAGCAAAGGGAAGATAAATCTCTTCAAACAAGGGGGCTACTTTTTCCTTCATTCATTTAACATAATTTCTCTGTCTCAGGACCAATCTTTCATGTTTTGGAATAGACTGCTTGACTCTTCCTCAGGTCCGAGAATGTCCTCAACCAGGCACAGAGAGAATCTGGTGATGCGTAATTCGGGTAGCAGATCCGTTGGTTGTCATTTACAGGGGCACTGGTGTCTCCTAGAGGCTGCCGCTGGCCTGGTGGCTGGAATTAAGTCCCCAACACAACCCTACAAATGCTTCTACGTGGATGCTCGATAAAGAATATTTATGCCACTTCCACTTTCTTGAACTGTAAAACTTAGATAGCTCAGCTTTATATAATATGTACAGTCCGGTGTAGAAATCACATTTTAGTGAATAAGAAAATATACTTTTCGGTCACTGGAAGAGCTTGATATTTACACAAATCCTAAGGTGATTCTTTTTATTCCTTAAATTCTTTTAACTTTACATACCAAATTTCTTTAATGAATTGCCCCTTGCTTTATTTCATAGAAATCTTGTAAGCATTCCATATTTGGAAACCCCTAATTTTCTGAGATTGATAAAAATGCAGGATAATTATTAATAAGGAGTGTTTATCAGCATTATAGCTAACGGCTTTGGTAATTTAGTTATAAATTGAGCCTTTTAATAAATTGTTTACCTGGGAGAGAAGAGAAATAATTAACTAAGTAGTTAATTGTTATTGAATGCCGGGTACTTTACATATACTAGCTCATTTAATCTACACAAAACCCTATTCGTTAAATCAACACATATTGACGAAATGCCTGCCACAGGCCAGGAGTTGTGCTCGATATCGGGGACATAATGATGAGTGAGAGAGATACAGCTTCTGAGCTCACGAAGCTTAGAAACTGGAGAAAATTAAACAGTCCTAAGCATAGTGTGGAAAAGTACACAGGGGTAGGTGGGGGACAGGGGACTCTACATACTAACGTTTAGGTCTGAGGCCAGTCTGGCCAGCTGTTACCTGCAAGAAGTGTGTCCCCGGGGCGTGGCTGCCTCCAAAGCCTGTGGCTTCCTCCAGGTCACATCGTCCAGCCCCCCGCAGATTAATTAAGAGCTTCCTAGAAGCTATCTTTCCATTCTAAGCATTCCAACAAGTGTACTTTAAATAAAATCGTATTAGCACTAGCGGTCCGTTTGCATCCTCCGGTGGAGAAAGATCTCTTGGTCTTTTCCATTTCTTCTTCCACTGACAATGATTCCATCGCTACGGGTGCCTAGACCCTGCCTTCAAGGGTGTGTGAGAGAAGAAGCTAGCAATTAGAGGGAGGAAGGGTTCTCAAAGACAGTTGTTCTAACGCACTGCTTTCCAGTTTCAGCCAGTATGTAAACATCGACTTTTTTGTCAACCTTCAAGGCACTGACAAAACGAGTTGATCTTTTTTTTAGTATTTAGTATTATTATTTCAATAGAAATAAGACATGCAGTTGTTGGTTTGGGGGGATTTTTTTTCCACATAGAGTTACTGAGGCCCTGGTCCAGAGGCCCATGAGCGATTCCTTTCGCTTCAGAATATTGTAATTACCTTTGCAGTGCACTAAAGAGCAGCTGTATTAATATCTTATTAATTCCGTGGCATCATTGTGCCTTACTTGGTATCCGACATAGCTACACGAGCATTCTGCCTAACGAGGCTGCTCTCTTCCCCCGATGATTTGTCTACGCAGGAAAAGGACTTGTAATGCACTCCGCTGTGCTTCCGCTGCTGTGCGCGGGGCGCATAGTGTGGCAGTCATAGAAACCCAGGGCTTAATTGTCATTCTAAAGGTGGCGTATCCTGAATAATGATTCCATGTCATTAACACATGGAAATCCCAGGCAATTGTTGGAGTAGGTGAGTAATATCAAGGGTGGATGTCATAGCCCACTTCTATTATTCCTGGAGAAAATACCACCTGTAACTTGGCTTCTCTCATTTGTCTTAATTACCATGTACAATTGAGGGCTTCGTGGCGATTACCTAAGTCACACAACGTTCGTGAAGAATCACAGGAAAAAGAAAGCGAAGGTGGCCAAGCAAATTAAGTCACCCTGTTTATGTTGGCCATTCACTCATTCACTCAGAAAATATTTACCGATCACTTCCCTCGTGCCAGACTCAGGGTTAGGTCGTGCCTCTAAGAAGAGCACAAGGCAGCCAGTAAACAACGGAGGGACACTCAACCTTCAGTGGGCGCCTAGGATTGTGTGGCTCTCAGCTCTGCCAGCAGGATGCCCTTTTTAGGTCAGCTTTCCATTTTGTGGCTACTAGTCTTTGGGGCAAAGAAATAACAAAGCTAGCTTTTCATAGGTGAAGAGGATTTCTGAACACAGATGTGAAAGTTATTGGAGTAGGAATGGGAACAAACTTAGGAAATGAACTTTCCTGAGGGCATGTTTTGTAATTTGGGAAAGTGGAAAACTTCTGTTTTATGACTTTTTTGAAATGAAGATTAAAATATTTTAGATATGTGTCTGCCTTTAATATGTCCAAAATGATATCTGAAACTCATACAGTAGGAGGACTTTAATGCAAAAATGCCTATAATTATGTCGTTAAATTATTGGATATGGAGGGACCAAGCACAGAAAGAAGAGGGTGATCAGAAGAGTTGTAAAGACCAACATCACATCATCCCTGCTGTTTCCAGATCATTCCACGTGGACGTATGGTATTCCTGCTTCTCTTTTCCTATTCATCCTTCTTTCTTTATTTATTTTTTTCATTTCCCATCTCTTAGGTCCCCATTCAGGAAAACTCACTCTGTCCCTTTTAACTAAAGGATTCACTTTCTTTTGGAATTTATTTTTTGTTTAGCTACAGCCACCTTTCTTGAACTAGGTCAAGTCCCTGCCTTGATCTTCCAGCGATGAACAAAACCAATTCCCTGTATCAAAGTTAGGGAGGTCATCAGATTCAGGCCCCCATGTGTTGTCCTAGCAGAAAGGGAAATCCATTCTATGCTAGTGAAACACTTCCCGCACTTCACCACTTGGAGTGTCCGTGTCAAAGTCAGGCTTCTCAACTAAAGATCCAATAATACATGTCCATCAGCATCAACAGTGGAAATTCAAGTACAGCTGTTCAGACCCCTAGTTTATGTGTGTGTACACATGTACACGTATATACACACGTGTGTATACATAAATCAAAATTATATGTGCATAGAGATGCATACATATATGTGTGTACATATATAAAAATTATATTTTATATAAAATTAGAGTCCTTATTAAAATCATCATGCATTCACTCATTTATTCGATAATATCATTGAGCACTCACCATGTACCAGGCACCACTCCAGGTCCTGGGAACACAGTGAACTAAACAAAGCCAGTGCTCTCTTGAAGTTTACATTGCGGTTGGGGGAAATTGGCAAAAGTAGAGTAAAAAGTACCAGATTTAGTATAGCAATTGATGGTAAGTGTTATGAAGAAAAATAAAGAAGGAAGGGCACTCAGGAGTGCCAGAGGATGGGGGAGGGGAAGTTTGCTCTTTTAAAGGGCATGGTAAGGAAAGCTTCACTGACAAGGTGACATTTCGGAGACACCTGAGAAATGTGAATGAGAGGGCAGGGGGCTCTCTGGGGGAACATATAGGCAAAGGGAATAGCCAGTGCAAAGGCCCTGTGGCAGAACTGTGCATGGCTTCTTCCAGACACGGGAAGGAATAGTTTCTCTGAATTACACAACTTGGTGGATGGCTGACAGTGGTGTGGAGGAGCACCATTTGTGCAGGAAACAGTGCGACTAGTGCCCCCTAGAGTTGTGCGGTGAGTCAGCCCTTACAAGGACACTGGTGTGGCTAGAGTAGAAAGAAGGGGGAGAAAGTGGTAGGAAGTGAGGTCTGAGAGGTGGCAAGGAGCCAGAGTGCAGAGGGCTTTTATAGGCCTGTGTAAGGACTTGTGTTTACTCAGTGGAGTGCTGGTAAATGTTGAATATCTAGAAGGGATTTGGCTTTGATTACAGCATTTGCCAACTGCTTTGATGGAAATGCTCTGACCAGGGCTGAGTTCAAGCATGACGGCATTGCTGATCGGAGGGTTGGGGAGAGACGTGCAGTAGTACACCCTCCCCTAGTATTTCTAACATGCCGATCGAGGTAATAGATGTAAATCATTGCAAGGGCATCAACAATAGCAAAATGTAATAAAATAATTAGAAAGTGAAGAGTTTTGAGTATTTGTTACCTTTGTTTTATAAATAATTTATTTAATTCTTGGTTCATGTCATTTAAGGTGTAACAGTGGCTATGTTGAACCAGCTTGCAACATTTCCCAAAATGTCACTGTCACCTTTCTTGAACTGGTGTGAGTGGTTCTAGCACGCAGCTGGCGTTCCTCTGAGTGAGGGTTTAGGAGCCCGAGGCCCGAGTCATCAGACGAGGGTTTTAAAGGATCGCTCGGCTGTGCTGAAAACAAGTGGATAGGTGGGCAAAGGCAGAAGCAGGGAGACGAGTCAGGAGTGTTGCAAGAACCCCTAGTCCTCAGCATGGATTGTTTGAAAAACCCCTCCACCTGTCCACGTTTCCCCTCTCATGTGGCTTAGGAGCTTGGGCGTGCAAACCCGGTTAGTCACTTGTCATAACTCCTCTGTGCTCAGATGCAAGGTCTCTTCACAGTGAATGTTTCTGAAATCAGGATGAAACTGGAATGCATCTCCAAATTGTGTACATTTAATATATACTGCCTCTTTTTTCCTAAAAAGCTGGTAGGAAATCAATGTGGGCCTAGCAATTGATAGCATTTTACAACTAAGAAAACATTCCATTTTGCTTCATAAACTGCAGAATTGATCGTAGTAATGTATTGTTTGTGCCCCACAATTGAATAAAACTGATAAAGGTTTTGAAATATAAATATATACTCTATAAATAAAGGCTAAGGAAAGTGAGAATGTTTTAATAGGAGAGGCAAGCACTGGGGTGTGGGGAAAGGTGCAAGAGGAATCAATGAATCAGGCATTCAGGGAGACCAGTGAGTTCTCCTCTGATTAAATAAGACAGACAACCATCTAGCAGTGTGATTTAAGGAGTACTGCATCCCTTCCCACCAGCCTGAGAAGATATATTATATTCCCACTAGCTCAGTTCTTTGGGGTTAAAGCATTGTCTCCAGGTGGTCGCTGTTAAAATGTCTAAAAACGACCCAGGAGGCATGGCACATTCAGAGAGGGACCCATTAAAAAGATTAAGGGGAGGGCAGCACAGGGAGGAAATGAGACAGCAAAATGTTAATGGCGGGTCAGTGTTGTTTAAAGATCTAACGTAGAGTTTTTCAGCACCAGGCAATGCCTGAACCCCGTTGAACAGGTCCCTTGGACTTGGGCAAGCCTATCCCGCCACGTGCGTTAGGACTCCGTTCTGCCATCCCCACCGCTCTTCCCCCAATGTCGGCTGATGCTCATCATTCCCGGGCTTCTGTGCGACGCCCTGAGGCTGTTTGGCATTCGCTTGGCACAAAAGCACAGACTAAATCCGCTGTTATTCTTTTCTTTCCAGCCAGGAATAATTAAATTTGTATATTACTCCATCG
The DNA here is from genome assembly GCF_024610735.1 of Ursus americanus. NCBI lineage: Eukaryota > Metazoa > Chordata > Mammalia > Carnivora > Ursidae > Ursus > Ursus americanus. Next base: position 15,902,966 of record NC_142136.1, on the reverse strand, counting down.
CACATTGCAGTCTTTGTAATGTCACATACAAATCTCAGTTTATTAAATAACTCAAGAAATGAAAGTCATTCGAGAAAAATATTTTTCAATCAGTAGCTATCCCCGAGAAAGAGAAGTTTCATTTTTATAACTGGTAAAAATAATTTAACAGGGACATAATGGACATTGGATGATTACTGTCTTTGGAATGAGGATACACAGCAGGGCTTAACGATACATTATCTGTTAAGTGCTATCAATTTAAGTGAGAGCCAGAAGCCCACATGATTGTGAACCCAAACAAAACATGGACACAGAGACATTTATAAATGCCCAGTTATTTATTAGTCATCCAGATGATATTCTTAGATTACTATCAAAATGTTTTCCCTCAAAACCTCTTTAAACAGACCCTCAGACCACCACTCTCCAAACGCCCGTGGACTTCAGTTGAAACAGCATGGATTGTATAGTATTCTTCACACTATGAGCAACGCTGGGGTCCCTCAGGTCACTGTGTCTCTTCCACCCAGGCCCCTAACCCCCACTTCAGAAAAACTTCTCTGATATGATCCATGCGTGTATCTTTCAGGGCTCTGCCTAAGATTCCATGTGGAAAAAAACAGTCCCACTGCTATCACTGAATAATTTGAAAACCATGGATCTAGTATATGGAACATCCCAAAACAATGGTCCAGCTGGATTAGAGCTTAAAGGAGTAGGAAGTAAGAAGAGTACCCCATTCCAACCTTACCTACATCACAATTTTAAACTTCCTGCTTGCAGGGTTATTAAGTGAATATTGGTGAGACACAGTTTTCTAATTCTAGGAAGTATAAAAATGAAACCCACGATTTTAAATCATAAGTAAAATACAACTTACATGTTTTGAGATGATGGTGTGCCATGATTTGTGTTGGCAGGCATTTCTCAGTCTTGTTCTCATTCAGTCGTCTGTGAGGTCTTATTTAACTTTATTTTATGGGTCAAGAAAATGAGAGATTCAAACCCAGATTCCTCTGCCTGGACCTAAAGTCATGTTCAAACTGACCATAGTGTGTTTCAAACTCCTGGCACCTCTGACGTTTACTCAGTATTTTAAAGAAGGGTCTGCTATACAGAACTCTTTCCCTGGAGCGTGTTAGGTTTGGCTTTGCCCAGACTTAGTACCTGGCTAACCAGTCTGACCACTCTAGTCTGTTGGCCAACTGTCCTGTTTGATCTGGGACCCTTTACAGGGTGGTTTTTGGCAAGGGAGAGGAGGGGGATGGGAAACCATGAAGCCTTATGGCAGGATGAAACCTGAAATGTTATTTGGTGGAAAAGCGTTCCCAGGCTGAACTTGGGTTCATTCATTGACTACTCCGCACACGTCGTAAATCAGCCAGAAGAGAGTTATTTCCATATTTTAAATTGCTGCAAAAATCTCTCCAACTTCTTCATTTTGCAGATAAAGGTTCAACATCATGTGAACAGTGTATGCTGAATTTTAATGCTCGCTTCAGAAATCAAAGTTACTCACTTGGTGGGTTTTTGACGCTCTTCTACCATACAACCGTAACCTAAGTTCGTTTCCAGAATCTATTTATTTCTGTAGCGTGTATTATTAAAATACTTCTAAGTTTCCCTTAGCTCTTTAGAAAACTAAAGAAAGAATCCCTGTTGCCTTTGAATAATATCTTGATTCTTGCTAATATCGTACTGAAATATTTCAAAAAAGGTTTAAAAATGCATTTTATGATATTTTAACCATTCTGATGTATGAGTTATATTGTGAATCTCCTGAATCTTTTCTAAATATTGAAACTAGAAAAACCATGCATGTCAGAAAAACACAATTAGTAAATATTTAAATATCAATATTTGAAAACACCACAGAAATACGCCTTGAAAATATCTAAAGTATTAAAAGTTATGGACTCTAGAAAAATCCTTAAATGAGGTCTGGGCCAAAAGATTTATGGCAATATTAAATGTCATTTTGCATTTTTAGTTAAAGTAAAGAATTTTAAAATATAAACATTTTATGAAATGTAAACACTTCCAAAAAATGTTTAAACATTAATCATGTTCATATATATTTTAAGCTCTTATTTTGTAACAGTTCTATCAAACATAGTTGTATGTAGGACATACCAACTTAATTCATACACCTTGTTCTTTAATAGTTGTGTCTTGTTGCATAAATCATATTATATGTGGTTCTCTTCCCAGTCTTGGTTACAAGATGTTGTGATGTAAATATTAACATGCGATAACATCTTATGTATCATTTTTCAGAAACTGAGAGATAAAAGCACCAAAAACATCCCACAAATCTTTAAGTTCTCAAACAATTTCTTGTGTTTATGTTAGAGAAAAAACGAAGGGGGGGAGGTGTGAAGTATTTGCTGTAATTCATGTTGTGATTTATTGAATGCTAATCTTAAGAATACGAGATTACGTTTCAAAGGTCAGCTTTACAGTCATGAAAAACAAAGACTGTGTGTTTGATACTAATGAGCCCTGTTTATTCAGTGGGTGAAGTCAGACAAATATTAGATTAAAGCTAGATCACAAGATGTTCTTATTAGGCATAGAAGCTTCTCTGGGTATAGACGTGCTGACGTTAAAGAGAATGCTGCCCAACGTGTTTTCCCGGGATTACTGAGGTAGGTAAGTTACACTGGGCAGATGGGGAGGGGAAATCATTTACAAAATTAAAATTGATTTTAATTAGGAGAGTCTAACAGCTTTCAAAATGTGACTTTGTTCGCTTTAAAACATACGTTCCTATGGTCGGGGAGATTGCAGTTTCCAAGACCTTGGGTTTATTTAGGCATTTGTCAAACATCTTCTTAGGGAGAATATTACTCTTCGTCTATATCCAGTTGACTTACATACATTTCAAGTTACTCGTGTTGCCTCTTTCATACTTTCTTTCTTCAGTGTTGTCAGTTGTGTACATCTTGGTCATTTCACTCATTTGTGTATTTAACAAGTGGTTCTGAAAAGCCCCTTACAGTCCAGGCGCTGTGCTTGGCACCCATGATACAAAGATAAGCAAGTCATGATCCCTGTCTTCGAGGAGCCCACTGTGTAAAAACAGAGGAAGAAGTGATGAGTCCATGGTGATAGGTGAGGGAGGGCATCACAGACTTGGAGAGAAGGACTTCTCAGGCCAAAGAGGAGGAATCGTACACCCTGGGAGAGAACGAGGATATAAACACTGCAGTATGGCTGAGGCCGAGGGGGAGGAGAAGGGCAGAGGGAAGACCAGTTGGCAGGAAGTGTATCATGAATGACCCCTCTGCTCATGCCCAGGAGTTGGAAGCTCAATGCACAAGGATGGGAGTCTCTCCAACAGTGAGTAAAAAGTTCTCTGTGTGGAGAGAGAAGGGGGCAGAGACTAAAAGCAGGAGCCCAGGTTAGACTGTTCCAGCAGCCCCATTCCTGGAGCTGAAGCCCTTAGCTGAAAAAGCACCACTTAGCACAGGGTGAAGGGACCCAGAGCAGTGTCACAGAGGCAGGCCCCTCAGGACTTGGTGACCAGTTGAACATGTAGTGTAATCAAGATGGAGACAGCCCGCAGAACTCCCAAGTTGTTGATCCCACCAACTAGGTAGGTAGCGTGTCATCCATTAAGACGAGTCATGGAAGGGAGAAAATGGTCTTAAGGGAAAGAAATCTAATTTGAGATATAAGCTGGATATGTGGAACAGCCACCTTTTTATGGAAGGCATTCATAGACTGGTGAGAGCAGGGCCGGTGATAAGTACCAAAAAATCTGAGCATGGGCTATTTCCTTACCAGTCAGTGAGTTTCCCTTTACAGACCAAACTTGACATTGAAAATAATGAAGGAGAATGCACAGGTTATGTTTTTTAAGGAGACAATTTTAAAAATGCATTTATTTTTTTCAACAAATATTTAATCGGCCCTATTCTGCGTGAGAAAGGCAGTGCGTTTTATAATGTAACTATCAAGGTTTGGCGGGTGCACAAAAGCACTGGTTACATAGCCTTGCTCTGTGCACATTTCTTTGCCTGGTTCATTAAACTCCTTTGTATTTGGCAGGAGGGGGGTGGGAGGGAAGACGAGAAATTGGCCTTCGAAATCTGAGAGCACCTGAGAGCCATAATTTAAGGCAGCAATCAGAATCAAGCTAGCTGCTACATCACAGCTGCTCTCTCCTGGGTGGTTTTTCCCAGGATTTGCAGAGCTATGAAGATGATCTTGAAGATAAGGTTGTGTGGCCTTCTAGTAGCTTTCAGAAAAGGAATTGTTCAAAATGAATAACTATTAAAAAAAATCTCTTTCCTTAAGAGCAGTAGTATTTGGTGATAAATTGAATGCTTCTCACTGAATTGAACATATCATGATCTAGATAGAAGCCTCAGCCTGAAATAAATAAATAAATAAATAAAACATGGCACCTTTCATAGTATCACAAGATGAGCTATTTCTGATCCTTAAAGTGTCTAGTTTCTGGAGAAGGAATTTCCGTTAAGGCAGGTTTTTCTTTCTGAGATACAAATGATATGTTTTCTGTAAGACATATCACAAAATACGCCAGTTTGGCTCATGAATTGGTAGTATTGGTTTACATCGAATAGAAATCTACATAACCATCTCTTACAAGGGAAGAACAAGATCCAGGTACAGGAAGAGCACAGACATTTACATCTTGGTGAAAGTTAGAAAAAGAGATACGTATGTGGCGCAAGTTAGAAAAAGAGATACGTATGTGGTGCTTAGCTCCACTTTCATGTTTGAGATAAAGTGGAAAAATGTAGGAAATGCTATTAGTAGAGATTTTCTCACAATTCGCGCATGGTTTGCTAGGGTTGTTGTTGGTTTTTGGTTTTTGGTTTTGTTTTGTTTTTTACTTGCTTTGTCTGTTTGCTTGTTTCTCAGTCTGTTACACAAATTGCCTGGCGACGTGTCCATGAAATGTCCACAGACAAGTTAGCTCCACTTCTAGTGTTCCTTCTTGCCATTTCATTTGGAGAGAAATATGAAATCAGTAGGCTTTGAAAGAAGACAAGTTGTGTCCCATTATTATTCTGTTACATGTTGCTGCAGCAAAGATATGAAATTGGAAGTGGCAGAATATGGAATGAAAAGGGTCTGATATTTTGACATTGTGACCTGTTTGTGAACTGAGGGCAGAACCCTGTATCCTTGGAGTGAGCGATTTCGTGGCTGTATCTATGAAAGGGAGTAAAACTGTTTCAATAATGCTCTCCTTTTAAAATCTCATCTAGTCAAGTTGAAAAAAAATATAATCTCTGGTTAAGGCAGGTTTTAGTTCTGAGACTGAAAGATTCCTGAATCTCCAGAAATTTCTACAAGAACCTCCCAAACCATTCCAGCCCTTTCCATCTCTCTTCCAAAGCTTCCAAATTCTGGCATATAAACTGCATTTTCTTTAATGAAGAGAAGCAAGCCATTTCTTAGAAGACTTAGTTGGTTTTTCTTGCTTACTTTTCAAGTCGTTTTTTAAAAGCTGTGGTAGATGAAAATCTTTCTTCTCCATAATCTCAGAAGTGTTTCACAGAAAGGAAAGGGAAGCATTTTTGTGGGGTTCCCTCTCCCCTCTGCTTTGGGGAATATGAATTTCCGTGACCTCCTGGTTGGGAATCAGTGAGTAATATCAAAAATTGCAAGGGATTCAGGGAGTTATGACTGCAACCAAAGGGTTCAAATCAAATCATTTGTCATTGCACCAAATGACAGAGATGACCGGGAGTGTGACTCCTTGGCACTTGCTTTGGTTTTCATTTTTCTTTTAACCTCACCTCTTCCTTTCCCAAGCATATACTGACACTCAATAAATATGTGTTGAACTAACGACTTCATTAAAAATACTCAATTGTGTAACTAAATAATCCAAGTCCAGTGACATTATTTCTTGGTTTATACCGAAATCTGCTAGTGGCGAAACACCGTCTTAGATTTCCATTCGATAGTTTTACTGTTTTATTCTTAAAATAATTGTATGTTTCTCAAGTTTTTCTTCTGCCTTTCCTCTCAGTCTCCTGATAATAAATACCTTTATTAAGTATTAAGTATCAAGTATCTCAAATATGTTTAAAAGCTCTTGAAATTCAGAGATTATTTTAATTTTTTCCAGCGTCTCCTGAATATTATGGCAGAATTTTTATTTAGACACGATTACTGAAAAATAAGAAAAAATATGTAGAGATGAAAGCATGCGGAGGAGTAAAGTCCGAAAACATAAAATATTCATTGGCATGCTGTTTCAGGCTATATCCGTGTGTGGTGGGACCAAATCAAGCAGAAGGGCATAATAAAAACAAAATGCAGAGGAGTGGCTCCCCTGTGGGAGGAGTCGGATGGAAAGAAATGAGATGGGGTACAAAGGACGTTTCGCAGGCAGTGGAGAGTGTTCTCTGTCTGAAGCTTGAAAGTGGGTGTAATTTATTATTTTATAGACCTTTATTATATATAATGTATATAATACATAATAGTCTATAATACATGCCAATTATCAGTAATAGTATATAGAAATAGATCTCCATATCAAGAAATATATAAATTGTTTTATGTGTATAAAATATTTCAAATAATAAAAAAATATGGGGAGGGATGTGATAAAAACCAAAGGAAGGCCAGGGTTATACAATGGAGCAGTATCAATGGCGATCTCTTATGCAGAGGCAGATTTCAAATTTATACTTAACCATTGCAAGCCTTTTTAAAAATAATAATGGCTTTTAGCAATCTACTTCCAAGAAGTTAAACTTTCTATTTGTTTTCAAAATGCTTATGTCCTCTAAAAACTAATTTCTGGTTTATGTGTTATTGTAGACATCCTAAACATTTAATAACATCTTTTCAATTAATAGGAAGGAAAAAATGATATAAAATATTACCTGTTTTCCTTATTTCTTTTCTAATTTTTTTGAATGAGTACATGTGGTTTTTTTGCATATACAATTAACTTAAGAAGTTGGCTAAGCTAATTTATGTCTTGAGTTACAAGTAAAACTTCACAATATCAATCCCCCATTTTTTTAAAACGAAGTTTTGTTTTTCTGAAAATTGCCTTCAGTCAGCCATTCGCTTGAGACTAAATATCTGTTTACTGTACTTTGTCAAAATGCTCCTGGTTACAAAGATCAACAGTCAAAATCAAAAAGATTCATTCATTTTTTATCTTGAAAAAAATCATAAAATGTGTTATATTTTTAGAAAAAAATGTGTTTATACAGGTCATTTCTCAATGTAGTAACTTTTTCTTATCTACATCGTGGCGTAGGATTTGACAGCTGAACTTAATATCTGATATCCAGAAAATCTAGGATGTCCGGCTGCGTGCAATGCCCTGTATTGTCCACTCTTACGAGGGTTTGAACCTATGGTGTGGCCAAGAGACCTTTACATCGATGTACTTGGTAAAAACCATGAAGCTTGGGGTCTCATGCATCTGGACTAGTCCCTGGTTATTCCTGGCTACTAACTGGCAGATAAAGTTCTGCTAAATTATTGTTGCTTCGGTCATAAAAGCAGGAAGAGTGGCTGCGTACTGTCGTCAGATGGGTGCCTGTGATTGAGGTCACCAGAGGTGACAGGTTTAGCTTTGCATGTTCATAAATTCGTTTCTTATTTAAATTCATCTTTAGGGTGAGATGGGAAATAGTCATTCCTAGCTCTTGATGTTCCTGTCTGCTACCTGGGGCATCTCCTTTCTCATATGAAAGTGTCTAGAAATAAGAAATTAGAAGGTGCTTCATGAACAAGCTTAAACAAAGGAGGTTAGGTTGCTTTGTAGACAATTTCACCACAAGTGATTATTTCTGCTCCTCTATAGGAAACGGAATTCTCTGTTTTAGGTGGCAATCCATTTCTTTTTATGTACCTCTCCTTTCTTGACATTTACCATCACCACTTAATTATACATAAGGTAAATTTTCTTTAGAATTTGTCTTCTGTTCTAAGGTCAGTGTGTTTATTTTGGGGGAATCGCCTTACACATTTGTTGAAAATTTAGGAAGGATCCCTTTTATCAAGGACGTGATTATTCATCTTCTCTTGAGTATGTCACTAGCTGAGTTAGATTATAGATCTTTAAAGTGGGAATGTTGTCATAATTACTCCACAAAGGGCAACATAAATAATAATCATTTGCAAGCTGATTTGTCTGTAGTTGTGTGCTTCTTACTTAGAGCACAATAAATCATTGTATCTGCCAAAATCTCAGTGGCTTGAAACAACGCAGTTTCTCTTCTTTCTTAGGTTACATGCCTATTGTGAGTCAGGTAGGGACTCTGCACCAGGTGTCCTCAATCTGTATCCAAGTGCACATATCAGTTGCTATCTGGAAATTTTACCAGTCACTCTCACAGAGGGAAGACCAAGTTCTGGCTTGTCTTGAATGGGAAATTAATTGCTCTATCCTGGAAGTTACAATGTTGCAGCTGACTAGCCAGGACAATTCACTTATCCCCACCTGACTACAGTGGGGACCAGGAATTGCAGTCCTACCACGAAGCAGAAATGAAGAGAACTGGAATGATCCGGCAAACACTAATGACTCTCTCAATCATTTATATAAAGTTGCCGTCATCCGTCATGTTGGCATATCTCTTATCTGGAAGGAGTGAAAGCCTCAAGCGGTGTCAAACAATGTCAGTGACTCCCAGGATCATGTTTTCAATTCCCATTTTCTCTTGTAGTCTTTTCCACACCGATATTGCTCAAAAACAGAAACCGATATCTTCATTAATATCTCTGAGCAATTCTCTGAACTTCCCCTTAATTTCTTTGGACCTCAGTTCGCTTCAGCAGGAAACTAAAGATTCAGACTAAAGTCTCTCTTCTAAATGTTAAAGTTTTACGATTGCACTGTGGAGTCATTAAATCGTGACATTTATAGTATTCAGTGCTGTTGTTATAATGTGCTTTTAGTATAATTTTAAAACAATGTATAGTTACTTAGCATATAGTTACTTAGAGTGCACAGCATTAAAGAGAAATAGTAAGGAATCTCACCATTATCTTCAACCTCAAAATGAGTGAAAACTATAATGAATGAGCTATAAGCTGTGCTGGACAATTGCTGCTTGCTCCGAGATCTGTTACCCTTCTTTCCTCTACTCGCCTCTGTATAGTAGGGAACTACATTTCCCAGGATCCCTCTGCTGTAGCCTTTGGGTCAGTTAACCAATCAAAGGTACTCTTGGGTCCTTAAAGAGAAAGCAGCCAGAGTATTCCTTCCTGCTCACTCTGCCTCCTCCTGGGTGTTCCTGGAACCAGCAGCAACTGCACTTCCCTTGTGTCTCCACTTTCCACCCTGCTGTGGTCCTATTTCCCAACCAAAGACTGGTTTCTATTCTTGGATAGGATGTTATCTCCTCCTCCCATTGTTCCTTAAACCAGAGCATAGTTCATTTCCTCCTTTTCTAATTTCTGGATCATTGTTCTATCTACAGTTTGGCAGTTCTAGCAACTGCATAACTTATTCCCTGTAGTAAATACTTTCTGTTTGGAAACCACTCTCCATTTGGAGTGGTTTCTCTTTTCCTGCCTAGATTCTAATAAAATATCCCAAAACAAAACTGAAAGGTCCTGATCATTTCCTTACAGGACTATGCTGATACCAAAAATAGACACTTTTCTCTTTAAAATGAATGAGGTCAGTAAGAAAAATGAAAAGTATAGTGGACCAGAGAAGGAAAAATGGAAATATCGGTCCCACTTCTTTCTCTCTGTACTTGTATGGCTCCAAGCCAAGTACTTCACTTCCTGTACTTCCTTTTCCTCATTTCTAAAAATTAGATTTTGTACTACCACATGCAACAACATGAATGAATCTCAGAAACGTTATGCTCAGTGAAGGAAGCCAGACACAAAAATGTACATACACTAAACTTTCATTTTATGAAGTTCATGTAGATAAAGCTAATCTATCAAAATAGAAGTCAGAATAATGGTTGTCTTTGTGGGGGACAAGGAGAGAATAGAAACAAGGATATCTTCCAGGCTAGTGACAGTGTTCTTCATGGTGACTGGCATGTTGTTTACATGGGTGTATTTATTTGTACAAACTCACCAGTCACTTAAGATATGTCCACTTCACCGTATGTAATTATACCTCAATATAAAAAAAGGAAAAATGAGCACCAGGAAAGAAAATTAATTAGTTATTTAAACAAACAAGAGGCTTGGATTATATGTCTCCAAGATCCCTTTTAGCTCTGAAATTCGGTTCTTTTCTATTGAAGAATTTGGATTAAAAAAGGGGGGAAATAGGAGGGAGAGACAGAGAATAGAAAGAAGTTTAAACATGTTTCCAAAGTCATTCTACAAACACATATTTTAAGACTTTCATTAGAGAGTTCATGCTTGCTTATTAACAGAGCAAGCTATAGAACCCAACCTCTTATAGTTGATCTTAATGCCAGCTGCATGCATAATTAGCTCTGGGAACTTGGGTAAATAACTTAAGCCCATATTTCTGAGTTTCAGCATTGTATTATAGAGTTAATGCTGATATCTAACCCAATGGGTCATTGTGAGGATTAGATGAAAGAATGCGTGTATAGTTTTTAGCATGGTGCCAGGGACATAGTAAATGCTCAATAAGGGATGATGATGATGACGACAACGACGAATCTTTCTGGAAATTTCTACATATGTATTGACAAATAAATATTTTGAATCTATCACTCTTGTACATAAATATGATCATATTATGCACAGATTTTTTTTGTTTAATATATCTTATACTTTTTTCCATGTTAACATCTAAAGTCTGTTTAGTGATGGAATCGTATTCATCATATGGATGCACCATGGTATATGTAACTTCTTTCCTATTGATTCATATTTAGGATCTGTTGGTGCTTTTATTGTTAACAATAATAATGAAATGAACATCCTTATATGCAGTATTTGAAGGATTTAAAGCTTCTTTTATTTAAGTGAAAAGAATTAACCATTTCACTGTCAGATTTAACTTTATTATTTCAAGACTAACCCTTTCCACTAGGACTTCTAGCTTTTTTATTTTATTTTAGATTCCTAAGTCAATCAGGCAGGTGATGGAATACAAAGAATCAGTTGTTATCTTTTATACTCTGGGTTTGCTACAGTGAAGCAATGGGAAATAAATCATAATTCTGAAAGGAAACTATAAGAGCAAGTAAGTGTAAATGCCATACCACCGTCTGAGAACAGGAAATATATTTAGTGTGCTTAGCAAATGTGAAAGTCTTGTCTAAATAGGGATTCTGAGCATAGAAGAGATCCTCAAGGCTGTCAGAAGAAGAGAATGGGACTAAGGATTCCAAAATTTAATTTTGAAATTAGAGTGGGAAACCTCTTTAAACGTGATTTAGTTACTATAAAAATGAAGGCAAGTAACATCAAGCCAGCTCATCCTGAAAGAATCTCAAGAATACAAGGCCCTCTAGCATTTTTTTTTTCCAGAGGAAAAGACCATAAAGTCACTCTGCTTTATTAAGAAACCTAGTGGGAGCAGAGAAAAGTTTTAATAAGCTTATAGCTACTCTTGACAGTTGAGTAGTAAATACTAAGCATTACTTCATAGGAATGAGTAAGTATAACACCTTCACAGGCTGTTTCTATAACATATGGACTGTTAAGTGTTTGAGAAATAATTTGTTTGTTTTTGCAGCTCATAGTTTAACGTAATGAAGCACTATTGAGTTGAATAACTAGACAAGAAACTCCTTAGTTATGGGGAATTATATTTTGAATTAATGAATTGCAAATTGTAAGCCAATCCAACTCCCATAAATATTATGAGGAAAGAAGTAGCAGTCCTACCTACACAAATTTTCAAGGCAAAATTATTCTGTGACGAGAAAAAGATTTAGAGCATAATTAAGGTTCCTAAAATATAAGTACTTAAGAAGAGACTTACCATATGTTTAAAATTATTTGAGACTGCATTTATGATCTGTGATAAGTATATATTTTCTGGAATGCAGAAAACCTCTTTAAAGGTTTTCTGTTTTATTTTTATGGTATTGTGCGGCTCACCTCTAGCAATTCATAATGGGCTTTAAAAATTCAAATAATAAAATAAAGATTTTTATTCTGTGCCTGTGATAGTTATTTCACTTTACATAGAAAGCACTAACTCATTGTTGAAAATACAAATAACTTAAAACGGCAGGTTTAATAAGCCATATTCTGGAAACATTTTGTTAACACAGCTCTATGATATAAATATAGAGTGTTATTCAAGTTTGAATGTTAATTAATTTGGGAAATGATGGTCTTGGAAACAGTCTTCAATCTCTGTATACACAAGGTTTCTAAGAAAAATCTGTAATTTTAATGGATCATTTGTTTTAATTGGCTAAAGAGTCTGAAAACTAGATACTACCCCATAAATAGGGAAGAGCACTGAATCTGGAGTCAGAAGCCTTGAAATCCAATCTGGCTCCATTCCAAAATAATTACATAACCCTGAGCAAGTCATGAACATCTATGATTGTCTTTATCTCTCAAAGATGTAAAATAAGATATAGCTGGCCTTCTTCAAAAGGTCGGTCTAAGAATGAGAGCAGCTAATGCAAATGAAGATGTTCTAAGTAAACGTTCATCGCATTAACAACAACGTTGTGCGAAGAGAAAGAAAAGAAAAACAAAGGATTTCATAGTCTAATAATCTAAGAAATCTTTGATGTGAATGTAAGAGAGAGAGAAGGGGGAGGGAGAAAGATTTCTTAGAGACTTTCACAAAGAAGGAATAGATTCTCTCTGTAAACTCAATTGACCTTGGGACTCTCCCTACCCCCCCTTTTACATGAAACATTTGGAGAACACTCATGGTGAAAGGTAATTTCAGACGCAAGGAGGCTGTGGTGGTTTTACAGTTGGGGTGTTAAGGTGTGCCCTCCAGGAAACTCAATGAGGCAAAGCTGCTACAAAATTGATGAGACTCAGAACTGCTCGAGGGTGATTCCAGAGGAATGTTTCCCGTTGGCTTCCTGTAAATGTATTTGGTACAGGATCAGCCTTCATAGTTCTCTGAAACTGTTCCTCACACGCAGTGACCTCAGCAGGGTTAAAACCAAAGTGCCAAAGGAATGACATGTTTCAGGAAAGTTCGCCTCTAGTTTCGAATATGTGCAAGGCCTTGAAAATCCTTGTCATTAGGACTGTCATCATCCTCGAGTGTTTTAGTCTGACCAAGACACGAGGCTCATGGAGGAAACTCCCTGAAGAGGTTATTTTTTCTACCTGGGACTTATTTTCTGTATTTGCAAAATGAAGGAAATGAAGAGACCCCAAGATCTCTTCCATGTCTAAAAATGTCTACCAAATCATAGCAGAACATAGCCCCCCCAGCCCCACCTGGATCTCTCATGGCACGTAGAGTCACCCGCACCTCCCCCATCTAAGTTAGCCATTAAAGTCTAGAGTATCAGTTCCAGAAGACTTATATGAAAAGTACAGCATTTACATGGCCCAAGTCCACCTAATTATTCTCTTGGGCACCGATTAGTATCTTAGATTAGATCACTGTTACTATGCCAGATGCTGAGCTAGAATAAACCATAGTACCCACCAAACACTGAACCAGAATGCAGCCTGTGGGTCTCTTTTCTAAAGTAAATGGACCATTCCCAAGAATTGGTTCTAGAATTGAAAAAGAATGGTAGGCAGAACAAATTGGAAGGTAACTGCAAGTAAAAGAAAATACAATTACTAAGCTCCAGGTATATTTTGAGTATTTTATCAGATGTGGATGTTCCTGTAATGGACATTGTGAAATGTTCTGTCAGCTTGAAAGCAGGCCTAGCTTCTGAAATATTATTTCTACACAATGTGGACTCTGTTCTGGGATGTGAAGAGCAGCCTTCGTCATTCATTCCAAAGATATTATTTTCTTTTTTTTTTTTTAATATTTTTTTATTATATTATGTTAGTCACCATACAGTACACCCCTGGTTTTTGATGTAAAGTTCGATGATTCATTAGTTGCGTATAACACCCAGTGCACCATGCAATACGTGCCCTCCTTACTACCCACCACCAGCCTATCCCATTCCCCCACACCCCTCCTCTCTGAAGCCCTCAGTTTGTTTCTCAGAGTCCATAGTCTCTCATGCTTCATTCCCCCTTCTGATTATCCCCTCTTTCTTTATCCCTTTCTTCTCCTACCGATCTTCCTAGTTCTTATGTTCCATAGATGAGAGAAACCATATGATAATTGTCTTTCTCTGCTTGACTTATTTCACTTAGCATTATCTCCTCCAGTGCTGTCCATGTTGCAGCAAATGTTGAGAAATTGTTCTTTTTGATAGCTGAATAATATTCCATTGTATATATGGACCACAACTTCTTAATCCAGTCATCTGTTGAAGGGCATCTCAGCTCCTTCCATGATTTAGCTATTGTGGACAGAGCTGCTATGAACATTGGGGTGCATATGGCCCTTCTCTTCACTACGTCTGTATCTTTGGGGTAAATATCCTGTAGTGCAATTGCTGGATCATAGGATAGCTCAATTTTTAACTTTTTAAGGGACCTCCACACTGTTTTCCAGAGTGGCTGTACCAACTTGCATTCCCACCAACAATGTAGGAGGGATCCCCTTTCTCCACATCCTCTCCAACATTTGTTGTTTCTTGCCTTGTCAATTTTTGCCATTCTAACTGGCGTAAGGTGGTATCTTAGTGTGGTTTTGATTTGAATTTCCCTGATGTCTAATGATTTTGAACATTTTTTCATGTGTCTGTTAGCCATTTGTATGTCTTCATTGGAAAAGTGTCTGTTCATATCTTCTGCCCATTTTATGATTTGTTTATTTGTTTCTCGTGTATTGAGTTTGAGAAGTTCTTTGTAGATCTTGGATACCAGTCAAAGATACTATTTTCTGTGTGTCAGGCACTGGACTAAGAAAAAGGATGGACATAAGAATTAGGAAATGACTTTCTTACTCTGCCTTGATACCGTATTAACCAAGAAACAAGTATGTATCCAACCTACTGATACTAACCAGTGACCTCCCCCTGCAAAAAGAAGAAAAAAAAAAAAATCTAAGTACTTTAAAAACACATGGCCCTAAATAAAATCCTAACTTTTTTTTTTTAGTGTAGTCGACACACAACATTGCATTAGTTTCAGGTGCACAACATAGTGAGTCAGCTTCTCTGTACCTTATGCTGTGCTCACCACAAGTGTAGCTACCATCTGTCAGCATACAATGCTATTACAATAGCATTCACTATATTATGTTGTGCCTTTCTTTCCTGTGACTTATTCATTCCCTAACTGGAAGCCCGTATCTCCTGCTCCCCATCTCTCATTTTGCCTATCCCCCCCCCACTCTGGCAACCCCCGGTTTGTTCTCTGTAAAATTCTGACTTTTAAAATTATCATGTGAAACAGCATATTATGAAAAGCACAGCCAAAATATCATGACTTAAAAAACTTCACACTTAAAAAAATTAAAAGCCACAGTAAAAAATCAGAATGAACAGAGAAAGAAGTCATTTCACCTTGCACAAGCTGTATTGGTAGAAAGCAGTTAATCCTCTATTGTACCTTTAATATCAGGATTAATTCCTGGGTCTTGCCTATGAATGGCATACCGGCTTAAACCTGAGACCTTTGTTTCCCTTTATAAAAGAAAATTAAAACAGCACCTAAGGTCAATAAGAGCTTTTAGAAATAAAAATTTCCAGGTATTAGTTCTAAATCTAGAACTTCCTTAATTTTTTTATTTATTTTACTTTTTACAGTGTGAGTGTGAGCGGTTCCATGGTTATAATTTGGAGGGAAGGGGGTGGGAAAGTAAATTTAGTGCACCTAAAAAGAACACAAACAGCATTTTTCCCTCTCGGCTGAATGTTAAACTCATTAAAAGAACAAGAAGCATTTCATGCATTACTGATAACAGTACCTCTGTCATAGACAGGAGGCCAGATTGGAGCCATAAATGGAGCCATTGTGTTCATTACCAAATGTGAGATATTCATCCTCAAAACTGATCCGCCTCCTGCCAGAGACAGGTAGACATAATGAATACATAAAAGAAACCTTTTATTTTTTTTCAGGGAGCCATACTAAAAAACAAGTTATTAGGACATTAATCATCAGCTGAAAACAGCATTCCAGTAGAAAAAAGCAAAATCAACATAAGTATGTGTATCGTTGATATGTTTGCAAAGTTCAACGTGCCTTACAATGCGGTTAAAAGCTGATATTTCTCAAGTAACCTTGGAATGCTTTTTCTTATTTCCATAAAAACAGTGACAAGCTGAGAACAGTTGAACTCAGATTCTCATCTATGAATGTTGAATTACTAAATTTAATTGAAGGCTGTAAGCATGATACAGTCTTTTAAAGATTGGGCATTTTGACCCCTTCCCTTCAAAGATGCCTGGAAAATGTAGTTAATAACGTGCCAGGGAGGGAATGCAGGCCCCCAATGCCAAGTTCAGCATTCCCTTCCCCCTGGGCTCGGCTGTCTTTCTACCCATGTCCAGCCCAAGAGGGGCCGCATTTCCATAGTTCGGCAACTATCTTGAAATTTCGATATCTTGGCAGAATGTGTCCCCTGTCTGCTTGCTGGAGGCCTCAGTTTTGCCTATGACAGTATTTTATTTATTCTTTAGAGCCCCTTATGCTCATAAACATGCCCATTAGTTTTACAAATTACCACATTAGTCATAAATGAGTTGTCCTCCTAATATAGCACATAACTTATTGTTGCATTTTATTGGACCATTTATAATAAAATTATGGAAAGTGTTAAATAACCCTCAGAGAAAAAACGTATTCATCATCTCAGCAAAGGTGTAAGTGTTGCATTTTCTGCTATGGTATTTGTAGGGAATTTATATTCAGAATATTATGCTATTTCTCTAAGAGGACTCTTGGGTTTCTCCATGGGGCCGTTCCCCCGGTCTTTCCTCTTCACTAGGTTTCTTATAAAAGTCTAAGCCACTTACAATGCTCTGATTTCACTGTCTAAAAAAAAATCATTTGCTCCTTCCAAATCGCATGAGATCTATTAAATTTGTTCTTTAACTTAGCAATTAAAGTGCAGCGTCAAAGCCTGAAATCACCTCTTCCCCTTGTCACCAACTCCTAACAGAAACATTGGCACTAACACATGTGACCTTCAAAATAGCAGTTGCCTCCCGTAAAGCTGATGGTGTTTTCCCCGGAAATGAGAAATGTGGAGCCACAGACCTAAGCTCGTGTTTAGGTTCATTGAAATAGTACATCTCTAGCTGAAACCAAAGGTGCCCTAATCATGAGATACTCACAGAATTTCTTCTCTTTCTTTTTAGCGTTTACAAATATGGAAATTTTCTTACCGGGCTACCAGGAGCTGTATTAGCCTCATCTAATGAAAGCTAATATGCAAAAAAAAAAAAAAAAAAAAAAAACAGAAAGAAAAAAAAGAAGTTGAAGCACATTGAATTAATTATATCTGAGATTTGACTTACACATTAGATGATTAAATATGTGCATTCGAAAGAGTCCCTGAAGGTAGTCTAGTTACTTTAAATAATTGTCCAGGGCCTTTTGGCTAAAGTGACTTTCCCCATGTATCTTGCTTTTGTTATCTTAATTTTTCAGTGTCTTGATTTTGTGCTTTCTTCATGCACTACCTTCGATTTAATTCAGTATGCATTTCTAGAAAACAAAATATGCCGAGAACTGTACTAGAGCTTGCAGGGGAATAGAAAGGTGAGAACGTGTGGCCCACCTACCCCTTGAGGGCTGTGTCTCTAATGTGGGAGATGAATTCACATGCCTAATGCCTCAGCCATTCCACCAGTAACTCCAGTGCAAACAGAGAATCCATCATTTGTTTTTGTTACAGTACGAATTTATCAAATCAGGTGCTGAGTTAGCAAAATTAGATTGCAGAATAGCAGGAAAATTAGACAAACAACTGATTCCCAATATAGGATGGTGAGCTAACAGCACCAGAAAGGAATGTGGGGCCTCCAGAAAGAGTTGATCTCCAAGTTGAGTCCTGAAAGAGTGGAAGTGGGCCAGACAATCTCCAAAGTGAAACAGTGTCTGGGCGGAAGAACAGTACCTCTAAACCTTATTTATTCCAAATCTTTTCAATGTTGTAGAGAAATCAAATTTCAAAAACTATTCAGGAAATGGATATAGAATCACCAGATATTTTTATTGTCGATTAAGACCATTTAAACAACCACCAACTACTCCTATCATCACTTTTTTAAGGATAGGATGTTTTTGCACTAAAACCATAGAAAAGGGAATAACCATAGAATAAAGGACAATCCTTTAACTTCAGTAAGTTTAGCATCATTTCCCCCCATTTTACATTATAAGTGATCTTTGTCACATCGAGCACTCGTCTTGGACCAATGGTGGTGAACTGTTGCATCGGAACATGACATCTTTGGGGACCCCTGAGCCATTCCTAGAGAATGGAGTACCAGAGAGATGGTTAGAGGCAAGACTCAGAGGCGTGCACAGACGAGACATGAAGGACCTTGAAAGTTATGCTGAGGAATTTGTTCTTTTTCATTCTAAATGCATTAGGGAGCATATGAAGGAATTTTGCAAATGCACCATGAGATTGCATTTCAGAATGATCACCTGGAGACAGTAGAGCTGACTTTTGATGATATAGTATGAGTTAGCTGGATCAAAAAGAGAAAAAAAAAATTTTTAAGGCTAACTTTGTAGATAGGGAGAAAATAGAAGGAAATTAACAGTTTCAAAGTGAAAAATTATAGTGACCATATTGGACCAATAAAGACATTTGAGAGAGTGAAGGAAATACGTCAATAAAACTCAATGGCTAAATTTACAGGGAAAAAGAAAAGGGGGGAATTACTAAAAAATCTTAAATTTCTGCTCTAACAGTTCATTTAACAGGTGGGAATGCCTCAGTTCACTCAAATAGCAATCACAAAAAAGAAGAGCCGTTGAAGGAGAGTTGGAGGAAGTTAGAGGAATGTGCTTTGAGAGGTGTTGAACTTGAGATATCTGTAGGACATCTGGATGGAATCTAGCAATTGAAGGCATGATTCTGGGGCTTGGGGGGAAAATCCTGGCTGGAGACATAATTGGAGAAGTTACCACTGAAGAGAGGTGATCACTGAAGCCAGGGGATGAATTGGAGGGTCTGTTGTTGAAGAGAACAGGTCCCAGAAAGAAGCCTTGTCAGGCAGGGACAGTGAGAGGAGAGTCAGGGGATTCATGACCATTGCTACAATTGCTCTCATGTAAGCAAAGTGCAGTGGGAAATCAGCCGTGTGAGAGACTCATAGAAATGGCGTAGGAGCTGAGCTTCAAATAGTGAGGTCTGAGGGGGCACCTAAAGGAAGACATTCGTTTCCTTTCTCTGCTTGTGTCCTCAGACATGACTGATCGCTCCACCGATTTTATTTTTCATTCAACCCCTTCTCATAAGACCTAGGAAATACAAAAAGAGAACTTTTATTTTTGATTCATTATACCATTATCAGAATTTTATTTTCTTTCTTTAAAAACATGATCTCATTCAGGCTTCTATTTTTCATTTCCTTTTATCAAATTTCTTTTGAATTTTAATAGTCTATCCTACCTTATTGCGTGTGACTTCTAGGAATTAAGGAAATAAAACGCAGGATCAGAAGTGAGTACAGGGAAGCCTGGGTGGCTCAGTCCGTTGAACATCCGACCCTTGGCTTCAGTTCAGGTCACGGTCTTAGGGTTGTGAGTTCAAGCCCCGCGTGGCGCTCCATGCTTAGTGCAGAGTCTGCTTGGGATTCTCTCTTTCTCACTCCCTGTGCCCCTCCCCTGTGCTCTTTCTCTCTCTCTTTATCTAAAATAAGTCATAAATAAATAAATAAATAAATAATAAATAAATAAATAAATAAATAAAGCAAATACAGTACAAACCCTTGTCTAGGGCCCCTTTGGATGCTATTTACATAATACAAGATATAACACCACAAAAATTGACAGTTCCTCTGTGTTCATTAGCATGTTATGCTATACAATTCACACTGCGTTTTAATTTGAATTAGTAAGTGTGAATTCTGTCACAATACACTAAAGTCGTGTGTGTTTGGCACTGGGGACTTGGATAACCCGAAGCTGCTATGTTCTTTAAAGCTATGTTTAGAAGTGGAATCAAGAGCAAATTGTTATTAACAATAATAATTATGAAGCTACCATTTATCTCCCATTCACCAAGTGCCAGGGGCCATTCCAAGCATTCACAAGCAATGACTCATTTAATCCTCACAAAAATAGTTAGGAATTGTCATGTTTCCATTTGACAGATGAGGACACTGAGGCTGAAACAAAATAAGAATCACTTGGCAGAGCTGGGATTGAAATTCAGATCCAAAGGCACTGCTTTCAACAGTGATCGGAAATGCGGCTTCTCTAAGAACTAGATGTCTATGTTCCGGGCATCGTGGAACTGAGGCTGCCGGGAGAAACTCTCATTTCTCTTGATTTTGCTTTGATAAATCACAGCCATTTTCATATGTCACTGCCACCTTTGGACATTGAGGAAAGAAAAGACAAATAAACCCACTAACAGAACAACAAAAAAAAATCAAATGATGTAAAAACATTTAAGCATATCTAATGAGTAATCAAAAATCAAAGCAGAAATAAGTTAAAATAACATATCAGTATCAAATATGTCGAACTGAGGAAAGAAACAGGATTTTTCAATGACAATCTAGTCAGTATAATTCAATTGCCATTAAAGAGTATGCACTTAATAACTGAAGGGAGAAGTCAGAAAATCATTCAGTGAATGAAGGGGGAAACCAGAAACCCCTCCTAGTTGCTCATACGGGTTTTAAGTTGCATACTGTATTATGCTATACTATTCTATCGCATGCTTTTTGTGTGTGTGACTGGATATCAGTTTATGACTGGAGCAATGCTATACTATCATGCTTGGAAACTCGGGACCATATCTTGTTCTTCGTTGTATATTTCAAATCACCTACACAGCCTATGTAATATGGACTCAATAAATTCTCATTGAATTAAATTGTCTTCTCTACTATATCACCAGACAGCAAATATATCCTTATTACACTTGTGATCAGTGCAACACATTTTAAATAATGAATGAAAAATGTGCCTTCCTAATAACTCTCTCAGTAGCAAAAATCCAAAATTATTACAAAGGAGAAATGAGCCATTTAAATGTAGAACACAGCTCTGTGGAGATGATCCATTTTGCCCAGCTCCTACCTTCCATCCTTTGAATGAACGTGACTGACTTAAAAAATATTCACCTACCATGTTTAAAGGCTTTATTCAGATGCTTATAAAAGCTTTCTTTCTGACTGTTTTTTTGTCTGTTTATCCTCATATTCTTCTAGGAGATTTTCCTAATCTTGAGGCTTTCTTGCCTATATTGCAAACAGTATCAGTGTTTGGTACTAAGCGTGTGCTTCTTGTTTGTGTGTCAAAGAAATATTCTCATCATTGGTCGATAACTTTTAATGTAAATTTATATATATATGTATATATATATATATATGTAAAAACGACAGATAAAAATCTTTATATGTTAAAATATAATTAAATAGAATTTCTAGTGTTCATTTTCAAGAATATATGAGATTGTTTCTCTTTCTCTTTGAAGTGCTTTATAGGGAGTTTTGCTGTATTGCTTTTCACTGGACCTTTTACTACCATCAAAGAGACAAATGGGTTTAGTCCAGGAGAATCTTTCATGGCTCCTATTTCAGTTTTAATCTAGGCTTACACTGAGGTTTTAACAGGCAGTATTTCTATTTAGACAGTGTTATCTTTGCAAAGTATTTGATTTGGGAAGTCTGGATTTTTAATATGATAGTTAAATCTCAGGTTTAAGTTTCTTATCAGTTTTTAGAATCATGACGTGCTTCTCAGACATCTTCTTAGATATTATTCTAATTATTGAACTTCAATTCAGAAATCAGAAAACCTAGGAAGATGCCATTTGTGTGTTCCCAGCCCTAGAGAAAGAGAATATAGCTGTGGCAGCCGAAAGCAACCCTATGGCTCTCTTGATCTGGACACAACCGATTGTCACATTTGATTCCAACACACCACTGATGTACAGGAACATATTGTGTTTCAACTGAAGCAGAGTTGTTAAAAGTTTAATTTTGTTCTTCTGGGGAAAAGAAGACATTTCCTGAAGGGAATATGATTGCGTTATCATTAAAAATATATATGCGCATTCTCTTTTTAAAATAATAACCTTTCTTGAAATTCTGATTTTCCTTGAAGGAAATCATCAAAGGTTTTACTTTATTATTATATTAATTATTGTTATTGTTTATAATATTAATTATATAATATTACATAACATATTGTGCAACATATATAATTGATACTTATATATAATTTTATATTACATTATAATATAGAACTTGTAACACATGTTTTATTTTTATGTTTAATTATTATATTATTATTTACCATATATACAGGGGTGGACCCTTAAGACTTAAGCAGTCTTTTTTTATCTTAATTTTTTATTATTATTTTTAATTGTGGTAAAATACACATAACATGAAATTTACCATCCTAACCAGTCTTAAGTGTCCAGTTCAGTAGCATTAAATAAATACATTGCCTTTGTTGTGTCCTCATCACCACCATCCAACCACAGGACTCTTTTCATCCTACAAAACTGAAACTCTATCCATTAGACAATAGTAGCTCCTTATTCCCACTTCCATCAACCCCTGGCAACACCATTGTACTTTCTGTCTCTGTGAATTTGCCTCATAGACGTGAAAACATCCAATATTTGTCCTTTCATATGTTCTCTTTTAATAGAGCTGTTGCCCTGTTTATAAATACGTAGGAAGAAGACACTGTAAATTACCCAGCTGAAGAAGGGAAACAACAGTGTCTGTTTTCCCACCAACAAGCAGCTGAGACCAGGCGAGGCAGCATCTGGAACATCGTGGTTGAAATCTAGGCTCAATTTTTCTAATAACTGAGTGAGAACAGTACTTGTTATTTTTCCTATCTGTGACCCCCCAATACGTGCATTCTGGGTTTACTTCCAAGAATGGTCTATGTCAGCCACTCTCTGTCATGCAACTCAGTCTCTACTCTTTGCCTGTTAGGTTCGCTCTCTTTTTTTTAACTTTTATTTTAATTCCTTAGTTAACATACAGTGTTATATTAGTTTCAGGTGTACAGTACAGTGGTTCAACCCTTCCATGCATCACCCTGTTAGGTTTTCTTAACACTCACACACGAACACACCAGAAATGGAGCAGCCATGTGTCCATTTTCCAAGACTAATAGTTCCAAGCTAATCTGTTCAGTTCTTAGCTCTTTCACGGGAAGAGATCATTCTGTGTGTGTGTGTGTGTGTGTGTGTGTGTGTGTGTGTGTGTGTGTGAAAGAGAGAGAGAGAAAGAGGGTGGGAAGGAGCCATGTCTCTCTGCATACACTAGTTTAACTAGAGGATATACCTCCAATTTACAAAAAACTTCTGAAACATCCACTCCCAGAATGCAACCAAAAATAGGTAGATTGTTCTTTTATTCCTTTTTTTTAAATAATTTTTATTTTGTTATATTAGTCACCATACAGTACATCCCCAGTTTTTGATGCAATGTTCCATGATTCATTGTTTGTGTATAACACCCAGTGCACCATGCAATACGTGCCCTCCTTAATACCCATCATCGGCCTATCCCAATCCCCCACCCCCCTGCCCTTTGCAGCCCTCAGTTTGTTTCCCAGAGTCCACAGTCTCTCATGGTTCATTCCCCCTTCTGTTTACCCCCCCTTCATTCTTCCCTTCCTTCTCCTACCAATCTCCCTGCTATTTCTTATGTTCCACAAATGAGTGAAATCATATGATAATTGTCTTTCTCTGCTTGACATTTCACTTAGCATAATCTCCCCCAGTCCCGTCCATGTTGCTGCAAATGTTGGGTAATCATTCTGATGGCTGAGTAATAGTCCATTGTATCTATGGACCACATCTTCTTAATCCAGTCATCTGTTGAAGGGCATCTCAGCTCCTTCCACGGTTTAGCTATTGTGGACAATGCTGCTATGAACGTTGGGGTGCATATGGCCCTTCTCTTCACTACGTCTGTATCTTTGGGGTAAATACCCAGTAGTGCAATTGCTGGATCATAGGGTAGCTCAATTTTTAACTTTTTAAGGGACCTCCACACTGTTTTCCAAAGTGGCTATACCAACTTGCATTCCCACCAACAGTGTAAGAGGGAACCCCTTTCTCCACATCCTCTCCAACATTTGTTGTTTCCTGCCTTGTCAATTTTTGCCATTTTAACTGGCGTAAGGTGGTATCTCAAGGTGGTTTTGATTTGAATTTCTCTGATGGCTAATTGTTCTTTTATTCTTAAATCTACTTAATTTAGTATAATTTGAAATGACCTTTGAGGATAGAAAAATAATGCCTAACTGAAGTTAATATTCTCAGTGTGCAGAATAAAACTGAAGACTTTTAGCAGTTCTTGAAATATGGAGCCAAGTAGAAGCATTAGAATACCAGCTTTTTAAGAAAGAATTTATACGTTTAAATATATATATTATAAAGTCCTTAGAAACAGGCCCAAGACAACCCGAGGGAACACAGATTTGTATGATGAGTGTTAATAACAACTTTGAAGGTTGTGTCGTTCACGGGTAAAAGCGTAGTTTGAAATGTTAGCAAGGAAGTAAGTTCCTTGGGTGTCCTAGATTCTTCTACTGCGTAGAATAATGCCTAACTCCTAGTAAACAACAAATATTTGTTAAGCAATTCAACAAACATTTATTAAATGACTGAATGGATGGACTGATGGACAGACGGATAAAACATATTAAAATCCCAGCTTGGGAAAACCTCTCTCTATATTAAGCAACTTCTACACACTA
Organism: Ursus americanus; assembly: GCF_024610735.1. Classification (NCBI taxonomy): domain Eukaryota; kingdom Metazoa; phylum Chordata; class Mammalia; order Carnivora; family Ursidae; genus Ursus; species Ursus americanus. The sequence goes on along the minus strand of NC_142136.1, from coordinate 15,878,135 downwards.
GATGCTCATTATTGTAGTTACAAGCACTATTCAATTATATTCATGTAACATTTTGAAATTTTTGAAGCTTGTCAATTGAGAGTCAGATTACAGTCAGGAAAATAGGCCAATGAGAAAGCATTCAAATCTTACTTGAGTAAATAGGAATATTCATAGTTATGTAGCCCAGATACTTTATTTCTTTGAGATTTAAGGACCAGAGATTAACTGATTTGCTTAAGGTCCCCTCCATATGGTTGCCGGAAAAGTGTAAGTTTTGTATGTGTGAGAAGTTAGAGCCCGATGGTTCTACACTAGGTAACTCACTTATTCACTCAGCAAACTCTTATGACTTGTTTCCATAAATCTGTAGACTCGTCCAAGTATGGGGGAATCTAAAGATGATGGGGAATAATCATTTAAAGGAGACACACTTATAAATAAGTAAATATGTAATTCTAACGAAGGGAACCTGTGTGCATGGATCCTGTGATCTCCTGACAGCAGAGTCTACATGTTATCCACCTTGCTATCCCGAACACTCTGCGGAGGGCCTGGCACCTTGCGGACATGCAATAAATGTTTTCTCAAATTGACTTACACCCACCAACCAGTATATTAAAAACAGGAAATAAAAGAAAAAAACAAGCTGTGTGATTTCCTCTAGACAAGTTGTAATTTACTATCTAGGACAGTCTCACCAATCAAACATTTATCTCCAGTCCTTGAGAGGATAATTTACCTTCAACAATTATTATTAATACATTTTGCCAACTTGGGACCATAGCAAAATTGAACTTGTGAAAAATGCCTGTCTTTTTTCATCCTTGGAGTAATTATACCTTTCATAAAACTATCTTTGGAGGGTTTTGAGATGACAGTGTTTTTCAAATCTCAGGTTGCAAAAGCAGAATCATTTTATCAGTAATGTACAAGATAGAGACATGTCCAAGGTTACTCAAGCAGGGTCATAAATCAACTCCTCGACAATGTCTCCCAAGATTAAAAAAGAAAGATCATATAATATTTGTAGATGGAAAGTCTCATATAAGTTGTCATACATTAAAAATGATGCCAAAAAAAAAAAAAAAAAAAAACCGCAGAGAAACGCAGTAGTTCTATTATTGACCAGGCCAAAAAAACATTTTGATTATTGGGGGATAAAATGGGTGTTGATAATTATTAACATTACAATTTGGCAAAATACTTCATATTTTCACTTGCCAAATGAAGAAAAAGGTTATCTATATTTCCACGATTATTAACATAGGAAAGCAATAAAATACTGCAAATGAGTGATAGTGTATCTTTTTTGTCCTTGAAGTCTGCTGCAAATATTCATTTCACTCCTATTAAAGACAAGTTAATTATATTAGATTTCTTAAAATCAGTATGTGCTTTGAAAGTGCATATTGAGAAATTTGGATACCACTACATTTAAAACACAAAGTGGCCGATCCCAAGTGATTCTGACTGAAATAAATTAATAAACTGAAGTGATTACAAAGACAATTTGCAAGTAAAAAATAATCCCCCTCATTTTATTCTTCAGCCCTTCAGTATCCCTGCTTCTGAATGTCACTTCTTCATCCCCTTGGTCCCTTGATTCTTTTCACATAGAAAGACATTACAGGTGCTTTGCTGCCACTTGCATTAGACACATTCACAAGTATTCCCAAGACCTTGCTGAATGATTTCCACCCAGCATCTACCATTAAAGGATTAAAGGCAGGTAGGCCCTATGCCTGGGCCAGACCCTATGGCTACCCCTCACTAGCTGATTGAGCTTGGGCAAGTTCTTTCAATCCTTGTGAGCCTCCTTTTCCCTATAAATCGAGTAAGAGTTGTCGGATGGCTATGAGGGTCAAGTGCAGTGGAACTTACACCACGTATACTAAACTTCCAACAAAGGTGAGCTTTCATTGTCGCCATAGGTAGGCAGTGCTTGTGCCGTCTTGTTCAGTGTAGATAGTGTGGTTCATTTAACTGACACTGGACTAAGAATCAAGTTGCCCTGGACCCCAGCTCTGTTACCCCGGGCAAGTCATATATTTCAGGACTTCAGTAAACAGTGAGGTATAGATGAGATCATCTCAAAAGTCTCCTGCAGCTCTAAAATTCTTTGTTCTGAATTAATTTCATGCTCTACATTCTTACTCATAACACTCTGGTAGATCACTGGAATTGTATCCATTTATCGTAAAAATGTCAAAATATCGTAAGACGTCGACCAAAAAAAAAAAAAAAAAGTGAACCCATGAAACCTGGTCATGTGGTCAGAGCCAAAGAGAATCCAATTTGATATAAAGTCATTTTCCTCAAGTGCTGTGTGGCAGGGATTCTGCTGAGTAGGGTATTTGAGCAGAGCACCTTGAGACCAATGTCACAGAAAATATTCCTGCAAATAATTAATGGTGTGTGTATATATATTGCCAGCTACCCTGTTGGAGCCCAGCAAACCTCTCAGAGCAGATTAGTGGTCCTTACCCAGGTGCCCGACCATTCCAATACATACTTCTCTCAATGATCATTATCCTGAAATAAATCCAAATTAAATTTTATGAACCAGGATTGAAATTATGTGCCTCCAGTATTGAACCTTCTAATAGCAGTTATTTTTATTGAAGTATTAAAGCAATTGGCTTGAGTCATCTTGGAAACACTGCCTTCATATTTCAAATATGGTTGGGAGGCTGTCAGCACATATTACCATGGATTGGAGATATTTGCTTGTTAAATGATTTTTACCAGGAAAAACCCATTACGGGAAACATCTTGTTTACAAGGGTGTCCTGGGGATAACAAATAGAAAGCAACATGTTACATTGAATTATAGGAATAAAATCAGCTGATTCAGCTAATAGATTCAATAGAAATACGAGACATTATTTTGCAAGTCAAACACAACTGCAACTTAATTTAACTGGCAGATTTCTACTGTAGGATGTAAATAGCAGGTAAAAAGATTCACTTGAAATGACAGTGGCCGCTGAGTGTTATTTCAACACTCTCATTCAGGCCCCATTCTCAGTGATTCTCCAAAAGCTATTTTCTCTTCCTCATCTACACAGAGAGAAAATAAAGCAGCAGCACGAAGTATATTTGAGACAGTGAAAAGAGCAGAGGAGAGATTAAGGGAACAGGCATTGAGTGAGAGAGTTCTGGGGTTCACCCTGGATGTGTGGACTTCGAGAAGGGGCTTAACTCCTTGGAGCCTCAATGACCTCATCTGTGAAATGGAGACCGTCACGTAGCTGGGGTTGTTGCGGAGTCAAATGTGATGACATAGAAGTAAAATTTAGCAGGATGCCTGATACAGAGAAATTATCGAGGGAATGGAAGCTGCACCAGTGATAGCACCATTCAGCCTCAGCTAACAGATGCTAGAAGGGTGAACGGATGAGAGACACGCCCTTTCATACCATATGTTATACACATATCTCTTACGGTGGATTGCCAGTTTTGATGGCCACAGAGGTAGTATCTTAATCGTCATCACCATCTTGGCAGCCTTCCCGCCTGCATAGTGTGGGAACCCAAAAACTTGGATATGAATGGAATAAATGAAAGAAAAAAAATGAATGAACAATGGGAGCCTCACAGTCCCCCAAGAGGGCCCAATGCGGACAGGATCTGCGAAGATGGCATCTAAAAATGCCAGTATGGATGGCCTGCTTGTCCCAGGAAAAGCTGCGAGATAGGTTGTTATTGGCCCTAGAAATCAGACTAATGGCAATAACGACAGAACTTGGGTCCAAGGCATTCCCTCAGCAGACCGTATTCACATGTACCCCTGTTGTGCCTTTAGAGAATGACATAGTAAGACAGCATGAAGTCCTATGGTTCGAACCTTGAATAGCATTGGAACATCCATTCAGAATAATTAGAGGAGAGTGACATCTAGTCCGAATAAGGGTCAGAATGCCGTGAACAAGCCAGCACATTTGGACTCGTGATGTTCCCTGCTGAGAGACCAAGCCCTGTGTGTCTGACTCTGACTCAGAATTTTAGAGACAGATGTTTAGCAGGAGGCTAAAAAGGTCTTAGCTTCTTTGACCCTCCGGAGAAGAAATAACCAGAAAGGTTAGCATGTCACAGTTGGCCAAACCTGAAGTGATTGCTTCCTCCCAGCATACTTTGTGCTTTGGCCATGGTGCTTCACATGTTCTGCCTCTTCTGGGAATTTTGTGTGGGTGTTTTCTATTCACACTAGACTGAAACCTCCAAGACTGAAAATCTTTCTAAATGTCATGTCACCCAGCATGCTGCCCTGTACCCAGTAATCTCTCATAATAGAAGTATAGTTCAGAGTAACAGGAAGCACATGGAACTCAGAATCCCAGATACCTGTCAAAACCCCCTTCCAAGTAGCTTTCCAGTAGTTTCCTCCCCGTCTCAAAGAACCAGCCTCCAAAGTAGCTGAAGTATTGAAGGGGGGACACATCACACTGGTGCCCTTTTCCTTCACTCCACAAATCCAGCCAGTCATTTCTAGTCAATTGTGTTCTCTCAGCAGCTCTGGAATTGGTCCTCTTAATTCCATCTGCCATTTGCCTAATTCACACCACCGGCATTTCTTGCCTGTATTATTGCAAAAGCCTCCTCACCTCTCTAGACCACTGTTTTTCAGCCAGCACAATCATTCGCTATCTCAAAGCTGACCATCTCTCTGCCTTTAGTTCTCTGTGAAATCTAAACCATTTAGTGTGTCTTACAAGTCCCTTCTTGTTCTGTCTCCTGCTTCCCTTTCCAGCTTCATTCTCATCTCAGCCTCACCCCCCTCCTCAGACATGGTGAGATTTTCTTAGTTCCTTGAATATGGCATACTTTTTCCATTTGCGGTCTTTTATCCTTTTCATCTGGGACATTTGCCCCTCCCTGATCTCTGTTCCCTTTCTCCTTCTTCTCCCTTCTTCTAGGAAGACTTCTTGGACATCCCCATTCCTGGAAGGGATGGTTTAGCTGCTGCTTTTAAGCACCACAGCCTTGGGGGACAGCCATGGATCAGGGATTTTTTTTTCTAGATGAAGAGATGTCTAAGTTGAAATACAAAGAATGAGTAGGATCGAATGAAACAGATACAGAAAATGAGTAGGTACATGCAAAAAAAAAAAAAACCTTTGTTGAATCAGTGAAAAAATAAATGAATGAATAAATGAAAACAGTTTTGAGAAGAATTGCCTATAAAACATATCACTGAGACGCCAATGTTCTGTTGATCACTGCTCACTCCACAGGCGTATGGTAAAATATCCAAATATAAAATCTTCCCCTGGCTTTTTCCTTTTCCAGAAAGCTCAGAGCATTTTTCAGTATCTTGTGATAGCTCGTTTCATCGCATAAGGAAACCAAAACTGCCCAGCTTTATAGCTGGGACCACATCAAGTCAAGGGGCATCTCCAAGAAGTGAACTACTGGCTGGTCTAATGCTGACTCTTTTACCCCTAGAAAACCTTTGTGAAAATGAAATATATCAGGAAATGAGGACATTTAAGAATGGCAGGTAGCAGAAATACATACATACATATAATATATATATATATATATATATATATATGTTTATATATAAGGTAGCTGAAAGAATTGTTCTCTGTGAAAAGATCTGTCATCAACTGAACAATAGGGTTAATGTTAAGCCCCTTTATGTCTGTTGGCCTTGATGCCCTGTTCATTGAAAGCTATCATGATGTTATGTTTTCCTAATCTCGTGGCTTCTGTCATAACTGAGCAGGTTGCTACAGAAGCTGATGTTTGAAGGGCCCTGGTGAACCAGAATGCTTTTGCCACATGATGACTATATATGGTTGTTTGGTCTTAACTGTGTTTTCTTTGGTGTCTGAAAGCCAAAACAAAAGAGAAGGAGGCAGTAAACCCTGGATGTTCTAGAGACTGCAGATTACCAGCATGAATTGGGAGCCCTATGAAGGCAAACAGGTTTTTATAGCAGCCAGCGTTGCCCATGTAGACAAACAGACTAGAGCACCCCGTGACATTTCCAGAGACTTCCTTTAAAGGGGCATCCACTAGGCAACCCAAGTCACAAAATAATGGCTGTAGGATATAAAACAGTATGTGCATTATGGATATGCACACAAAGAACAAAAATGTCTGTTATCCCTAGTGCAGGGTAAACGACATGAAGTTCGGTGGAAAGAAAATTATTATAGGGTCAATTGTATGACATAATTCACTTGCTATAGACATCCCCCGTTCCCTCTTTCTTTTATTCCTTTTTCCTTTTATCGACTCTCTTTTCCTCCATTCATTGGATGAGCTTGGAACAGAGCAATCTACAGGAGCTTGCTTTGAATTCAGAAATCAGGGCGACCAAAGGCTCTCAGTCCACCAAATGAATCCCAATAATGTGGCCATTGTCATTGGATAGCAGCCCCAGAAGGAGGAGGGTTGATGAGTTTCAGAGGCACTTAAAACATCCCCTGGGCTTTAGTCAGAATTACAGTGTCAGTCAAATTCATTTCTTTCCCAGCTTCCTTTTCTTACCCAAGAATCAATTAGTGTTACTTAGATGTCTAAAGTCCCCAAGTTCCTAAGGAAGACTAGTGAGTGGGTTGGATTCGGAGACACATAGACATGTGTTTGAGCCCAGTCCAGTCCACCATTACTTGGGTAATCTTGGGCAATTCCTTAAATGTGCTGCTTCTCAGTCTCCCAGCCTATAAATAGAAAGTCACTCATTCATTCATGAAACAGTTTTGAAGGCTTAGCACTAGATACAGGGCTAGAGCTGGATTTTTAATGGTAAAACAAGAACAGGCATCTCCTCCAATGGCAGGTAGGTAAGGTCAATACATAAAATAAAAAGAGCATTATTGAGGTGAAGTTAAAGGGGAAAAAAATGAAGCATCCAATACATTTCTTGCTTTGTTGTTGGCACTTAAGACATAGTCCTACATCCTCAGGCCTGGTTTTTTTTTTAATCTTTCTCCCAAATGATCCTATTCCCCCTATGGAAATTAAAACTCCCATCCTTTCAATGACGTGATTCTCATTAAGGTATCAGTCTGATTTTCTAATTAAACAACAGAAATTTGCTTAAGGGAAATTTATGTTCTCCCCCAAATTTACTATTTTAAAACTGGAGCTTTTTAACTCTGATGAAAGTCAGATCAAGGCAACCAGTAACTACTAAGCACCTACTATGCTTTAAGTCATACGGAAGATTCAGCCCCCTTCTCCAGGGGTGCCAAAACCTATATGATTTGTGAAAATAATATATCCACATATTAACAAAGCATTTTAAAAGCAAAAGAAGTTTTAAATGATTGACAATGGAAGGGGCCTTACAAGATCTTATGTAATTTCAAATGAATTATGTGTTCTGCAACCACTGGCGGATTAAGAGTTCCGAGAAAGGAGAAATCATTTTCTTCGTGGAAAATATGAGGGAGACAAAGTAGAGCTTAGTGAACATCACCTCCTCCTGAGTCGCTCATCCACCAGCAGATTGCCTTCGTTTTGCCCTCATTAATATTCATCAAAGAAGCCAAATTCTATTCACCAGTTCTCTCCTCACCTTGTATGTAGTTTAACATCCTTTGCTTAGTAAAGCAAAGATCATCATTATCATCAATGAGAGCAAATACCGAAAACACCAAAGCTAAGCTGAGTCTCAGAAAATAAGTGAATTATGACTCTGTGCGTTTTGGAGGCACTCTTGTATGTAAACAGGAGGTCTGATAAACAGCACTGTCTTTGCAAAGCCCATGAATATATCATAGCTTATTTGATCCTCTCAGCAACTTTGAAAATAGGAAAAGATGAAGAAGGTTGACTTTCCTAAGACCACCCAGCTCATATCAGGTGGATGTGGGGTCAATCCGAAGCATGTGTCCTGTCTACCACTTAAAAACGTCATGTCAGAGAAACGTTGTTTGTTAGAAGTTGATAGTCACAACGGGGAATAGCATGTAATAACACAAGGATCAAGTGTAGACTAGATCCTTGCTACTCAAAATGTGGCCCACAGGCTGGCAGTATTGACATCAACCAGGAGCTTGAGATCCATGCAGAGGCTTGACCCCACCCCAGACTTCCAGAATCGGAAGCAGCAATTTAACAAGATCCATGCACTAAGATCTGTGCAGTAAGTCCGAGACACATCTATCTAGGAAGTTCTCATATCTCCAAATTGGACATAACATAACTCATAAAATTGTGCAGATTAATTAATATATAAAAATGCGCTTTTTCTATTAAAAGGGAGTCTATAAATGTAAGACTATAAAAATAATAATTGATCCATTTATACTAACTCAGCTGTTCATATTAGCATGTTGCCTTCCAATTGTGTATAAATAACACACATAGCTCTGGGGAATTTAAAGACAATCAAACTAGACTCGGTTCAGGTGTAACACTTAGCCCAGATGAGATAATAAATGTGTCTTAAGGTGCCAACTTAAATTTCCCCTGATGCACATCGTACTTAACTAATTATAGGAAGATCTCTTAATTTGGGGGGTTTTTTTTTCAGCAGATAATCTATTTTAAATAGCATTGTTTGTAGGCCAGTAAGAAAGGCCAATTTTAAAATATTATGAACTATGAAAATATGCCTTTTAAAATTGCAGATTTTGCCCCATGTTTATACTTTTTTTGCCTTATATTTATAAGGCAAAGGTTTAGATCTTAAAGTCCTGAAACACAAAGAGCATGGAAGCTGGTAAGAGGTTGTATGGAGACCCAGAGCCTGGCGTGCTGGCTCTTGATTCGGTGCTCCTCCTTCCCACCACGGGCACCAGCTGGGCTAACACACACCATGACTGTAATGGAATTTTCCTTCTTTTCTTTTTTTTTAAGTTTTCTATTTTTTTAAAGTTTTATTATTGACGTATAGTTGACATGAAATGTTATATTACTTTCAGGTGTACAACATAGTGATTCAACAAGTCTATACAGTACTCAGCACTCATCACCGTTAAGTGTAGTCACACCTGTCACCATGCAGCATTACCGCAATAGTGTGACTGTATTCCCCATGCTGTGCTCCCACCTCTGTGACTTATTTATTTTATAATAGGAAGTTTGTACCTCTTGATCCCCTTTGGCCCATTCCCCCACTCTCTCCCCTCTGACAACCACCAGTTTGTTCTCTATATTTATGACTCTGTTTCTGTTTTGTGTTTGCTTGTTTGGTTTTCTAGATTCCACATATAATTGAAATCATATGGTATTTGTCTTTCTCTCTCTGACTTATTTCACTTAACATAATACCCTCTAGGTCCATCCATGTTGTCGCAAATGGCAAAAATCTCAATCTTTATGGTCAAGTATTATTTCATTGTTATGTATACGACATCTTCTTTATCCATTCATCTATCAATGGACACTTAGGTTGCTACCATATCTTGGCTATTGTAAGTAAGGCTGCAATAAACGGAGCTCATATATCTTTCGAACTCGTGTTTTTATTTTCTTTGGGTGAATACCCAGTGGTGGAATTACTGGATCATATGTTATTTCTATATTTAATATTTTGAAGCACCTCCCCCATCCTGTTTTCCACAGTGGCTGCACCAATTTGCATTCCCACCCACAGTGCACGAGGGTTCCCTTTCCTCTACATCCTTGCCAACACTTGTCATTTCTTATCTTTTCCATAGTAGCCATTCTGACTGTTGTGAGGGGATATCTCATTGTAGTTTTGATTTATATTCCCCTGGTAATGAGTGATGTTGAACATGTGCTTATCGGCCATCTGTGTCTTCTTTAGAGAAATGTCCGGTCAGGTCCTTTGATGGCATGCCTTGGTGTTTTCGTAGAGAAAAAGGCCATGGGCCCTGAAATCAAACTGCCTGGAAGTCCCAGTTTTGCTCATTTTAAGCTTGAGTCCTTGTATAGACTACCACCTCAATTTCACAGTCTGAAAAGTAGGTACCCGAAACAGTGGTATTCAAAAAACATAGAGGGGAGTTTTGAAGATGTCCTGTAAAGGCCTTTGATTTATTTCCAAGATTTTACAGATCATGTCTACATTGATAATCAAACCCAAATCATTTTCCCATTCTTTTAAGGTATTTTCTCCTCTGTGCCCTACATCATTTTATTCACTGAACTCTCTGCAGATATTCAAAGAAGTAGTAATACTACTTAATAATGCAGCACCTAGGGGGCTCCGTCGGTTAAGCATCTGCCTTCGGCTTAAGTCATGATCCCAGGTCCTGGGATGGAGCCCCATGTCTCTGGCTCCCTGCTCAGTGGGGAACCTGCTTCTCCCTTTCCCTCTGCTGCTCCCCCTGCTTGTACTTTCTCTCACTCTCTCCCACTCTCTGTCAAATAAATACATAAAATCTTAAAAAAAAAAAAAATACTCTATCACTGTGTTCTTCTCTGCCCCTTCCTGTCCCTTCTTGAATGCCGGTGGCAGGTGGTCCTTTTGCCCACCTCCCAGGCATTCCCCGCTAACTTCTGCCTCCTAAGAACTGCAGATTCTGACTTTGCATCTGTGGTTCAACTTCCCTTTTGAATGCCAGTATTAATCAATCCACCTACCTCCTGGCTCTGGCCACTGGGTGAACTTCCTCTGGCCTCCCCATAGCCCAGCTCTCCTCTTCTTTATCTCTAGTTTTCTGTTAATGGCCACACCATCCTTCTCATGACTCAGCCAGAAATCTCGGTACCATCTGGCTTCTCTCTCCCTTCTCTCCTAAATACTGTTGAGCAGGACAAGCTGTAGATTCTACCATACAGATATCTCAGATTGCCCTCTTCCTTTCCCACTGCTTTCATTGAAGCCATCCTGAATTCTCACATACGTAACAGTGCCTTTCTACTGGAAACAAACTGAGGGTTTCAGAGGGGAGGGGGGTGGGGGGTTGGGTTAGCCCGGTGATGGGTATGAAGGAGGGCACGTATTGCATGGAGCACTGGGTGTTATCCGCAAACAATGAATCATGGAACTAATGATGTACTGTATGGTGACTAACATAACGTACTAAGACAAAAACAACACCTTTCTCTCTGCCTCTAGGTTTGCTTCCTCCTAAAACTTCAAAGAGCCCAAAGTGAACATTCAGGCTTTATCAAATGAGGATCTCTAGGCCAAAGGAATTTAATTCAGTGCAGGCTGGGGGGTGAATCTGACTTTAATAAATACCCTCCTGAGATACCAGTGCAGGTCAGACTTGGAATCTGATCTAAACCATTCTCTGCAGTGAAAGGGTGATCAGTCATGTCACTTCTCGGCTTCAGACTATTCAGTCCAAAGTTCTTAACATGGACATTTGCCATCGGTCCTCTGCCACCCTTTTCACCTGTGTCTTCTGCCGGATACCTAACCCTAACCCCTGTTGGCAGTTTGAAGGGTATCACCTGAGGGGCACCTGGGTGGCTCACTCAGTTAAGCGGCGAACTCTTGATTTCAGCTCAGGTCATGATCTCAGGGTCCTGGGATTGAGCCCCACATCAGGGTCCACACTCAGCGGGGAATCCACTTGAGGAGTCTCTCTCACCCTCTGCCCCTCCCCCTGCTCTTGATCTCTCTCTCTCTCTCTCTAAAATAAATAAATCTTAAAAAAAACAAAAGTATCACCTGCAAAGAGATACTGGAGCTCAGAGGAGTGGAGGGAGAAGAGACAAGGAAGGGACTTATTTTTTTTTTTTTTGAAGATTTTATTTATTTATTTGACAGAGAGAGAGACAGCCAGCGAGAGAGGGAACACAAGCCGGGGGAATGGGAGAGGAAGAAGCAGGCTCCCAGGGGCGCCTGGGTGGCACAGCGGTTAAGCGTCTGCCTTCAGCTCAGGGCGTGATCCCAGCATTATGGGATCGAGCCCCACATCAGGCTCCTCTGCTGTGAGCCTGCTTCTTCCTCTCCCACTCCCCCTGCTTGTGTTCCCTCTCTCGCTGGCTGTCTCTATCTCTGTCGAATAAATAAATAAAAAATAAAATCTTTAAAAAAAAAAAAAAAAAGAAGCAGGCTCCCAGCGGAGGAGCCTGACGTGGGGCTCGATCCCATAACACCGGGATCACACCCTGAGCCGAAGGCAGACGCTTAACCGCTGTGCCACCCAGGCGCCCCGAGACTTATTATTTATTGAAAACATGCTTAGCATTAGCTCGTCGGTCTTCACAAGTGTTACCATCACCATTTAAAGGATGTGAATTTATAAGCCCAAAGGAGTACAGTAGCATGCCTAAGCTTGGGCAGTGACAGAGTTGGGAATAAACCCTAAATGGTCAAATGTCAAGACATCTTTGACTTTTCCACATTCCTCCCAAGGGGTATATTTCTGAAAAATGGATGATGCCAGAGTACATGCTCTGGTAGATATGACCAAATCAAACAGGGTAGCCCTAAGTAAGACAAGTTCTAACATTGCTGTGGACTGCTGAGAAGCCAGAGAAGAGATCAGGGGAGCAGTAGGCATGAGGCAAGGATACTTGTTGAATGGATACTTCAGGAAGATCATGCATGTCGGAGAACAAGATAGAGATCTAGATGTGCACAGAGAGGTGGATGCAGGTAGCGCGGATGCTGCGTATATGGTCCAGTGGCTACCCCTGTAGAGTCCCAGTAGTAATTGCAGTCTTGGGATATCTACTCAGCCACACCCGGGCCAAGAATGTGCTAGTGCTGATGCTTACACCTTGGTGACAAAAGTTATGGCAACTTCTCAGTTGCTACAAAAGCTTCCACTTTGTCAAACTACTCAAATCATCTTTGCTCCAGGACAGACTGGTGCGGAACTCAGTGTCAATGCCAAGTAATTTGACTAAAGCAGTGTGTATGCCTATTTGTATTCAGACCCATGCCCAGAAGCTCCCAGAGGGGTGATAGAGTGTTGCTTTTCAAATGGACATAAAATATACATGGTTCTCATATTAGCTACTGCATATTTTTCTGGTGCCTATCGCTGATTGATAGCCATGGGTCTAAGTAATTAGGAAAGCACTGGGGCAAGACACTATGGTTAACATTTCATATCCTCAGACTAGTGAGATCTTCTCCAGGCCTTGGTTAAATCAGTTTTATTCAATTCACCTCTAAAAGCCTGCCTACCTTGATTGCCTACTAAATGCAGGGAACTGTGCTGGCATCCATGGGGCAGGCATGGATATAAGGTAGTAGTCAGAAAGACCGGAGTGTGTAATGGCTTAGGAAGCCAAAAAATATCCTGACGCCAGACTCCTGGGTTTGAATCTCAGTTCTGCCCCTCTCTAGATAGATGACTTTAAGCAAGGTTATTTCTCCTTCTTGGCCATAACCTCATCTATAAAATGGGGATCTGTCCCCTTTTCTGAGGATTACTTAAAGGATTAAATAAGTTGCTACCTATAAAACTACAATAGAATTCGAGCTTTTCAGGCGTTTGTTGTCTAGTGAGGGAGATAAGCTCAAAGGAAGGTAAAATGAGTAGTGGCTCTGGGAACCGGGAGAAGCAAGAGAATACCTCAGCTGGGAGCTGGACCGGAGGTAGCTTCATGAAGGAGGCTCAAGCTCAGATGGGTTTGGAAGGAGGGAGAGTGGAGGGCAGAAGTAGTTATAGGAGGAATCTCCAGGTGCAAAGAATGGGAGAAGTAAAGGTCTGGGTATGTTCTCACTAGGGTGGGCAGTTGACAGCATGGAGGTGGATAGGAAACCAGAAAACTCTTGAGGCTGGGGGTCAAGTTGAAGTCCCATTGTGGAGGCTTAGAGGCCTTGCTAAGTGCCCCAGCAGTGAGTCCATGAAGGACTTTGAGGAAGAGACTGTTCTGACCAGTGCTGTGACTTGGGAAGATCACCCCAAGAGCAACGTGCACACTAAAATGGAGGAATGGAAACCGGAACCAGGAAGACAGCAGGCAGAAGTGTCCTATCAACCAGATGAGACACAATTGAGTTCTGGCTAGTATGGCGATAGTTGGAATAGAAAAAGAGGTATGAAAGGAGTTTCAGGGTTGGGCACTGATTGCAGGTGAAAGGGCAGGAAAGGGGGAATCTGGAGGACTGACAGTTCAATCCTGGAAGGCTGGGAAGAAGAGAATTATCATAGGGATCCATTAAATAAGAAGTCCAGCACCCCATTCCTCACTGCCTTGGCAATGCTGTTTTCTTCCAAAATCCTAAAGGCAGCCAGTCAGTTTGCTAATGGGCGGTAAACCTGATTTTGCACAAACATTAGGGCTTGGTGAAGAGTTTTGCTTCATAGTGTTTGAGAAATGATGTAGAACACCTCCATAGAATACGCAGTCTATAACAGCAAAACTATCAAGAACCTTCTCTGTGCTCCAAATGAGATACTAGCTATGAACCAGTGTTCAAAAAAAAACCTTAATAAATTGTTTCAGATGTTACTAGAAAGGATGTTTCTGGAGTGTCAATTAGACACAATCATAGTTTGAGTTGAATAATTACCCTTTCTTGTATATATTTTGATGATACTTTTTTAAAAACAGACTAATTCACAAAAAGAAAAAGATAGCTCACATGCCATTAACTCCTTTAAAGAGAAAACAATTCATAAATGAATTGAATAATTTAAAAGCAATTTAGAAAAACATTCCCAAGGATAAACATTCAAAATATAGCCTAACTTTCAACAAACTGGGGGTAGGGACAGAAGAAGGCAAAGGAAAAAGAATAAGAAGAGAGAAGAAAGACAGAAAAGGAAGCAAGGGAAGGGGAATTAAATAGGATATTTTGGGAGAATAGGAAGACCAAACAAGAGAGAGGACGTGAAGACAGATTCCATGAGTGGTCAGATTTCCCTAGGAAATCCTCTCATCTGGAGGTCCACATTTCTCTGGAATGTTCCCACTCTCACCCTTTTCTTTCCATTCACACCGCCAGTTTCTCATCACTTTACCCCTGAATTAATAGATGCCCCTTTGCAGGTTCCCTGCCCCTCTTCTTGCCCCACTGTCCCGTGTGCTGTGACCACATTCATGTTCCCTCAGCATTTCTCCTATCAACGCAATTCCACATCCCCAAATCCACAGTCTGCCTTCCACACCTAGACTAATCGAGGCAAGGCTCTTAGAATCCTTCAAAAACGTGGCCCCTTGCACCTACACCCAAGGATGACAAATGAGACGCTGGTGAAGACCACACATGGAGTTTGACGGGTCCAGGTTCAGACCTTGTGCAGCCATTTCCAAGTAGCATCCTGGCTATCTCTGTTTACTCGTGAATAAAGCATTACAGGTCTTGGTGTATGGTAGCTATTACCTTCATTCTTATCTTCATTCTTATTCCCTAGTATTAGTTCACCCTAATCTGTACCATCCAGATGTTCCCCAGCTGGGCGCTACAACCCTCGCTCACTCCTGCAGATGTGCTAATGTTTTTCCCCCATCTCTAATGTATACGTTGGGAAACATCTATGCAGATAGCCAGGTACCTATGCAGAGTTAACAAAGAGTAACAAAACATGAGTGCCTGGGTTTTGGAGTTAGATGAATTTGAGCAAGAATTCCCCATCAACTCTTTACTAGCTGTGGGACTGTAGACACATTACTCATTCTTTCCAAGCCATCCTTTCCTCACTTGTTAAAAAGGACTGTGTGAGAGTAATTCAGCCAACATATATTTATATGTCAGTACAAGGTCAATGTTCAATAAATGGTCACTAGTATTAATTTTAAAAAGTGAGTGATAATGTGTTCTAGGTCCTCCCAGAAGTATCCTCTAGCAAATCCTGCCCCTTTATACCAACATCTCCATCTCTAAGACTTGGTATGCTGGTTGTATCATCATTCCACTGTAATTGTATATGCTGTCTTATGTCCGATCCACTGTCCTACCCAAGTTGGCGCTTTATGACAGTTTATCTGGGCAGTATAGATTGAAATAATAATCTTGTTCATTTATTAATTTTTAGGGATATGCCGTATGGTCTTATCTCCTCTAATAGTCCACAAGTTACAGATAGACAGGAAGTAAAGCCTATAAAAGCACCAGGGTTGGCTACATAATTTCAGAAGACCAGAGCAAAATGAAAATGCAGAGCCCATGGCCAACAATTATTAAGAATATTAAGATGCTGGGGCGCCTGGGTTGCTCAGTCAGTTAAGCATCTGCCTTTGGCTCAAGTCATGATCTCGGGGTCCTGGGATTGAGCCCCGCATCAGGCTCCCTTCTCAGTGGGGAGTCTGCTTCTCTCTTTCCGTCTGCCCCTCCCCCTGCTCATACTCTCTCTCTCTCCCAAGTAAATAAAGAAAATCTTAAAAAAAAAAAGAAAAGAATTATAAGATGCTGACAAAAGAGCCCTTACACCAAACATGAGGCACTGCTAACTACTGGACAACTTGCATGCCCATGAAACAAGCCCTGGTAAGTTCAATTCCTAGGAAAGTGTTAGACACCTCAGTTGCCTTTCAGCAATTATTACTGATTCACTAATTAAAATGTGCATGTCCCCTTTTAAGGCAAAATCTTCACAGCCACTGTAGGCCTTTTGGTCTGGATTCTCTAAATACTAAGCCGATCTCTCTTTTCTTCATTTAGTGTGTGTGTGTGTGTGTATATATATACACACACACACATATGTATGTATATACATAGGTATGTAACCAACCTAGAAGCAAAACTAAATTGTATAATTTCTTTCATATTGAAACATTGGTTTAGAAATGCTTCATTTTAACAAACCTTTATAACAACAGACATCTCTCCAGATGATACTCCATTGACATTCTTTACTTTTCAGACTTAAGTCCTAACTGTTTTAGGGTGGTCAGTACCCTGATAAGTTGTATTTCATTCTCTGCCAGAAAGTATTGATTTCACCAAGTCGCTGCCCACCTCAAGCCCTTTGAGCTTACGACAGGTGCAACTGAGCAGTTAAGATGTTTATTTAAGGTGTTGTCTTGGGAATCGTTTTATTTAATGCTAACTTCCCATCTCTACCACACATTTTGTAAGCTCTCTTACTCTCCCATACATAGGGTTCTTATACTTTTCTTCTTTCAAATCATGACTCAAAGACTAAAGAGAAAAATCTAATAAATAAAGTAGATGCAAACAGAGCCATCTGTGTGCTCTTCCCTGGAGAACAGAGCTTTCAGAAAGTCTTTTTAGCTCTACCCTTATTTCTAATCTTTGTGTTTCCAATGACTAATAAAGTGGATTGGTATATATGATAGCTTTTAATAGACACAGTTAACTTTTTTCACTCGCAAGGTTTATAGTTAAGAGTTTTAAAATACTGTCACGAGGTACATGTTTCATTGGAATGCTTTTTTTAATAAGATTTGGTGTTTGCGGTAAATGCCATCCACCTTCCCAGGCACCCGTGTCCCAGATCCCATCAGAGTCATTATTAGGTCAGCCATCTGGAAATGGACTGTGATAGACAAGAAGACGCACATGGATTATGGCCCCTCACTGAGAGCAACAGCACTGTTTAAGGGCCAGAGCTTAAGACTAGTGTGTCAGCCAGAGCCCTCTCCTCTTCAGGTTGGGAAACGTAACTCAGACAAGATTTAATAATGAAGAAAATTCATCATGTCTCACACTGAGAAGTCAAGGGAAAAGTAAGCTTCAAGGGAAGTTTAATTCAATGGTTCAGCAATGTCACCTGGAGCCAGTGTCACTCCATCTCTGCTCTACCGCCTGTGAAGTGGCTTCTCCCCAGAGCTGGCTTCCACTGGTTGCAAGATGGCAGCCAGCTCTAGCTGAGGCTAAATTCTTCCTTGTTCATGTCCAGCAGGAGAGAGAGTTTTGTTAAATTTCTTCTACAGAATCAATCAGTTGCCTTACCAGGGTTCCTTCTTCAGATCTCTTTGACTCAAAGTGGATCTGTGCCTAGCCCTGTGACTTGGTCTGTGGCCCAGGCCTGGGGTATGTTGGCTGGCTCGTAGCAGTCAGGGCCCACCCCTGGAGCCTGGAGAGTCAATCCCTGTAAGCCGCTCTGCCCAGAAGGCCTTAAGATTAGTAAGGGAAAGGAGGGAGCGGAGAGAAGGTGGCCATCTCTAGTTTCTCTTTCAAATCATCTATTTGGATATGAAGAAATTATTGAATTTAGGAGCCTGGGTTAAAATTTTATTGCATCCATTATTCTCTATTTTTTTCTTCTACCTTTTTAGTTAGTTAGCTGGACACTGAACCCTATGTTGTAATTCTTCATTTGCTCAGGAAATAGTTCATTTTACAGATAGTTTAAAGTAAGTTAAATCCAGTAGTAAAACCACCCATATTTAATTCTCTTTATTGTATGGCACAAACATGGACAATAGATAAGGTTACATGTAAAGGTACAGAAACCAGAGTGGTGTAAGAAGGAGCCTCATTCACCTCTGTTTGCTTCCCTCAGGGAAGAATTAATTCACCATCCAGCTTATTTCTGAGGTGAGAGTTCTTCAAAAGCTTTTCTTCTCTTCTAAATAAGAAATTAATTCAAAGTGATCAGAATTATTAAAATATTCTTTTCACTATAGAGTCATGACTTCACTAAAGCTTCTATATACTCCTTATTGTGCCCGTGGTTATGGGAGGCATCAGCTTTCCTTTGTGTTAGCCTCTTACTTTTGTTAACTTTCTATTATGAGACTTTTCAATCATACACAAAAATAGAGCAGTATATAATGAACTCGCGTTTTCTTACTTTCCCATTTCAGTAATTGTATTTGGCCAATCTTATTTCATCCCTAGCCTCCTATTTCCATCCACCTCCACCTTCTCCACTCCTTGAAGGATTTTTTTTTTTCAAATTAATCTTGGACATTATATCATGTTATCCTTAAATATTCATATATGTTTCTCTAGGAAATACAAACTCATTTTTTTTACAAACTCTTTTTTTAATATAACCAAAGTACCATCATCATAACTAAAAGAAAATTTATTTTAATAATGCTTTAGATTCTATCTAATCCACAGTGTTCAAAGTTTGTGGAAGGTATATATTTAAGTAGCTTTATTCCCTACATCTGATTGGATAACCTAGTTCAAAGAGATAAGAATTACATACACAGAAGGATGAAAAAAGCTACAGTCTCATCAAGTACTAGATTGTGTGGTACTAACCTGACAACTCTGCGTAGTCAGAGCAAAGCGAGGGAGTTGAACAATGTACTGGAAAAAAATATCTGGGCCGTGGTGCAGCTTGAGATGAGCCTTGGAAAGCACTGCAGAACCTTAATTTTCCTAAAAGCTGGGGATAGGATTTCAGGTGCTCAGGCCCAGTGTAGATGACTAGAATAAAGCAAGAATAAGCGTGCAGTGTATAGAGGATGGTGGAAAGTGATCCGCTATGTGTGATCAAGTGGGGAATGATCACCGTCCTTGAATTTGCAGAAAATGGATTAGCCCTTATCCGTGAGATCCCAAAGAAAGTGCAGAGGAGCAAGGGGATGAAGAGCAAATGGTTTCAAGATGTTTGAAACCTGGTTGGAGGTTTAGCTCCATTACATACCAGCAGTGTGACCTAGGACAAAACTTGACAACTCTGAAAACTCATTTTTTTCATCTGTATAATCACATGAATTCCTGCTCTTCTATTACATGGGGACTTTTCCAAGGTCCATTGAGAGATAATGTCATTAGTCCTTTGTTATTTGCAAAGCAAATAAGGTACTAAAGATTGGGATATTACTTGATAGTTTATAAATTACTTTCAGATTCATCAGCTTGTTTTTCCTTTTTTGTATCCAGTGAGGTAGGTCTCATTATCCCAATCTCCAAATGAGAAAACTCAGGCCTCAAGAGTTATTTGCCACTGTCACAAGTTGTAATTGAAAGGTATTGTTACTGTTATTCCTATATGATTAAAAAAAATTCTAGGGTAAGCAGGATACTGACATACATCTCTGCATGGCATCTAAGGCTTTCCGCAGTGGGAAAGTGTAATAGGCCATAAAGTACCCACATGAAATTCCCATCCATTTAAACTTCCTGATGTAGGGGTTGCAAATGGCTATTAGTGCAAAGTGAATCCCACAGTTCTACTGAGATCTTCTTCACCTGGGATAATAATTTGGGTGGTTTCTACAGTGATAGAAATGATAGAAGGGGTAAAAGAACCTAAAGGAATCTCAGGAAAACTATGATCTCTCCTCTATTGTCTATGAACAGACCAGAATTCTTTAATATGAGAGATATAGATAAATGTAATGAAACTGATTTTTAAAAATAATCAGGGATTACTAGGTGTATAATTAAAACTTAGATTTTTTAAATTGTACACAGTGGGATTTAATAATATCTATTCTAATAAAAATAGGACTTAGAGCTTAATTAAAGTGACACCACTGTCATTCTGTTCTTCAAAATTAATCCATGCATCTCTTTGGTTTGAGCTAGCTAGTGCTGCTGAGCTAGCATTTTTCACTGTTCTTTACAAAACTAACCCCCAGCTATTTGCATGTTAACAGTAGTTCATTTGAGCAAAATTATATATGAGATGAGAATAATAGGATCCTGTTATATAGGAAGATAGTAGCTACTTGCTTGATCAAATCATCTTTTAGTCTTAATTTTCTTCCACAGGGTATAATTGACCTCCCAAAAATAAATGTACAAAAAATGATATTTTATGTATATCAATGTATTCATATGTACTGAAGAGATTTCCAGAAGAAAATATTTCATATATCCCTAAGTATAAGCTTTAAAAGGTAAGGCCTGTCAAATTTTTTCTACTAATTGATTCTTGGCCATTTCGCACCCTATGACCTACACAAGCAAATTTGATATAAATGTGACACCTGCCTGTTGGTAATGGGATCCCTGCCTGATTCGTGGCACTGGATAGTGGAGGAGCCTTTGGTTATAGTCTCCCCATGCCGAGCTTTGTGATTTCACACTTCATAATGCAAGAGTATTACTTTAAAATGCATTAAACTTCTAAAGATAGCAAATAGCCTTTTGGATAATGCATTTTAAATAGACTCTGAATTCAGAATTTTTAAAAATGTTCTTTTTGTAGGACATCATAATAGCTTTTATAACATATTGCACCCTGTTGATATGCCCTACCCTTTCTCCCAGGATTTACCTTCTTCTTCAGAAGAAATCAGCACTGTAGTTGCAAACCTGTTTATGCTGCAATCTGAGCCTCCCTTTCACTCTCAGTAATAGGCCTGTTTCTCATTCTTTTTTATTTTTAGACGCCATCTCGCTGTCAGTAGAACTGATTGGGTATTGTTTAATATGGAGAGGCCTTATAAATAGCTTCCCTGGCTAAAAATTGAACATGGAGATTTCAAATCAGCAGCCCCCCCCAATACATTATAGCTATTTGTTTTGTAATCTTTTTATTAGAGAAGATGACAGTGTATTCTGACATAAATCATCACTCACATAAATATGATACATATTTTAATCTCCATGGAAGCATTAAGCTGTAGTACACTTGTGTCAAAGAATGCGGACATCTAAAAGACAGATAATAAATATTTGAAGCCTGAAAACACTTAGTTCTAAGTTTTCATTAAATATGTATTTAGTCCAAATGCATTAATATTCTGTAACCAATTTTAAGACTTAATTATGAATTATCTACGATGATCAAAGTTATTTTGGTAAAGTTGGTCTCTCAGTTTCAAGTGCTAAATGGAATAAAATGAGCGTGAACTTAATGGATTAATAAATTAAATCATCAATTTGGAAATTGCTATCTACTTCTTAATAAAATCTAGATTTCATCTCTTTATCAAGAGTTCTGTAAAATTATACTCTACGTTTTTCCCATTTACATATCAGCCAAATTTAAAATGGTTAATAATGTTATGGAAGTTGGAATTCCTTCCAAATTTGGTTCATTTAATTTCTGACAATGGATGGCCCCAAAATTTTTGGAAATAAAGAATGGGAATATTTGGAAATTTTCTCTGGTTGCTTTTAGGAGAAAGTTGTGCTTTTCTGGATGTAACAGTGTTCGGGGAGGGAGAGAGAGGGAAATGTTATTACAGGTTAGGGCCCCTCACACACACAATGAAATTTCTGATTTTACTTTAGCCAAAGGATTCACTAAAGATGGGCAGGAAGACTGCTCGAAATCTCATTTTTCCACTCTACCTCAATAAGTTTAAATGGTGATTGCATGGTGAGAAATTATAAATTCTACATTTAAATGCATAGGAACTACATATAAGCACTTTGAAATAATGTCTTCATCTTTTAAGCTCTAACACAGTGAAGAGAATGAAAAGTGACGTGGAATAAGGAAGCACTGAGAATAAAAAAGTATACGGAAGAAGGGTAGGGCTTCTAGGCAGACAAATGTTGGGGGGCAGGCGGTGATCCAGGCAGGGGGAACAGCATACACAAAAGCACAAAGGTATGGGAGGGCCTGGATAACTTGCGGAAAGGTTAGAGCAAAACGACAGGTGTGAGAAAGAGAGGAGAGTGGGGACAGTGGGCCATCGTTAGGTGTGAAGGGCTCTGAACTTCAGAGGTGTTCTGTCTCCTCCCTTCTGTCTACTGTAGAGAACCGTTCAGGAAGTTGAGGAAAGCAGTGCTTCACTTAGTAATAATGCCAGCACTTGTTGAACAGCTCTTATTTTAACATGTATTCGTCTCTATTCCACCACACTTCTACTTCTCACACTACAATAGCTTTAAAAAATTAAGTGCTTATTCACGAGTAGCCCATTATTTGTGGGGACACGTTTCAAGACCCCCAGTGGATGCCTGAAACTGCAGGTAGGACCAAACCCAAAAATACTGTGTTTTCTCCCTGACAGGCATACCTGTGAGGCAGCTTCGTGCATCAATTAAACACGATAAGAGATTAACAACAATAACTAAAAGTAAAGTACAGCAATTATTGCAATATATTGTAATAAAAGTTACGTGAATGTGGTCTTTCTCTGTGTCTCGCCTCCAAAATATCTTATTGTACTCTACTCTTCTTCTTGTGATGCTGTGAGGATAAAATGCCTCCATTTAAGATGAAGTGACGTGAATGATGTAGCATTGTGACATGGCATTAGGCTCCTACTGACCTTTTCACCATACATCAGAAGGATTATCTGCTTCTGGACCATGGTTGATGGCGGGTAACTGAAACCACATAAAATGAAACCATAGATCATAGGGACTACTGTATTTGGTTACGCTAAGTGTTTGTACATAAGTTATCTTCAGACCTTACAGCAACGTGCAAGGTGGGCATTATGACCACTAATTTCCGTAGGCTCGTCAGAGCAGTGATTTAATCAAGGCAACCCTCAGAAAATGGCAGGGTCAAAATTCTGCCCCCAGTCTCTCTGGCTCCAAACCCAGCCCCTTTCCGGGACATGACGATGTCATTCTTCCATTCCATAAATACTAATTGCACTCCTCTCTATTCCAAAAACCGGGTGGAGACACATTGCTGTCCACTCTCTGAGAGGTTCCATTTCTCCGCCTGTGCACCCACACGCTCCCGTGCACATCTGCTGGCGTTAAAGCAGGGGGAAGATCGCCTGAGAGAAACTGTCTGGGGTGGGGGTGGAGCGGCAATGTCAGGGGAGAGGAGCCCAGAGCTGAAACAAAATTACATTCCCCAAATAGCTTTTTTATTCCTGCCAAGTAGTGATAAGTTCCCAGCATGCTCTGGGCCTAATTGATAAGCAAATCTTTTTAGACCAGAGCAACATTATGACTTTCATGGTCCCTGCGCACTTTTGCTTTTGCCTTGTGGCTTCCTTCCTACATTAAAGATGGGGGGGGAGGCACCTGGGTGGCTCAGTCAGTTAAGCATCTGCCTTCAGCTCAGGTCATGATCCCAGGGTCATGGGATCGAGTCCTGCATCGGGCTCCTTGCTCAGCAGGAAGCCTGCTTCTCCCTCTGCCTCTGCCTGCCGCTCCCCCTGCTTGTGCTCTCTCTCTCTGACAAATAAATAAAATCTTTAAATATATATATATATATGATTATCTATAATATATATTATATATTATAATGTGATATAAATAACATATATAATATTTTACAACTATATTGGAGTTAGGGTGAATATAATCCAAGTGGAATTCATTATTATCTATTCATTATTATGACATTCATTTTCTCCTCCTGATTTTAAAAGAAATTAAAGTTTTAAAACTTCTCTGGGTCCCTATCAGCACTATGGCACCTGGTGCTGTGAGTCAGTCAGCCCCGCTGAAGACTGGAGTGTTAATCCGCCTCTGGAGTGTTCGTCCTTAATGGTAAAGGAATGCAGAGTTAGTATCAGAAAGTGCCACCCTCATGGGCACGGGTTGGAAACTGAGTCAGAGTCATTTCCATCCATGAGACCAGCTTCCTAAGAGGCTTCAACAGGTGGGAGTCACTTTCCACTAGCTCGCCCAGTGAGAATATATGGAGAGAATAAGCTCCCTGAACCCCTAAGGAAGGAGAACCTAATGGACAAAGGCAGCACGGTCTCCTAAAAGAAAAAAAAATTCTTACATCATTAAATCATACCTCACAGTGGCTTGGGGGTTACTATCAAAGAAATATAGATAAATGAACAAATAGCATTTTTTAAAAAGTTATTGCAGGGGCGCCTGGGTGGCTCAGTCATTAAGCGTCTGCCTTCGGCTCAGGGCGTGATCCCAGCGGTCTGGGATCGAGCCCCACATCGGGCTCCTCTGCTGGGAGCCTGCTTCTTCCTCTCCCACTCCCCCTGCTTGTGTTCCCTCTCTCGCTGGCTGTCTCTCTCTCTGTTAAATAAATAAAATCTTTTAAAAAAAAAAGTTATTGCATGCCTGTAATGTCCCCAACCCTGTGCTAGCCTCTAGGATATAGAAATAATATTATAATATAATATAATATAATATAATATAATATAATATAATATAATATAGTTATTGTATTTTATTACAATACAATACAATATAATATAGACACCAGTACCACCCCTTAGGGGTTTGTACTCTACTCAGGAAGTTATGCTCTAATTAAATCTTCCACAATTAAGTTATGGCTTTGCCTTTCATGAAGATTTAATCGAGTTTAACTTCTGACAAACGTATTTACTACAGGATAGGAAGCGACTTTCACAATCTGACTTTTAAAAGAAAAGCAACAGCCGACAATACATGACTGCCTCTCTTGATGCTGTTGCAGTAATTTTCCAGATCTCATTTGTCACGCATTAAAATTCCCAAGAACCAAGTACCTCAGCCCTGGAAAATGAATGCGAGATGAGATCACAGGTGGATCTGGGCAGGAAAGTGGCAGGCAAAGAGCTAGAAATCCTCTTAAATACTTTACACCTCCCAAATCTTATCATGGTGAAATTATGCTAATCAATGAAACGGTAGATGTGGCATTTAGAAGACCTGGAAACTGCCAGCGATGGAGAAGGACGGTCCCAAAGTCTTGGAGTACCAGACCTGGAGGAATTTGCCTCTTGAATAGCAAAAAGACAGTGATTGCAAATCTGATGAGTAAGTACAAGAGCGAGGAAATAAGTGAAACTGATAAAAACAGATGCAAAGAGGGGAGAGACATGACAGATTCTTCCACAGCCAATTACAAAGGAAACGAGAGCGAGTCTGCAGGAGAGCAAGCCAGCTCGGCCATGCCTGCAGGAAACAAGCCATGGCAGAGAAGTTTGGTGGCGCTGCAAGGCCTCCGCGTTGGTTCACATTCGTGCTCTCTGGAGACCCGGCAGCGAGCGCGGCACACGGATCCCACTGGAGGAGCCGTGTGTGCGGAGCCCACTTTGATGTTGCCCGAGTCTCCTGCTTGAGCCTCTTGCTGCGTTCTCAGTGCCAGAGAAAATGAAAAATTGCACTGTTGCTCCAGAGTGAAGGGAATTGAATGAGAAGTGAACGCTCCAAGTTGGGCAGACAGACCCTCTGGGGATGAACTTTCGGAGTCGCGGCTTCAAGTTATTTTGTGGCCCAGAGTTGATTAAAAGAGCTTTCCTTTGGCACTGCGGCTGTTGGAGGCAAGAGAAAGAAATGCTAATTTCTGAAAACCCTGCTCGCTGCCCCCAAAAGAACAGAAAATAACGAGCGCTCTGAAAGAAGACACAGACAGACACGTGGTTCTGGTTCGGAACCAGAAGGCAGCAACATACAAACCATGGCCTCCCTCTCCGATTTGGGGAAGAGTAGAGACCAAAAGCCACCTATGGTCCTTGGGCGGAAATCAAACCCTCTTACTTGCTGCCTTTCACCGTTAATTTCATTGAAACGACCCCACCTTAACTGGGGCTCTCGGAATTTATTCATGCCAGTAACTCAGCCTCTGAAGAGTGCCAGGGGGACTGAGCTGCTGGGACTGAGTGATGGCTTTGTGAGGTGCCTGCTGGCTGCCCAGCGGTCTCTGAGCCCAGTGGCAGCCCTGCGCCAGCCATCGGGGAGAGATTCTGATTGTGACTGATACTGAGTGATTAAATCTGTTTGAAAAGTTAGCCAGAAGACAGAGAAATTGAAAAGGGAATGTAGTTAATTCCTTTTGGGCACTGCCTTTTCCCCATAAGTATTAACTCTTTGCAATCTTGAGACTGCCTGGATTTTCATGTTTTCAGCCGGATGTATGGATTTGAACCTGGCCGAAAATGCCAGTTTAAGACCTACCAAACTGTTTGCCAATGTGAAAGGATGGAAGTGGGGCCATGAGAGTTTTTAGGGCATTCAATTTGCATGGAAAGATCGTAACAAGTGTCCAGTGAGGACATTTGGACCATCACATTTAATTTGTGCCATTTAGCAAAGATTCTGAAAGTAGAGAGATAGACAGAGTGGGACTTACAGACTTTCTCTGGAATTGGGTCGTTTTTCTCTACCCATTCTACTGCCAGAGGTGGAAGAAATCGGTACAAAGTGTTCTTAAGAGATGCTGTTTCATAAGAAATTGACTCTTTGTTTGTGTATTCCCTTGTGAAAATGGGTGTGCTGTTTTAATTTAGCTGAAATTTATTTCATTGTCTCTGGTTCTTTCCACCTGAGCATGCTGGGTTGGAGGAGGCAACTTGTCAACCTCCCTGGTCCTGGAGAAAGAATTCACCACCCTCCGGACCCAAGTACTGATTCTGCTACTCACCATCCAGATAAATCAATAAGACTGATTTTCTCAGCTCTCTGGCAAGTTCACCACATACACAAGCCCACTGAAGACAGAGCCGGGTTAACATAGATTTCAAGCCTTCTTTTTGTTTTATGCTTTTGTCATTTTGTCTTGTGAATATTCTCGAATGAAACATCAGGAGACTCTTTGGGAATAAGGAAAGCTGTTATACCTTCACTGTGCGATCACCTGGGGAGAGTAAGGGTGCATGAGAGAAGCAGCTTATTAAGTGCTTCGGTAAAAGTAAAAGAACAAATTTGTCACACTGCATGACATTCAAAAGAACAAATGCTTCCTAGATTAAAATGCTAAGGAAGGTAACTCTGGGGAGAATGGAAAATTCCAAAGTCTATTCATGATAGGGGATGCCTGAGTTGAAGAAAGTGATTTTGCTAGGGGGTAAAAGCAAGAGATTTGTCTTTCTGTGCATTTTAGTCATTACCAGCCTGAGCTCCTTGAGGCCCTAGTTTATCATTTCTGATTTCCTAACATCTTTCATGACATGTAGCACAGAGCAGGCACTCAGAACACATTTGTGGAGCTACAGATTAGTATGAAAATCACATCCATGTGCTTCAGTGGTCCTCTCCACGATCCTAAAATGGCAGAGATTTGGGAGGAAAGAGTCTCCTACATGACCCTGAACAGCAAAAACCATGAAACCAATGGAGTACTACGGTAGAAGCGCCATACAGAAAATGTACGCGACATGGGAGCAAAGCCCACAAGTGATTTTGTTAGGTGACAAAAACGTGGAGTTGATGGGCATTCTTGTTTTGTCTTCCTTTTTAGGGAGGCTGGTCATTTAGGTGAATAGTTTGGAAAGACAGTGAGCCATTGCTGATACACCCTCCAAAAGCGCACACACCCCAGCATAGCAGCAGCAGCTTGCCCTAAAGCACAAAGGATAATGATAATAAAGGTTTTTGTTAGATTATAGTTTTATGGGATCATTATAATCAAGTCTATATGATGAAGATAGCCACCAGAAGACAAATGAAAGAAGTGAGCTATTTCTGAAATCTTTTTTTTTTAAGATTTTGTTTATTTATTTGAGAGAGAGAGAGTGAGAGAGAGCATGAGCAGGGGGAGAAGCAGATGGAGAGGGAGAGGCAGATGGAGAGGGGGAGGCAGACTCTCCACTGAGCAGGGAGCCCCATGCGGAGCTCAGTCCCAGGACCCTGGGATCATGACCTGAGCCAAAGGCAGGTCCTTAACCAACTGAACCACCCGGACACCCCTGAAATCTTTTTCCCAAATAAAGATGAGCATCTCATAGTCCTTTTGCTGAGTAGAGAGATGAATCAAGACATCGCCACAATAGTACATATTAACTCGTCTCAGCGATGATCACATTCTCTATGTTACTCAATTCCTCTATCTATAAAAGGCCCTTACAATATACCACTTTCATGCAATATGCAAGGATAATGGGAAAATAATCATTGCAGAATGCTTTCAGATACTCGAAGGCATGGAGCAGCAAATTGTGACACACCGGCCATGTTCTGCCCACTGCTTGTTTTGGTAAATAAAGTTTTATTGAAACATAGCCATGCTTATTAATTTACATATTATCTACGGCTGCTTCTGTGTTTCAGCAGCAGAGCTGAGTAGTTGCAGCTGAGATCATGTGGCCCACAAAACTGAAAATATTACTGTCTGGCTCTTTACAGTAAAAATTTGACAACACCTGCTCTAAGAAAAAACAATCTTAGTTTTAGGGGCTGAACAAATGTGCTGACACACACTGTTATATAAATGACCAAATTACCTACATTTCCAAGCCTCTTAACAGTGTGTTTGTGTGCGCGTGGTGTGTGTGTGTGTGTGTGTGTGTGTGTGTGTGTGTGTGTATCTTACTGAAACCACAACAGATGACATATCCAGGCAAAAAAGGATTGAGTTGAGTCAAGTGCAGATAGCCACCACCAGTGACTTTTCCTGGACAGTGACCTGGTAGGGACTGTCAGTTTGGTTGTATTTATAAGGAGCACTCATGAGTGCTGAGCAGTGGTTGAGAAGGAATTGACCTTAATAAGAGAAAAAGCCATAATTGGCCAACAATGAGACATGTCAACCAGAAAAACAAACTCTGAAACCACATCAGTTATTTCAAATGAGAGAAGGGACACTTTGACTCCATTTTGTGCTGGTCAACCCACAGTGAAGACTGTTCAGTTTTGTACCCCCGCATTTTTAAGCGGTGAGAGACAGGAGAAACTCAGGGAAAAGAGAATGACCAAGTGTGGGTGGGGACCTGAAGCCACACTATATAAAGAATGATATAGGAAATTGTGATAGTTGACCCAGAAAAGAGAAGACTAAAGGGTAGACACAAGCTGTGTTCAGTGTTTAAAGAGTTCTATGTTCACTGTAGCTCTGTGGTGCAGTTGGGACCAAGAAGAGGAAGTTTTTGTGGTTAGAGTGTGTAACTATGGAGTTGGATGGTCTCAGGAGTAAGTGGGAGTGTTGTAAAGATGATTCAAGTATCAGTGGGCTGGTGAGATTAATGACTTCAAAGACTCCTTCAAACCCTAAAACACTTGATTCTGTGAGAAATCTCCATAGGGCTGTGTTCTGAGCTGCTTCATCTCATGGCTTGGTGGGATAAAGAAGAGGCAGTGGTTCTCCAGTCCTAGCAATATAACTACTGAGGTTTCAGTGAGTGCCTGAGGTACCACACCTGAGATGGAGCCCATCTCAAGCTTTGAGAACATTGGTAGCTTCGATCACTCCTTTTCTATCTGAACCAAGATAAGACAGCACAAAATTGATCCTGCTCATCAAATACCCTGCTCCTTATGTGCAAAGTTGGTGGCAAGCTGAGGGAACCATGGAATATTCATGTACTTTCTGTTGTCCCCTTCTTCTGTCTGTAACAGACGTTTAGTAATTTTCCAATTCCTGCAGCAAGGTTATGAGGATCACTGGGAATATAATTACAAAGTGCTCGGGAATACTTTAAAGGAAGAAGCCCTCATCTTTCATTATCATGTTGATTACCAACTACCACAGTAGCCTACTCCTCGAGATCATCTTATTCTTTTTCATTTATGCTAAGAGAAAGGCTACTAGTTACACATGATTTTAGTGCTCTGGAAAGAAATGACATGAAATGAATAAATCATGTACTACTGCAGGTTTTCAGGCAGGGCACAAGATTACTAAATTATGCACTATGTAAAAGAGGGAGCTAGAAAGAAATCAATCTTCGGCCAAGCTTGAGTGATCCATACACTGTGATTCTAATGGATGGGTTAGGGACCCTCTGTGCAGGAGTTCTCATAACCTAGTTAGGTTGGTAATTAGGACACAGGGACGACCAAAAGGGGAAAAAATAAGAGTGTTGAACAGCAGCCAAGTGAATTTTGGAATAATGAAGAAATATCAAATAGGGTAAATCAATGGAGTTAAAGGACACAACGGGGAAATGAAAAACATTCAAAGATAAATTAATGTAGGCCCAAGGGTTATGCAAGCAATTTACTATAAATATACTAGGAAAAAAGAGACAGATGTAGGTGAAGAAGGAAGTAGAAAATTGGTAAACCGTTGTTGGAAGTAAGAAATGCATAAAACAAAGAGTGTGACAAAACAGAAGATCAGTGGAGTGGGAAGAAAAGCATTTAAGAAAAAATAAAGACATTCTTTCATAGACATTCATAGATGGCATACTTTTTAGCAAAAGTTCTTGCCATCTCATCATGTATTATAATATCCTTACAAATTTAATGTAAAATAAATTAGGCCAGCCTCACTTTCAGTTATGAAGACTGGGGCTTCATGTACAGTGTGGTGACAATAGTTAATCATACTGTGCGACATATTTCAAAGTTGCTAAGAGTAAATCTTGAAAATTCTCATCGCAAGGAAAAGAAATTGTAACTATGTATGGTGACGGATGTTAGCAAGATTTACTGTGATCATTTTGCAATACATACGAATATTGAGTCATTATCTCGTCCACTTGGAGCATATAATGTTATACGTCGGTTAAACCTCAATAACAACAAAACCAAACAACAGTGACAACAACCACAAAACACCTGAGGCTTCAGCTCCTCCCACAGTCACAGAAAAGAACATGTTTTTACCTCCTAAACACATATGCAGAGTTTTAGCCAATCCGCCTGTTTAAAAGGCAGCAAATTCATGATTCCATTCTTTTTCTTTTAATTGACCTATAAAAAGGTAAAGTGCACTAATCTTGTGTGTACAGCTCAATTAACTTTAATGGATGAACATATTCCTATAGGGACCACTAAAATCGAGATATAGAACATTTCCAGGAGCCCTGAAGGTTCCTCTGTGTCTTCTCCGTGTGTATCCCCCCCATATAATTATTACTCAGATTTCTAATGCTATCAGTTAGTTTTTCCTGTTCAGAACCTTATATAAATGGAATTCTATAGTATGTACTCTTTTGCATCTGGCTTCTCTCATGTAACATATCTGTGAGATTCATCCCATGTTCCTGTCCGTACCAGTAATCTAGTCTTAGTTACTGCTTCATAACAGGGGTTGGCGAACTGTTTCTGTAAAGGATCAGATAGTTTAGGAAAAAAAAAAGTTTTGTGGGCAATATGGTCTCTGTCTCAACTATTCAACTCTGCCTCTGCAGCACAAAAGTAACCACAGACTCTAGGTGAATGAAGAGTGTGAGTGTGTCCCAGTAAAGCGTATCTGCCAGGATTTGGCCTGTGGGCCCTATTTGCTCAATCCTACTCTACGGTATTCCTTTGCATAAATATACCACTATTTATTTCTTCATTTCCTTGTTGACAAACATCTGGTTTCTTTCCAGTCTTTTGGTAGAAATATGCATGCATTTCGCTAGGACATGTATCTCAGGGTGGAATTATTGGATCGTACACTTGTTATGATCAGCTTTCATAAATACTGCCAAGCAGTTCTCTAAAGTGGTTATAACTGGTTTACCCCTCCCCCCCACGGGTGACAGATGCGCTGTTCTACTTCCATGCCAATACTTGATACTTGGTAGAGGCAGGTTTTTTCATTTTAATCATTCTGGTGATTGTCTGGTAGCTTTTCTTTGTGGTTGTAATTTGTATTTCTTTGGTGAACCATGATGTTGAGCACGCTTTATTTTTTAATGTGCGTTGCCCATTGGGATAGTGCCCTTTGTGAAGTTCGTATTCAATTCTCCTGCCCATTTTTTTTTAATGGGCTGTTCTTTTCGTTATTGATTTGCAGGAGTTCTTTATGTGTTCTGACTATAAGTTCATTATATGTACCGTCGATTGGATATCTCCTCCCAACCAAGTTCTTAAAGCAGTCATAAGCAGTTGATGTCATGACTTTTGTTTTCAGTGAGATCCTTTCACTTCATCAGTTGAATCAGCCCTGAGCGGGTCACAGAATTAATCTGGATATGTGAGCAGCATCTCAGGAGTCCAGGAGCCTGTAGAGAAAATAAGTCAGTTGTACCTTGAGGATGTGGCATGGAGCCTGTCGCTCGTTTCCTCTCCTAACAGAGTGGCGGTCTTTCTGCCTCCGAAAGGGAGGCAGGCTCCAGACCCTGGAAGCAAAAGTAACCTTCTGGGAGAAACATACAGGGGACTCAAAAATGCAGCAGTATATCTGGAACTATACCCCAAAAGTAGAGCCTTCCCTAACTCGTTCACCATTCCTATATCCCTGTGCTAAACATGGTGCGAAGTGAATGACCTTGATATTGTAATTTATAGCCTCCTTTTAAAAAGGAAGGCAGTACACCATGAACCTGGTTTTGTACTGCCTGGCAGATACCACTCAACGAACCAAATATGTTGTCCGAAATTCTGTATTCTGTGCTACACATTCCCTCTTTAGCTATGCATTCTCCTTCTATTAAGTTATTGCCAAGCAAAGGTGATTTATTAAGATGAGAAGCAGACATTGCTAAAACAGGAAGAAAAGCAAAAAAGAAATAAATGTTTCCTCAGAACCCACAAAGGAGAACAGATGTCAGCAGAAGCAGATGTATGCTTCTCCGGGGTGAAAGAACGAATATTTAATGCAATCAGAATCCCAATAACGTAAGTTACCCAGAAAGTGAAATATCTAAAACTTTGCAGAACTCCTTCATGTGATGTTATGCATCCGTAAGTGCGAACCAAAGTAGCACAAGCTACCAGTGACCAATGTTTTCAAACTATTTTTTAAAAGAGGAAAAAATGGCCTAAGTTATTTTTATATGCAAGGTTGTATTTGTCCTATTTTTAGCATTAGAAACCCATACAGAAAATTTGCCTTTAAGAAGAAGTTATAAATTCTGGATCCTGTTTGGCTCAATCAGCTAAACAGCCAATGTCCGCTCGCGACCCTCACGGGCCATAACGAATGATTAATTTCTTCCCAAAGTTCGACATGTAAGGGAGCAAAGCGTAAACTGTTTAGGTAAACATCTCGACACAAGTGACTGAATGAAATGGGCAAATTGTTGCCCTCTAAAGTATAAAGTAGTGATGACTACATAAAAATGTAAAACTTCTATGTATCAACTACCCAGATAAAGGCACTGGCGAGAATATTTGCAGCAAATATGACTTCAAAAGGAACATACGATACATGAGTTACGTAAAGAGCTCCCACATATGGATTTTTTTAAATGAACACTTTAACAACCAAATTGTCAATGGTTTTGAACCAATAATTAACAAGGAAAGAACTAAAGTTAGCTAGTGAACACTAAAATAATGTTAAACCCAACTACAATACTGTAGAAAAAGAACAAGTGATATCAATTGTTACCAATGAATTAGCAAAGTTTTTAAATGAATAATAACCATGGTAGCTTGATTAGGATAAAATACACACAATCACATATGTTGTTTAGGCCATACATTCGTTTAAGGCTTTTGGAAAACATTAAAGAAACATTAAAAAGAAACATTAATAATATCTGTATATTTTATTTTAACATAGTCATTTTAGCTCTTTCTATCTACTTTCCGGAAATAATATGTTGACAGGAAATGTAAATTGCCCATAATCTCCAATGGCAATAATAATAACAACAGTAATAACAACAGACCACATGTCTAATAGTAATAAGAGACACTTGTCATGTATCATGTGTTTCTTTTTTTTTTTCATCATGTGTTTCTAATTCCTTCTGTTCCTTCTTCCCAGATCCCCATCTCCAGGTATCCTTAACTAGTTTGAAATTCTTTCAAAGGCATGTCTTTAAATATTTTATCTCCTCCTCATATCTCCCATTATCATTCAATTATAGAGGTATGGCAACATAAAGTATGGTAAATTCATTCAGTGAGGAGTGGTTTAACTATATAAATGGTGTGCAAACCACCAGAAATGATTATGCATACTGTTAAACAATGATTTCAGCAATATTTTTAAGTGTCTGTGTGTCCCAAAAGAGACCAAAAGAAACACACTAAAATGTACCTGTTATTGTATTTGACTCATGGGATGGTGGGTTTTGCTTTTCTTTCTCCTTTAAATACGCAAAACTGTTCACATTTCCTTAAATAGGATCTACTTATCCTATAATAAAAATACAAATCATTAAAGTAATTGCTTTCTTCTTCAGAAGACCGCTACACCCACAACTTTCTTTTAAGATAAAAATGGGTTTTTGGTTTCCTCCCCAGCATCTCTGAACAGCAGATCCCAGAGTCTCACTATTTCTATTCACTCTTGTTCCACTGCGGCTAGGCTGAACGTCTGGTGTGTGCAGCCAGCAGAGGTGGGAGCGGGTAGAATGAAGAGTCTAAATGGCCGGAAGGAATGAGTTCTGCTTTGCTGGGAGGTACACGCCCACAGTGCCTCAGCTGTGTTTCAGCCAAGCAGGATTCAACCTGCAAGAGGCTTGGCCTGAACTCAATACCCTTTCTAGCTGCTCCTGAGTTCCCCCTTTCTTGTTCTTGAAGCCCGTTGCAGGGTACACCTGCTGCCTCGACTTCCCTAATGCTGAGGCTTTGAATCTAGCTCGGAGCGCCTTGTTTCTATGGGAACTTTTCCTTGGCGGTAACAAAGGACCTGGTCCTGATGGAATCTCCATCATCTCCAGGATCTTCACCCTCCTGCCTGTCTTTGCTCTTAGGCTCTGAGAAGTTGGTTCTCGAGCTGACCTAGATTGTGTCATTTATATCATCGGAAGTTGCTTCTTCCTCGGGTGTCTAAAGATGCTGCTTTTTTCTGCAAACCATCTTCCACGCTCTGGAAATACTCTTCAAAAATCTCTCTTTCCTCTCCCTTCCTCCCATCGTCATGGTTTCCTCGAGTATCTTGTTGGCGTTTACATTAAGAGAGTGAAGCTGTAAAATTCTAGAGGAGAACATAGGCAACAACCTCTACGACATCGGCCAAAGCAACCTTTTTCATGACACATCCCCAAAGGCAAGAGAAACAAAAGATAAAATGAATTTATGGAACTTCATCAAGATTAAAAGTTTCTGCACATCCAAGGAAACAGTCAGAAAAACTAAGAGGCAGCCCACGGAATGGGAGAATATATTTGCAAATGACACTACAGATAAAGGACTGGTATCCAAGATCTACAAAGAACTTCTCAAACTCAATACACGAGAAACAAATAAACAAATCAAAAAATGGGCAGAAGATATGAACAGACACTTTTCCAATGAAGACATACAAATGGCTAACAGACACATGAAAAAATGTTCAAAATCATTAGCCATCAAGGAAATTCAAATCAAAACCACACTGAGATACCACCTTACGCCAGTTAGAATGGCAAAAATAGACAAGGCAAGAAACAACAATTGTTGGAGAGGATGTGGAGAAAGGGGATCCCTCCTACATTGTTGGTGGGAATGCAAGTTGGTACAGCCACTCTGGAAAACAGTGTGGAGGTCCCTTAAAAAGTTAAAAATTGAGCTACCCTATGATCCAGCCATTGCACTACTGGGTATTTACCCCAAAGATACAGACGTAGTGAAGAGAAGGGCCATATGCACCCCAATGTTCATAGCAGCAATGTCCACAATAGCTAAATTGTGGAAGGAGCCGAGATGCCCTTCAACAGATGACTGGATTAAGAAGTTGTGGTCCATATATACAATGGAATATTACTCAGCTATCAGAAAGAACGAGTTCTCAGCATTTGCTACAACATGGACAGCACTGGAGGAGATAATGCTAAGTGAAATAAGTCAAGCAGAGAAAGACAGCTATCATATGATTTCTCTCATCTATGGAACATAAGAACTAGGATGATCGGTAGGGGAAGAAAGGGATAAAGAAAGGGGGGGGTAATCAGAAGGGGGAATGAAACATGAGAGACTATGGACTATGAGAAACAAACTGGGACTTCAGAGGGGAGGGGGGTGGGGGAATGGGATAGACTGGTGATGGGTAGTAAGGAGGGCACGTATTGCATGGTGCACTGGGTGTTATACACAACTAATGAATCATCGAGCCTTACATCGGAAACCGGGGATGT
Organism: Ursus americanus; assembly: GCF_024610735.1. Classification (NCBI taxonomy): domain Eukaryota; kingdom Metazoa; phylum Chordata; class Mammalia; order Carnivora; family Ursidae; genus Ursus; species Ursus americanus. The sequence continues at coordinate 15,841,796 of NC_142136.1, read as the reverse complement.
ACTGTATGGTGACTAACATAATATAATAAAAAATCATTTAAATAAATAAATAAATAAATAAATAAATAAATAAAGGAAAAAAAAAAAAGAGAGTGAAGCTGTATGGGAAGCTGACACCTCAAAGGCCAGGGGACTTAGCCAAGGCCACACCTGCCCCCTGGAGGAGGAGTGGAAACTCAGTGTCCTGACTCACAGGGGCTCCTGATTGCCGGCTCTGTGTCTTTCTCAATGATCCTCCATCACTGTTATATATGTGGGAATTAGTTAGTTTCTTTCTTTTTTCCTGAGTTCGTGTTGTTCCCTGGGAAGTATTCATCTCGGGTAGACTTCTAAAAGTTTTTTTTAAAAAAACAACAAAAGCGTTATGAACTCTAATTACAACCCATTTGTCAAAAATAAAAGAAAAAAACTAATTTAACCGCTGTTCACAAGATTTTTGACAGGCTTCCTCTAAAAATTACTATTTCTGTACGTAGCTGAAAAAGAACAGGAGGAATATTTTGCTTTTGACTATGACTTTTTCCTTGGAGAGTAATATCACGAGGAAATTCGCTTTTTTTTCTATGTCTTTTCTTTACCGAATAAGACCATTACATTGGAGGTAAAATATCTACAGAAAAAAGGAAGGTGTGTTCAGAAAATAAAATTATTTCACTCAACAGATACAAGGACCTATTATACTGCTCTTGGGATTTAAAGAGAAATAATGCCTGATCCCCAGGTGCTTACCACCCTGCTGGGGCAGGCAGGCATATGAGCTGAATGGCGTGATAATGTGTTACAGGTCCGACTGGCGTGTGGGATTTAGGAGCGGCATGTGGGGAGAAGGGTGGGGACGGATAGACTGCGTAGACAATGGGACTCCCACGTGAAGGCTTGGAAAGGGGACCTCTGGGCGTGAGGCAGGTGGTAAGGCTCAGAGACAACATTGCAGAGCATTTTTGGGAGATAAAGGGGAGCCATGGAGAGCTTTACACAGACAAATGCCATGACCAGCATGGTAACTACTGGCCCGTTCCCAGGTTCGTCTGGTGCTAAATTGTGTGGGAGCACTGACTCCTGAAGACCTCAGCTTTGGTTAAGACCTCACCACATGTTGGGATCCGCTCTTCTGTACTGATATAGAGGCTGGTGAGTGGTGTCTGATACCCTTCTCCAAATACGGCAATTTGATCAACTGAATGCAGTCTTTGAAGCCACAATAAATGCATTTTGTGCTTAAGTAGATAATGAAAATAGCAAGAAAAATCAATGAATTAAACCACTGTTTGGAGGCATCCTTGCCATACTGAAATGGAAGACGTTTGCAGTGAGCTGCGTGCAGAGGGAGTGACTGCTCACAAAAGAGATAATAGGAGATAAGTGGCCTTCTTTTCCCTTAGCAATCAGGGCTTATTTGTCCTTAGCAATTTCCTTAATTTTCTGCTGGGCGTACATGTCTCCTTCAAAATGGAATAATCTACTGGAAATGAAGTTGATCAATAGGCAATCCTGAGGGGCTTTTTTAAAATTATTTTTTTAAAAAATCTAGAAATCAGTAGGGACAAATCAGAAAGTAGAATATACGTCCTTATTCTAATAGATCTCTCTTCTCAGTTCAGAGGGAAGGGGGTGTGCGTGCGTCAATGCTTTCATTCATTAGAACAGTGGGTCTCAGTCTGTGGAGCCTCAAAATCACCTACAGGGCTTGTGAAAGTGCAGGTGGCTGAGCCCAGCCTAGTGTCTGCCTCGGGTGACCTGGGGCAGGGCCCGAGAGTTGGCATTTACAGGAAGTTCCCAGGGGACGGGGATGAGGCTGGTCGAGAAACCACGCTTTGAGATGCCCTGCATCAGGACTCCTTGGACTCGTCTCTTTCCCCCTGAGTACCCACACCACTTGTTAGCATGCAGGACAGGAGCCCTAAAACCCTGGTCATTCAACGCATCACTCAGTGAGGGCCTACTAGAAGGTAATATTTGTGACTGTGTAAGATTCTGTTTACCTTTCATAAAGAATAAGAAATTTAGAGCTAGGAAGGGCTTGAAACATGATCTAACTGAACCTGTTTTCTACAGAGGAAGACAGTGAGGGCCCAGAGATTAACTGGTATGATTGAGGTCCCCCCATTGATGCTTACTGATGACTTCAGGAACAACAGACATTTGTCTCTGTTCCCCCGGACCACACAGGCTTGGCCCTGTGACACCTGGCTTTTGTAACTTCAGTTGCAGAGCCGTTCGTAAATCAGTGTGTAACAATGTACGGTACTTCATAAAGGAGACAACTGTTTGAGTGCGTGTGCCACAGTGTTTACATGGTTGGAAGGAAGACGGGCAAGCACTCTACTGAGCAGCTGCTATGTGCCTGGCACCATGGTTTACATGCACTGCTCTGATAAGTAAGATTATCCTTATTTTTCTGATGTGGAAACTGAGGCTCACAGAGCCTGTGTGGCTTGCTCCCAGTCAAGCAGCTGGGAAGTGGCATCAGGAGGGTGAGTACAAGCGGAGAGATCGCTGAGCCAGGCCATGGCGACCCAGGAGTCAGTGTCTCCTCCTCCAAAGGCAGCTGGCAAGGTATGTGCCTGTGCCTGCGGGGTATGGTGACAGGGACAGGGGTATGGTAGTCAGACCCAGAGCACCCAGCAGGCTTCTGGCACCGGAACCAGGCCACAACAGAGTGACTCGGTGTCAGGAAAAAGGCAAGAACTCATGACACTGGAATTGGGTTACAAGGTGAGAGGCTGATTTGCAGAAAGACTGGCGTGATGCTGAGTGAGCTAAGTTGGTCCGAGAGCTGGCCTGGGGGCGCAGCGGTCAGATGGCTCCGAGTGTGGGGCCCTTGCTGTAGTTGTAGGCAGATGCTCCCCATTCCTGGGTTTTGCTAGGTGTAGAGCTGAACACGTGTGCTTCTACGAAGAGAACATTCTATGTTTCTGTTTTAAAAATGGAGCAAATCGCACCTTGATGTGTTTTTGGATAGGGGAACGTGAGTGAAAATTATCACTGGTTTATTGGGTATTCCAAGGCCCTTGGATAGGAACTAGGCTTTGTACCTTACTAATCTGCGCATTATAATGTTTCCAGCAACAAAAACTACTGCCAGAATTTTATCAGGTAAAAATCATAAAACTAAAACATAAGGTCCCATGCTTTTCATCGTTAAGGTCTTATTTATGTTTTTAGTTTGCCAGTTCTCATTGGTCATTATGAACTTTGTTTATTAAAATAATTGTATTTAAATGTGTATCTTCCTCACCAGTGACACCTCTTTAAAATACAAAGATTTTATCTGCTAAGCCTTTTCAATTCCTCCTGTATCCAACATCCAGAGAATTACATTGGTCATAGTAGGCACATCGTGAATATTTTATGTTTAAAATATATAGTTAATAAAGAATGGAGCCACTCATTTGGCATTTCCTTAAGCCAGACGTATGCTAGACTCTTACTGTGCAGGACAGGATAGAGACAAGTAAGTAGCAGTGATTACACGAAGTGATAAGGGCTAGAATAAATTGATAGTTCCATATGTTCACTGTGCTCGGGCTATTTATCACGTATAGATATTCTGTACATGTTAACACGTATAATCCCCACCACGACCCTATGAAAGATAAGTATTATTATCCCCATTTTATACATAAAGTTGTTGAAGCACAGGGATGGGGCATCTGAGTGGCTCAGTCAGTTAAGCATCCAACTCTTGGTTTTGGTTTAGGTCATGATCTCAGGGTCAGGAGATCAAGCCCCACACTGGGCTCCATGCTTAGCGGGAAGTTGGAGTCTGCTTGGAATTCTCTCTCTCCCTCTCCCTCTGCTTCTCCCCCCCATAAATAAATACATCTTTAAAAAAAAAAAAAGGAAGTCTTGAATGAACACTTATAAGAAACTGAGGCAGGCATGTTTTATGCAGTGAATCACCTGCATAATTAGAATTGTAATTTAAATTTCTATTTCCAACCTTGATTGGCTCCACTCATTGTACATCAGATTGAGCAAAACAGAAATTACAGAGTCAAATTTCAAGTACACCTAAGAAAAAGAATGATGAGCGAGAAGGTAGGAGGCCACATAACTCTATTTTTTTTCCAGCCTAAATAAAGCATATTTGAACTTTATGGGCACCTCAGCTAGAAAGGGACTCCTCTAAGCTAGTCTTACTTATTTACACAAGGCTTGGTTTAAAAATAAAGCACCTTACCATCATCCCCAAATTTTTAAAATCAATTCAAATCTAAGAATTGATTTTAATATGAGTTTATGTATGCCAAAAATTCTTATTAAGCATCCGCTGTGGAGCCTAGAACATGAGTTGTTCTAGGTGCCGGGGTCACAACAGGGAAAAAAATAGGCAAAACCTCCACCCTAACAAAGCGTACAGTCCAGTGAGGAAAGAAAGACAAACAATAAGATAAGAAAACTATATGAAATATATGTATGTGTATGTATATATGCTTACGTATTTATATATATACAATGATACAGTACAGAGAAGACATGCACATCATTGTCACAGGAAAATATGGTTAATTTATATGTGCCATCCCTTATAATACAGAATATGAATATTATCCATGGGTTCCTAGGCCCAGCCTTGACCCGTGACCAGCGTCTACACCGTGTGATGGGGCACATTACCTCTGATGAGCTAGGTCATTGCTAGATCCACACTGGAGGCAAGCCCCAAGACGGTGGGAGTGGGAAAGGGACATAGCAATTAACAGGGTGAGAAATGAATGCAAATTAATTCTCCACCCTCCCAGCAGCCACTGCTTCCACGTTCTTGCCCTTCTCCATCCCCCTGCCAGTTCTCGAAGAAAAGGATGAATATTACAAGTGATGTTCACTTCATGTCTCAAGTGACCTAGAAAGGGGAATGTGCAGGAAGGCGCGGCGGTGTGCTAATGACGCTGAGCCAGAAAGCAGGGCAGCCACACAAAGAGGAGAGCGGCATAATTGAAAGCAACTCTGAAAGTCCCTGCCCTTTCTCGTTCCGCATCTCTTCCTGGGCACTGGGGTGGGTCCGTGCAGCTGAGGGCCACTGGGACCAGCTGAAGCTTGCCTACGGGCATGGACCCCTTTCCTCGTGGCAGGTACCATCCATATTGAGGATCAGAGCAGTGTTATCAATAATAAAAGTCTGTCTCCATGGAATCAATTAGCCACACATGCTTCAGAGAGTTCTGTGATGTGAGTGGTCACTTCTTTCGACCAAAATTAAGAAAAATAATATGAATCCATTTCAGCTACAAATAATCTAGCCCTGTGTTCTATAAGGTTTCCTTCTTCAGGTGAGAAGGGAGAAGGGAACTATGCTGGATGTTGGGGTGTCCTACCCAGATCCAGTCACAGGGCCAGTGCACACCCCCTCCCCCCACCCTCCAGCTACTCTGCTCACAGCTGTCCTCTCCTTCAGAGAAATGCTGATGGAGCCATTGTGTCAGGGAGGTACTTGACCCTCCCCTGCCCCATAGCTAGGGACTGACGACCGAGACAGGGTCAAAAGTCTGACCCACTCTTGTCTTACCAGGGACCAAGTCTGAGCTCCAGAGCTCCCCCTGGGATGAGACTCAAACTGGTCTCCAGCTGAGACCACAGCCCTGTTGAACGTCTTCCTCTGTCCACTTCTGTGTCCCTTTTCTGCTCCTCCATAAATCATGGGGAGCCCTGACATCTCAGGCTCTGCTCTCCAGCACCCTCTCCTCAGGCAGGAGCGAACATGCATCACTTACCTACTGTGTTGCCAGAGCCTCTGCTAAGCACTGCGCATGCTTAGCTCGTTTCATTCTGACTTGTTATCAGCGCCCTTTACTAAAGGAAGGGAAGCTTGGAGATGCGGGTGAGCCTTCCCCAAAGTCACAATCTAGTAGGTGACTCTGAATCCGTCCCCTCTCTCTCGGATCTCATAGTTGCATCATTCCCTTCTCCTGGCAAGGAGAAGGAGCCACGGTTCGCCCCTGAATAATAAGTATTCCTGTGACTCCCTTTCACTGAAGCTGTTGTAAGCCTTCCTGATGTTGGTTGCTAAGGCTTTACCTTTCGTCACACAGAAGCTCTCGCTAACGACTTCGTCAAGAGGCGTCATCTCTGTAACTTCACTTACGTCAGCTGCCCAGGTGGTGGCAGATGTTTTCTTCATTATTCTTTGTTTTCTGCCTGGTGAATCTGCGTGTGGGTGGGTTAATTGTGCTAAACAGAGTCTCTTTCTCTCCTCTGTACAAAATGAGCCCGGGGGTGGACAAGAAAGAGGAAGAAAGAGATGTGAGGTTCACACAAGAGCAGAGGGATCTATACCCTCTCAACTGAGGCAAGAAGAGTGTGCATTTCCTAGGGAGACGACATCAACATTATGAAGATCTCATGTGTATTTTCTGTTGAAAACACAGTGGTATCCTCGAGAGCTGCTGAGGCATGCTATTTAATGGCTGACACATCACATGGTCCCAGTGTGCATTGTAATTAATGGGGATACTGCTTTCTCGCTCCCTCTCCCTCCTCCCCCTTCCCTCCCGCCCTCCTACCCTCCCTTTCTTCCATTCTCTTCCATCTTCTCTCTCTCTCTCCTCTCACTACTTGGTTATCGTGTAGCCGGATGCCTTCACTTTAACATCTGCCATAATAAGCAGGGTAACCAAGCTGGCTGAGTAATTCTTAGATCTACATACATTGCAAAGCCAAGAGGCAATGGTCTAAAGATTGTTTGACCTGAAGAACTGGCCTTGTGCACAGAGGTTGACCACACTGTCTCTTGCCCCAGTTCTATCATATTAAACTGTTCTGTGTACATGGTTGCATTTAATGGCCTTTCTCTCCACCAGTCTCATTCCCTCCAAGAGCTCTTAACATATCATGATAAGGGACTATTTTCTGCAAGAATGCCAATGTCACAAAAAGGCAAAGAAAGGCAGAGAAATTGCTTCAGATTGAAGGAGACTAAGGACACGCACCAACAAAATACAACACATGATCCTAGATTGAATCCTGTGTTGGAGTAAATGCTATCAAGATTATTGAGTCGGTTGACAAAGTTGGATACAGACTGTAGGTTAGATAAAAGTATATATCAATGTCAGAGCACCTGGGTGGCTCAGTCGGTTAAGTGTCTGCCTTCAGTTCAGGTCATGATCCCAGGATCCTGGGTTCAAGCCCCACAGTGGGCTCCCTGCTCAGCAGGGAGTCTGCTTCTCTCTCTCCCTCTGCTTTTCTCCCCGCTCATTCTCTCTCTCACTCTCTCACTCTAATTAATTAATTAAATCTCTAAAAAATGCTTTAAAAATTGTTAAAGTATGTGTCGATGTTAAATTGACTAAGGTTGATAACTGCACTGGTGGGTATGTGAGAAGATATCCTTATTCTTAGGAAATACACACGGAAGTATTACAGACTGAGGGGTCACAATGTGTGCAACTTATCCTCAAATAGTATAAGTTACATATAGTACTAATGTGTGTGCATTCTAATGTGTGTACATTCTCACTAATATGAATTCTCAAATGCTATTATCAAATAGTATGTTATATATATATATATTCATATAAAGTATCCATGTGTATATAGTCTCCCTCATATATAAGACAGAAAGAGAGAAGAACTGATTAACAGGCGGAATGTTAACAATAGATGAATCTGGGTAAAGAGTCTACAAGTGTTGTTTGTACCATTTTTTGAACTTTTCCCAAAGAAGCAAACAAAGGAACTTCCCTTACGATGCAAGTACGAAGCAGTCGGACTTGGACTTTGGGCCTGGGACGTGAGGGCCGTCTCATGATTTGCTCACATGTATAAAGCTACATCCACGAGGAGAGACGTGAGCATTTTATAAGAAATGAATTGATCCTGGAAAGCCTAGATGAGGATTGCTTGTGTTAAGGATAAATATAAATCTCCTTGGTATTTCATGAGAGTCTGTGGCAAGCTCCTTGGTATTTTATGGGCGTGTGGGCAGCATGGGCTTGCTAAGTGTGGCTCAGGGATCACTGGCCTTTAAATGACTTGAACCAGTGTCTAGTTGCAGGGGGAGGTGTTGGCAATGTGTGGAATGAACTGAAATAGGGACCGAGGAGGCTCTTCAGACTGTTGGGATGGCAGACCCCTACTGCAATGAATCAGGAGAGCGAGTGATGGCCTCGATGTGGCCTCTTTTTCCAATCTGTCATCGTTTGGATGAAGCTTAGATTAAAGCAGGGGAACAAGAAACACCAGAAGCTAAAAAAAAAAAAGAAAAGGCAAGGTTGAAGGAAGCAAAGAAATTGACACTTATCCTTCCATTTATATAAATCCAGTCCTCCCAGCCCCAGACTTTCCTGCCTCTTCTGCTGAGAGCTGGGGCAGCAGAGCTCCCCACGGAAAGTTCCTTTTCCATGATGAAGACGCTGCGTCTCCTCTCCAAGGGGAACTGATGAAACAGATAGAATCCCTGTGGAAGGTATGAAGGAACCAAACCCAGCTAATAAAAAAATCATGCTCATATGAACTAAATTACCTCACGTACAGAACACGAGTTTGTGGGCTGGATCAATATGAAAAAATATCTGCTTGTAACTTAATTAGAAGAACTCTATTTAGCACGAAATTAAATCTGTCCTCCTATTTTGCTCCAACCTTCACCCCTCACAATCCACAGTTTTATATATTTTACAAGAAATAAATTTGTTTACAAGAAAATGCCCACTTGAGCATCAAATAACATATTTTATGTAGCATTTGTTCACTTCAGAAGGCTGCAATAGTTTACACACAGGTTGCTCAAATCCACTGCTAAAACGCAGCCACCTTTGGAAGAAAAAAATATGCTAACAGATCAATGGCCCCCAGCACATACTAGTCAATCTTTGGGGCAAATAACAGAGCAATCTATAAAGTATCGAAGGATTTTGAGCAGTTGAAACTTCACTCGCCGTGTTGGCTTTTTGCCACGTATTAAGGGTAAAGCCTCTGGTCTTACTAATGGCGCCATGGGATCTGTAATAGCCCAGAGTGTGTGGCTCCTCGTTTTTATATGTCATCAGAAAGATGGAAAGCCAAGAGCACATCTGGGGTCTGGGTTTAGTACTAGCTCTGGGGAAAGGGTACCACATAGTCAATCACCTCCCACATCAGCCAGATTTCCCCCTAAAGATTAGTCAAAGTGCCAGTAAAATATGGGCCTGTGTTTCACATCGTACGACGAGCTCACAGCAAGCAGGCTAAATGTTTGTGATGTCAAGATATGTCGGGGTGTTGTGCCTGAATGATGCGTGCAGAGGAAGAGCCTGCCTTCGCCATTATGGGGTCTGTGCTAAACGATCTCATGTGTCTGGGCAACCAAGAGGGAGTGATGGCTGATGCACAGAGGTCAGCCATGCACTCCAGTGCTGCCCGTGGCTGGGCACCCCATTTTCATGGCAGTGGCTGAAGCTGAATATAAGCCCTATTTGGGGGTACAGGTCCATAGTAGAGAATCTTCAAGAAACTGAAGATTCAGTATAGGATCCTGTATTGGTCACAGTTTCCCAGAGAAAGAGAACTAATAGGATATATAGAGAGATATATATGAAAGGAGATGTACTGTAAGCATTGGCTCACGTGGTTATGGAGGCTGAGAAGTCTCCTGATGTGCCATCTATAAGCTGGAGGACCAAGAAAGATGGTGGTATAATTCAATCCAAGACCAATGACCAAGCACTAGGGAGGACGATGGTGTAACTCTCAATCTGAGGCTAGACTCTAAAGGCTTGAGAACCAGGCGCTCTGATGTTCAAGAACAGGAGGAAATGGATATCCTAGCTCAGGAAGAGAGACAATTAGCCCTTCCTCTGCTTTTTTGTTCTACGCAGGCCCCCAAAGGGTTAGATGATGCCCATCCATTTTGTAGAGGATGGATCTCTTTACCCAGTCTGTTGAGTCAAATGCTAATCTCTTCCAGAGACACCCTCAGAGAAACGCCCAGAAATAATATTTTATCAGCAATCTAGGCATCCCTCAGCTCAGTCAAGTTGACACATAAAATTAACCATTACAGGGGGCGCCTGGGTGGCTCAGTCAGTTAAGTGTCTGCCTTCAGCTTAGATCATGATCCCAGGGTCCTGGGATTGAGCCCCACGTCCGGCTTACTGCTCAGCGGGAAGTCTGCTTCTCTCCCTCCTTCCTCTCCCTCTGCCCCTCCCCCTGTACATGATCTTTCTTTCTCTCTCTCTCTCAAATAAATGAATAAAATCTTTTTAAAAAAATTAAGCATTACAGACACTGAGCTGCACCGAAAAAACTTGTATTTTATAAACATGTGAATGTTTATAAAATAGTATGAGTGAGGTGACCCAGGGAACTTGTAGAATCCGGAAATGAAACCCTAATTTTGGGGATCAAGAAAGTTAGACCGAGAGCTTTATTGGAAAACATTCTGAGAATTGTATCTGACATTGTAATTGCTTTATATATATATTATATAAACATATATATAAAATATATAAATATATATTATATAAACATATATATAAAATATATAAATATATATTATATATACTGATTTCTTTATATAAATATATATATAAATATATATATATTTCCACTTACCTATTTTATTCAACTCCAGAACCATCGTGCGTTCAGTCTTTATTGTTTGCCACAGTCAGAAAGGAAACCATAATTCGAAGGATTTGTTAGCAGCTCTGCTCCTCTTTCCTAATAGTTCGTGCAGTTTCCAATGACCCGAACGCCACACCGGTGGCCTTTGTAACGGAGCTCTGTCACCACAGGAGCTGTGCAAAGTGAGTGTTACTTAATCACAGCCACCAAAGACGAAAAATGTAGTATTTCTTAAGGAAGCTGGTGAGGTGGTAATTTTGAAATGCCACTAATGTAACGTGGAGTAGGAGGAGGCTTCCATTTCTGGCCTCTCTTTTATCCGCCAGTTTGAAGGCTTTTGGTGAAAATAAAAATTTCTAAATGGCGTGCTCGATCACAGAAGTCCAAGGCCAAGGGAAACTCGTGAGTGTGCTGCAGAATGTACGATCCAAACGTGGCAATCGTGTGGCACGCCGGGAAGGGTTCGCGGCATTGGTGGGGGTATAGGAACACCAGGCGCGTGCAAAAGCACCTGTTACCCAGGGAGCTAGCCAAGTACCGAGGGGGGAAAATCATTTAAAATGCTTATTCTAAATCAGGGAGATAAAAATGTAGAAGTCAACGTAATCATTTGTGTCGTGCCTTTAAATTCAGGCCCTTTATCTGCTCAATAGTGTCAGTTGCTGACTCAAGCTTTTGTCCACAGTTGGGCAGAGCCTATCTGCTCTCTAGAGTTGGGGTGATCTATTGACTAAATTCTGGACGTGGGCTTTCACATATATTCTGCATTCTTAGTTCATCAGTTATGTTTTGTGCTGGGGTCTGAGTCAGGAGCAGGAAGAGTCGTAGTCATTGTGGAGCTTATGATCTAGTGGGAAAAGCAGACATTGAAAATAGTATCACAATGTGAATACTTTGATATATGAAAAGTATCGAATAGGGGCGCCTGGGTGGTGCAGTCATTAAGCGTCTGCCTTCAGCTAGGGGCATGATGCCGGCGTTCTGGGATCGAGCCCCACATCGGGCTTCTCCGTTAGGAGCCTGTTTCTTCCTCTCCCACTCCCCCTGCTTGTGTTCCCTCTCTCGCTGGCTGTCTCTGTCAAATAAATAAACAAAATCTTAAAAAAAAAAAAAAAGTATCGAATAAACAGGAGCGGGGCAGAACAGGGTGCTAACCTCATTTCAGCGTCAAGGGGTGTTGTATATAATTTCATATGTAGATACATAGCTTTTAAATATATATGCATATATATGTACATATATATGTATATGGATGTATATATTAGAGTTGCCAGATTTAGCAAATAAAAATATAGGTTGCACAGTTAAATCTGAATTTCAGAGAGATAAGGAACATCTCAGCATAGGTGTGTACCATGCAACAGCTGGGACATAATTACACTAACAGAATAAGTATTTGGTATTTCCCTGAAATTCAAATTTAACAGTGTCTTCTCTTTTATTTCTGGCAACCTTTATAAATGTGTTTGTGTGTGTCTGTGTGTGTGTGTGTGTGTGTGTGTGTGCGCGCGCCCACCCAAGGGCAAACCTTAGGGAAAGGTATATGAGAAGTAGAAAATACCTAGAAACAGGGTGTCTAGATGTGGTCCCTAAAACCGTATTCTTTCCAATTTCTCTTTTCCACTGTTTTTCCATTTTGAACAAGGAGCGCTAAGTGCTGGTGTCCCCATGCCCTATTAAGGGCACCTAATCTCTAGTCCTTAAAGGGGTGAAAACTCCAGTCATCTTCAGCTTCCTTCTCTCCTCCCCACATAGTCCTTTTTTATGTAGAGCTTATGTAAGCCTTCTCCTCCCAGCCGACCCCAACAAGAGGCTCTCTGGGCACAGAAATTGCCTTGAGATTCCAGGGTCATAATTTTGATTATAGGAATAATTCCGCTCAACCGAGATGTAACAAACATAGGAGGTGCTTGCAATTCTGAAACACAGAGAAGCGCGAGTTGTGATTTCAATTGAGAAAATTAATTTTTGTGAATCTCATGTCATATCTGAACAAATGACCTCCCTATCACGGGAGTTGGGCTATGCATATTTGTCCATATTATTGCTCTTGCTAACTTTGGGATCGTTCCTTAACTCACAAATTCTCTGCTCCCTCATCTACAAAATGGGTATGATAAAGTAACCCATGGTTTATCATGAGGATTAAATGAGCTAATGCAATAAAAAAATCCACTGTAATACGTGGAAGAGAGGATAAGATCTACATGAGACGTATAGGAGGGAAAAGCCAGCCCCCACTGCACAGCCTCCAATGTCTTCTGAATCAACCAACGTCTGAGAAGCATTCCAGATGTTTCTCCCATGTTCTGAGAAGCGTGGCAAAGAGTCCATTTCAGTGTCCCCCGTAAAGAACTGTATTTCTGGAGTGATTAAGTTTCCACTCTGGAAACACAAGGGGAGCCCACAGCAGTCATAATTAAATGAAGGCTCGGAAGAATCAAGTGTGGGCTTTCCTGGGATATGGTGCAAAGCCAAAATCCATTTCATGCTCTGAATGTTTGCTCCTGGTGATGGGAGCATCTCAAGGCTATGAGAACAAATTTCTCTTTGATGCTGACATATTAACATAGATAACCCTCAACATTCTTTGTAGTCAAAAGATAGATGGCCGTTGAAACACTCTGTCACTGGTGAAATAGATTTTGTCATCATCAAAGATAGAGAGCTGGGCTGTACTTGATACCACAATTAACTTGAATAACCTTTCGAGGTTTTGTTTTATTTTGTTTTTGTAATTAAGACTTGGAGCGCAGGAATATTTTTTATAAGAAAGGGTTTTTTTTTTTTAACCAAGTAAAAACTTTTAAAAAATTATTTTGGCTGCAGAAAACAGGCCATACAATTATGCTTTCAAAGCCAGCTTCATTTTGAAAACCACAAAGCCAAGTGCAATATATAAAGATGTTATATTGTACCTTTACTTCTTGTCAACTGTCATTAATCTGTAACTTCTGAAGAAGAAACCAAAATTTTTCAGGCACTTCTATTGAACTGTGTCCAAATGTAACAATAAGAAATTTCATTTTAAGATACTGGGTGGTTTTGGATGCTCAGCATTGACCTTTACCTACGAGGCTGAGTCCTGCCTGGTATCCACTTCTCCGAAGACTGCAGTAAACCTGTCAAGTCGGATTGCTCTTGGAGTCAGAACTAACTGAAGCAACAAGCTGAAGAATTTTACCCAAGTGATTAGTGGTCTTAAGACTGCTCATCAAAACCTCTTGACATTATAAGACTTGGCATAACCCCATCAGACATTTCCTAAATATGCCCTTATTTGGTTCATTTCCTATTTCTACTCATAGCTGCTACACAATTGTTTTTGAGTGAAAGGAACTTCAGTTTCATATTTGGAACTTTGACCTAAGTTACATGGGAAGAAGGAAACACCAGCTATTAGAAAAGGAGATACTTACATTGCTTGCCCTATGCTGATTTGCTTGTGGATTTAGTCAGACGTAAGGTGATACGTCGGATAAATGAGAGAATTTCCACATCACTGGTGGGATGAAAATAATTGCTGCTTTAGGCTATTTTGTAACCAGTGACATGGAAGTTTGGGAGACTTGATGCTTTGATACCACTCCTTGTACATCTCAAAAGTGTGAATTAACAGGAAGGAAGGAAATCAGAAATGCTGTTGCCAGAACTATAGGAAGGATAGGATGGACTGAAGGATTAGGAAGATGTGGGGCTAGTTCCATGAAATGCTGTCATCTCTGATACCCTCTGCAGTGTTAGGAAAACCTCTACACTGCTGGCCTCTTCCCCCCATCCAGACCTCAGTCAAAACCTTTCCCATATACTGACTTATACTCCATCCCTCCTGAGTGTCATCAGGTCCTCGGATTTAAAGAGGGGACTTGGTAACCATATCACAGAATACCACAGACTGCAGGGGCTGGGGGGCACCTAACCCAGAGAAATTTATTTTCTTGAAGTTCTAGAGGCTGGAAGTCCAAGATCAGGGTGCTGGTCGGGTTTGTTTCTGATGAGAGCTTGCTGGTGGTACCTTCTTACTGTGTGCTCATATGGCCTTTCCTCTGTGCACCCCTCTTCTTAGAGAGCCTCCAGCCCACTCATATAACCTCATTTGACTTAAGTTACCTCCTGAAAAGCTTTATTTCCAAATATAGCCAGTTTGGGGGTCAGGGTTTCAACATGTGACTGGGGGGTGGGGACACAATTCAGTCCATCACAACAACAAAGAATAAAACAGAGTATCTGTGTTTTGGCAAATTGCTTCTGTGCTTCTAGTCTATCAATGTTGTTTGGTCGCCCAGGATAAATATACTTCAGCATCAAAACACTGAGTCGAATATTTTACCAGGAAACATAAAATTTTATCAATGTGAAAGAAAGCCCTATGACCGCAAGAGCAAATATCTGTAGCTAATGTTGAACATTGTCAACGTTGACTTGTTTTCAGAATCTTTTTCTTTATGCAGATGTCTTTGCAGGAAGGAAAAAAACCTGTTTTGAGTTTAATTGTACCCTATAAGACACTAATCATTGTTCTATGCCATGAGATCTGGCACTGATCAAATTCTATTTACCAAAATATAATAGCTGTGAACAGTGAACATTTGTAGCTGTTTCAGCTATTAAGAATTTTTCTAGCACCAGAATTGTATAGCCTAACAACTTAGATTCACAATCTATAAAATGGTAAACACTGGTTATATAAAATGCAGAGGTATAGATTGGGGCTAATGTGAGCATCCTAATTCAGGCAATGGGTTGAGGAGTGGTGAAAGCCTCATTCAGCCTCTCTGAGACTCAGTTTCACTTTCCAGAAAGAAGTGACAGATGAGATGATCTTTTGGTTTCCTTCTGGGAAGAACATTCTCCAATTCTGGGAAATAAAGTGGGAAGATGAGTTTTAACATTGGAGAACAGAGCCAGTTAAGCATCTGACTTCGACTCAGGTCGTGATCCCAGGGTCCTGGGATAGAGTCCTGCATTGGACTCTGCAGTCAGTGCAGGGTGTGCTTATCCCTCTCCTTCTGCTCCCCCCGCACTCTCTCTCAAATAAATAAACAAAACCTTAAAAAAAATAGAGAACAGATACTGCTGGGGAAAAAGTAGCTGAAATAAGATAAAATTCAAATGATATTGGTGGGATCTTTGGATTACATGATATTTGACAAGCCTCCTGCAAGAAATCATACAAGCTAGATTTTGGAAAGTGTTTGATATGAAACAAAATCTTAGGCTCTATCCACTGTGGATCCACATCCAGCTTTCCCATCTCTAATTACAATGCATCTGTAATTGAAAGATGTCTTCAGGGAAGTGTACCGTTGACCAGCCTTCTGCCTGAACAGTATCGCCCTAACACACATTTCATAAGAGATTTCACTGCTCTGACAAGTTACACATCTTCAGTGCAAGACCACAGTGATATTGTGACTGTTTGTTCAACCCCCTGCTGGAGCTGGGATTCACACACTGAAGCTGTATTTCTTGAATGAATTCAGATTAAATCTTTGTTTTCACTCTGTCCTGTGGCACAGCTGCCTTAAAATTCACCACCACCAGCAGATGAAGGACTTCGTCCAGATAAGGACCCACAGGAAATTTCTTTCACGAATTAGACAAAGCGGTGGAGAGTTTGGGACAGTGACATGCCAGGCTGGCATTATAATCTCACTTGCCTCATGCTTGTTGAGCAGTCTTTGTGCTGGAAGCTACGTTAGGCATCTGGGAAGGAGTGCCGTGGTGTCAGATTCGTGCACTGTCCCCGAGGGGCTTCACCAGGCCTAATATCCCAGCTAAAACCTGCCTTATCTCCCCTTCACAACAGGGAGAGAGGCAGGGAGGGTCAAACATAAGATAAGTATATTGCCGAAGTATCTATTCCTTCTGTTAGTTAGTTTGCTAAATTGATTTGGACTCTGCTCCTTTGGATCAGGGTGGAAATGTCTTAAGTCATCATTTTTTGATCGATGCACAGTGGAATTACATGGCTGAATGAAAAGAGGTAGATTGGAATTCATATCCCCCCTCTTTCACCTCCCAAACTTTAGCCACACAATTCCTATGAGCTTGAGTTGCCTCACATGTAAATTTGGAGCAATAACACCCACTCCACAGAGAGACACTGGGATTTCCTGTAGTTAAGATGGTGTGAATCCAGCTGGGTGACTCGGCTCTGATTTCCTTATCTGTAAAATGGGTTTGGTAAAAATAGTCCTTCCTTCACAGGGCTGTTTGAGGATTAAGTGGGTAGATGATATACACATAGAGTACTCTGGACACTGCTCGGCCCCTGACAAGCCCTCAACAAATGCTACTTCTCGTTGGTCAATGGAGTGTGCCTCTCCTAGTAGATGCTCGATGAATTTGCCCTTTTTTCTTCTTCAAATTGCCTCATTGAGCACACATAAAAACTGGAAGGCAGGGTTTCTGTGGTGTTAAGAATATTCTACAAGTTCCAGAGTCTTCCTCTGAATACACTTCAGGAAATGCTTTTTGGGAACTCCAAAGTCAAGGAGAGCTCAAGAGTTGGAAAAGAGTTTCTAAAATAATATTTTAAATACACAAACTCACAAGGCTGGGTGGCCTCACGTGCTAATCTATACACTGAGAGAATTGAAATGAATTACGTCTAGAACGCCTTCTAGCTGCAATAACGCGGGAGTTCACAGGCAGACTACAAATGTGTGCCTAAGGCCTTTAACTCAGCTGGGGAAAGTAGAGCACTGGGACCAAAGTTGAGATCATGATATAAGCTCTCACTCCAGACAAGCGACTTGTATTTGTAAATTGTGAGTCCCACGTGGAGCAGGTGAGGACATGTAACAATTAATTATTTTCAAATTCGTCAGCAACTAGGAGCCTATGCCCTACTGACAAAGGGCTGGTAGCTTCATTTTCAACATATGCTGGACAGTGAAACTGCGTATTATAGAGCAGACTGTGCTGGGAAGACATGCTTGGAATGATGTTCTTTATATTCGGCTCAACTAGAGGAAATCTCTTTTTAGTGGTGTCTCCATTCAAGTAAAAATCTGATGGTACAGAATTGAAAGGCTAAGATGACATGGCAGGAACAGAAAGAGCCTGTGAGTAGGGGCTGGAAGAAATAAACTCCATGGATAGATTGAGTTGACAGATGTGTTAATATCTCCAAGAATTCTTGTTTGGGCGGGTTTGGGGGATTATTTGTACTGACTAGAGTTGAGGAATAACTGAGTTAAAAGGGTTTCTGAGGTAGTCCTTGTGTCAGTGACAAATGCCAAAATCACTTCAGCGGCCACATTTAGGTTGAACTGCATGGCCCAGGGACGTTGGAGGAAAGTGGCATCCCTCATGAGGTGACCAGGGCCTGATAAAGCCCTTGCCTTGGTGATGGCAGGAGACAGGCAGCACTGGAAGTTACTGTGGGTGACGCGAGAAGGAGCAGCGCTTTGACAATTGACTGATTCTGCTACAGGACCTAACAAAGTGATTAACATCAAATAAATTAAGGTGCTCCCTGGAAAACTGCAACATGATCATGGACTGTCAGAGAGGTTGCATAAAGTTAGCATACAAAATGGCGCCCCTCATGGTTCACTTCCTCAGGCAGGATGTTCTGGCTCTGAGTTGAGCTATCAGGTGTGATTTGATCTCCAGGCTTCTCACAGGGACCAAGATACCAAGGAGTCAGGGGGTCTGACAGTGATGCATGATGCGATAGGATGCTGAGGCTGATTATGATGCAGGCAACTTCCTGAAAATGCTGACATCGGCGCCGTGGGAGGAGGCGGGCTCTGGCTCAGCCGAGTCAGTACAGGAGAAACAGGAAGTCAACTCTGCCTCGACCTGTTTGTGCCTGAGCCCGGCTTGCTCAGTGCAGGAAATAACTTCACAGTCCAGGTCCCTGCAGTTATGCAGAAAATGAAACCCAGCAAAAAAATGTCTTAGCACCTTTGGGGAAGACAGTTTATTGCCTCTGCTATCTCACTGTTCAGCTCCTGTTAGGTATAAACTATGATAAAGGTGCCAAGTACCTTCCCTGATCACCTACGTAACTGCATCAACCAATCAATAAAATCATCATTAAGATGTCAATGCGACACACACTATCTAGGACAAAAACTTGATAATACAATGAAACGGTTCACTGTTTCTCTACTCCTCTGACACGTATATTGCCATGGAGCTCTAGTCTTCTTTAAATGAATTAATGTCCTCAATTAGATTGTAAATTCCTTCAGAACAGGGGCCATCATAAGTTAAGATTGTTTGTAAATTTGCAACAGTATCTAGCACACAATCCCTTGACTTATTTTGGCCTCTCAAGAGCTAAAGGAAATAATATCGATGTATTAATTTATCAAATAAAGAGACACAAGTTCTCTTAGATACCAAAACAAACAAACAAACAAAACACACAGACACACACACACACAGGTTGCAGCCAAGGAAGTGCTAGAGATGGAAAAAACAGACTTCATTAAATGGGAGGCCGGATGAGGTGATGGAGGTGGCTGGAAGACCCCTCAGAAGGATGGATGGTGTTTAAGAAGGTGAGATTAGCAAAGTCCAGGAGTAGATGAGAGGAGGAGGCCAATGAGGAAAAGGGGAAAACTGCAAACAAAGGCCTCTAAGAATGTGGGTCCTTTCTCTAGTGTGACAGAAAATCAAAATAGAATTCCGTGATAGGCAGGAAACAATCCTATTTCTGGCACCTCATGGCTGATGGCAGTAGAGATCAATCACCAGACTCCTTGATCAGACAGCCCCGGATCATTCTTCGTGAGCCCTCCTAATGACAAACGGCCCCAAAGCAGTAGATTAAATGGACTTGTACATTTATAAGTAAAGGCTTCATTGGTAAGGCCTACATTCATGGTACTGGACTTCTTTGTTTTTTTGTTTTTTTAACAGATCCAGGTTTCACTAGATCCTATTTAGTCTATAAAATAAAAGAAAATAACAATGAAAATTCAGAAGAGAACCATGTACACACCATTATTGTGAACAGGATCACTGAAAGAATGCATTTATATTGTTTCTGGAAAGCAATGAGAAGCTTCATACGATTACATTATCTCAAATTATGGCTTCCTGTTTTTTCCAGAGTTGGCAAAAAATAAAT
Source organism: Ursus americanus (assembly GCF_024610735.1). Taxonomy (NCBI): domain Eukaryota; kingdom Metazoa; phylum Chordata; class Mammalia; order Carnivora; family Ursidae; genus Ursus; species Ursus americanus. Next base: position 15,822,160 of record NC_142136.1, on the reverse strand, counting down.
GATGTGTCATATTTAATCTCCTTTGTCCTTAGATTCACCATAATAAATATTAAGGTAGTGCATTTATTACAGTGCTTTTCACTTGAAAGACAATACCCATTAATTTTAAACCTTGTGTCGATGTTCCCTCCAACACAGTATTCGAATATTGCTGTTTCAATTCTAAATTATTTTTACACAGGCTGGATCAGGACTGGGGATGTAACACCACAATTACTTTCATCTCAAAATTCATGTTTTTCTTTACTTCTGGAAAATTCTTACTATCACTTCTCAAAAACTCTTCTCTTCCATCTTCTCCATTTTTTCCTTCTGGGAATCCCATCAAATGCATGTTGGAGCCCCTCAACCCTACTGTATATCTCATGGTCACTCTTTGACACTTCCTATCAGTTCATCTCTATGACTTTTTTTCTACAGTGTTTCTGTTCTGTTTGGAACCAGAGAGGAATACATTAAAGATGAATTCACTGTGTCATGTTCACCAAAGTTCTCTGCAAAATTACTGTGCCTGTTACCTGCATCATGTATTTCAACATAGGACTTTGAAGGTCTAGTCAATAAGTTTACGTGTACTAATAAGTAAGTGTAATTACTAAGTGTAAATGTGAGTACTTACTAAGTTCACACTTTTACTACACTTTTTTTTTCTTTTTCTAGAAAGGGATGGGTTTAAGTAACCCAAATATAAAACAAGACAAGGAAACAAAAACCCAAAACTTCAGTAAATCCTTCCACATACAAAATTCCAGCTTTCTGTGATACATAAATACTTTAAGCTGATAAACAAAAAGGGTAGCTATTCAGTTTAAACCAAAAACAAATGCGGATAAAAATGTACCTAATCCTCCAGAGAATCAGGGCAGCCCCTAAGAATTACGTGCATTCCACACAATGCGAAATAAATATATCCTCTAAATTTTAGAGCTTGAAGGTGTGACTGCTTTAGTATGCCAGATAAAGCCTACAAACGTGCAGCAACAAGATACATCAATCAATAAGCCATTTCTCTCTATACCGCATTCCAGGTTTACCTTCTCTTAGGGCTCTGTGAAACATCACTAGCACATATAATAGTCACAGAAACAATACATCCCATAGAATTGAATTTGTAAAAGCCTTGAGTTTGAAGTTTATTTTCCTAATGAATATGAAGTTCAGATATTTTATTCAAAGGTATTAGCTACCTTTGCTGGTTGAGCCACATGAGCAAGTTGAGAGACAAAGGTTTTATAAATTCTTTCACTAGAAAAAATTATATTCAAGTTTTCTCTCCTCCCCTTTTAGAATATAAACTCCATTTGATCGTGTAGAACCCAGTCCGGATTATGCTGCACTGTATTCCCAGATCACATATTCAACAAATACTTCTTTAATGAGCACCTATCTCTCAGCAAATACTTTCCTTGATTTATGAGGCAGACATGACTTAATAAACTAGGAATCCAAAATGCTTATAAATCAAAAATTCAACAGTAAGACCTTGACGTGTTTTAAACTCAATTTCCTCATCTCTAGGTCAGTTATAACAATCTTTTCCATGAAATGAAGGAAGTAGTCAGGGATCGTAGACAATATGAAAAGAAGGTTAATATGATATGAAAACATTCCATTGTGTGCCAAAAGTATCTCTTCTCTACATGAATATATGCCCCCTTGGTCCTTACCTACATTTGGTTTTCTCTTTCAAGCTTCCGCTTGGTTCTCAAACTTTACCTACATAGTTTCTTGGTCTCTGCTAATCAGATTCCAACAGACAGGAGTACTGAGAAAACAAGGGACTCTAGGTTGTACTTCGAATCCCTTGGCATGTGCTTTCTGATTTGTGAACATCTGGCTCGTCCTATTAGAGCAAATCTCAAATGGTCATGATGAGGCTTGCCTTGTTTTTACATCCAGTATTGATGTGAGTCAACTTAGAGCTTGTCTATTTATTTGCTCTCTATCTTGTATAAGAGAATAGGAACAAAAAGACGGAGCTGCCTATTTGCTACATCAGCTTTCCCACACCAGGCTGGGCAGGTGAGAAGTCATGGAGAGGTTTTCAGACCTGTTTTCCTTCTCTCCTCATCGAAGCACAACTAGGGCAGCTTCAGAAGGTCTCTATTCTGGGGCGCCTGGGTGGCACAGCGCTTAAGCGTCTGCCTTCGGCTCAGGGCGTGATCCCGGCATTAGGGGATCGAGCCCCACATCAGGCTCTTCTGCTGGGAGCCTGCTTCTTCCTCTCCCACTCCCCCTGCTTGTGTTCCCTCTCTCGCTGGCTGTCTCTATCTCTGTCAAATAAATAAATAAAATCTTTAAAAAAAAAACAAAAAAGGAGGTCTCTATTCTGCCTTCCAAGGCAGAGATGCACCTGGGCCAAGCTAGTCGATGAGGGGTTGGTGATTGTTCTTTTAGACAGTGCCTGCTAAGGCTCACCGTAAATTAGCCACTTAGCAATCTGTGCTTTGTGACTTCATTTTCCTCCCTGAGATGGGGGAGAAGAAGGCCATTTCTCTGCCATTAAAAATCATTTTAAATATGAATGATAAATGCTTTCAGGATCCATAATGACAGGAGCTATATGAAAACATGACCAAATTAAACTGTGAGCCATCGGGAACACTGATGCTCAACCTGGGGTGATTCTGCCCCGGGGGCATTCGCGGTGCCTGGAGACATTATTGACTGTCACGTTTGCATGTGGGATCACTCTCCGGGCCTCGAGTAGTTGGGAGTCTAGAGATGCTACTGAACCCCCAAAGCAGAGGGCTGAATGGAGAAACAAAGAATTATCTGGCCCAAAATTTCAATAAGGAAGTCTAAGCGGCCATTTCCAGGAGTGTGTCTTTAGTGTTCTAGTAAGATGAGTGTATTCATCATGTTTTTGTTTATTTTCTATATTTTGTGATTCTTTGGCATCTTTTTTTTCTTTTTTGGAAGTTTTTATTAAAATTTCAGCTAGTTAACAGAAGTGTAATAATATTAGTTTCAGGTATACAACATAGAGATTCAACGTTTATCTTGAGGCCTTGCTGATTCTGGAGAGACTGCCCTTCCCCGGGCAACTAACTTCTAAACATAGCAAGCAACTTGGCTGTGAACATGTGTTTTATATGCTGACCAACCAACCCAGGACCCACACCCCTACCATCTCCTTTATCAAACCTCACGCATCAAGCCAACACTCCCCTTGCCTGAAATCATCCCAGGGCCAGGTACCAGACAGCTAGAGACACCCCCCTAACCCAGAGCCACTGAAATTATCCAAGTTATTTAATCCCCAACTTGTTCTGCATACCTACTCTACCTCGCCCATTCCTTTCCACAAAAAAAACACAATATAGGCTTCTGACCACGCTTTCCCATCACCCCTTCTGCCTCCTAAGTGATGCTCGCACTCCTGTGTGTGGGCCTACATGCCTCCTGTTTCTAGGGGCCTGTGAGTATCAACTCCTTCCTTCATGGCAATCATTTCTGTGTCTATGTATCATCTGTACCTGATTAAGACAGATCCCGGCTGCATTTGAAAACCGTTAGGAACTTTGGAGGTTAAAATGAAAGGAAATTTAACAGATACATATTTGAAATCCTCCAGCTAGCCCTATGAGGTAACATGATTTCTGAGAAGGGTTCTCACAGGAAGTTACAAAGTGTGACTTCAGGTAAACCACTTTGTCTCTTAAAACCTCAGCTTCCTCATCTCTGAAATGGGGCATAATAAGTGCCCACTTCATAGGGGTTGTTGGATAAGCAAGTCCGATAAAGCAGAGATAGAACACAGCGTGTCAGTAAGCCCCCAGGAAAGGTTAGCTCTTACCACGGTTAACAGAAAGAGAAACGATGGGCTGCCAAAATTAGTTAGGGAAAGCTTTCAAAAGAAGATGATTTTTTTTTTACCTACATCTTACAAAATGAATAGAAATTCAAGGTGGAAAAGGGGTGGGAAAAAATTCAGTTGAGGAAGGAAAGAATGCACGAAGCATCAAGTGGTGACAGTATGCAGACCAACGTATAGGGCTTTTTTTCTTATCCTTCTTCTTTTTCTCAGTTAAAACACCACTTTTGGTTATTTAAGATTTTGTTTAGATATTCTAATTGCTATATAACATTTATCATTTACACACACATTTATATTTAATTTTTATATTAATATAATTTTATATAATGTCTGTGTGTAATATTTAATTTCCCCTTTCTCATTGATACACTGAAATATCTGGGATATCTGAAATATCCCAAGGTAAATAAATTTCTTGAGGTTTCCCTGGTCTCTGTAGGCAGTGTTTTTCTGAATTTCATTTGTTCTCATCTTCCTTCCCAAAAAGGAAGAAAAAGCAATAATAGGACTCGTGTTAGTTTGTTCCCTTCAATGCTCCGTGCCCCAGACTCACGACTGCCCCGAGTATACGGTTTGGCTGTTAGAATGAGCATTGTTCAGGCACGGTCTGTAACAGTTCCCTGGAGCTATTGTGGAAGAGCCCGTGTAATAAATACATAATTATGAACTTGTTAAAAGAGACATTATTTACTCATTTGTCCAACATGGCTCCTTTCAGTCTACCTCGTAAGTAAATCTATATTTAGTCAGTGTCATATCGATCTGCAACCAGAGTACCCTTTAATGCTCCTACAGAAACACACCATTAAAAAAAATAACTTGATGAGAAAAATCCACTGCAAGTCTCATCTCATTTTAAAACGGAAAGAAAAATAGTGCCCTGTTTTCCATTGTTATGACTTTATTTAAAACAATACCAAAAAAGTGAACACTAAGATCCAGTTCTCAGAATATCATTGCAGAGAATCTCAAAGTCTTTCCAAATATTGTAAGTTTTATGAAATTCAGGGTTAGAAACACTAATGACAAAAGACCCCATGATTGTCGGAGCCGTATGATCTGTAAATGGGTGTATTCTGTTTTTCTATATGTTTAGAATTTTTTTTTAATTTTTAAAGATTTTATTTGTTTATTTGAGAGAGAGAACACAAGCAGGGGTGGGGCGGGGATGGGGGACTGTTGCACAGGGAGAGTGAGAAGCAGACTTCTTGCCGAGCTGGAAGGCTGATGTGGGTCTCAATCCCAGGACCTCGACATCATGACCTGAGCCGAAGGCAGACGTTTAACTGACTGAGCCACCCAGGCGCCTCTAGAATGTTTTATAATAAAAGGTTTACCATATAATAACTGTTCCTTGACACTACCTATAATTTAGGTAAATATTACCTAAAATTAGATCATTTAAGGTAAAGCGTATTGTCATATCTGCGTGAAATTACAACAGGATAAGAGGTAGAAGTCAGAGTGAACTAGAATTTGTTTAAAACACAGAGTCGAACACTATGAGAGTCGAATATTTTTAACGATCACAAGTAACAGAAAGCTAAGTTTTCATCGCAAAGTTGTACGTTTGCATGTGAAATCGTGCAGAAGAATTACTTGAGTACTTAAAGAAAACAAAAACATTATGAATAAGCTTTTATTTATTTGCTATTTAAAGTCTAAATACCTTAACACAAGTGGAAAAGCTCCAGCTACCCGTGGGCAAGGCATAAAACAAATCCTGTGTTACAGCTTTAAGATGCCTCGTAGCTTCGTACTGTTTTATTCATTGAGTCAGAAATTTCTCAGTGAATAAGTAAGCTTCCAGGTGTGAATCAGAAACCTCTGTAGTCGGTTTTTCGTTGTTGTTCTACAAAGGAACCACGTTTGGTTCGTGTGTGAGTATTGTACTGAAGCAGATGAGACCATTGGTGACATAGGTGTGGCTAAAAGTGCCACCGATGATCACCTTTCCTTTCTATACTGTGCACGTATTAAAACCTGTCCTTTGGCTCATGGCTTTAGTTGTTTTTTGGTTCGTTGGTTGGTTGGTTGGTTGGTTGGTTCGTTTGTTCGTTCGTTCATTCGTTGGTTTTTCTTTTGCACAGCCTGGACGAGTTACACCTTGCCGCCTCTGTGCCTGAAATGATACTTTAGTTGCCTAAAGTAACAAATGAGTCTTTAGTAAGACTTTATTTATATAGCAAGATATAGATTCTGGATATTTTTTAGATATAATAATCAAGATTCTGCAAATAAAGATGATGTATCAAGAACTGTCCAATTTTCAGTCTAGCAAAAATACTATGCCAATTTAAGAGCTTAAAGAAAAATGCAGTCACCTTATCTCATTGCCATGAAAGCAAGAGTTATTTCTGACAATTATAAGTCATCAAAAATGATGTGTATTTATTTATTTGACATGGGAGGAGGATAACGGGAGTCATTTAGGGGGAATAAGTTAGAAAAGTGTCAGCGTGCTAATAATAGCACCTACTTAGGCACTAACCTGGGCATCAGTAATCGTTCAAAGCAATTGATATGATCACCAATTTACGGACGGGAGAACTAAATGCATGTAAGTTTAAATGACTTGTGCAAAGTTAAAGCGAATAACTTGTGGAGCCAGTGTTCTTCGTAAGGCTTTGGCCTAAAGACCACAAGCTCAGCATCTGTCATTTTCATGGCCCTGTTATATACAAACAGAGTTCCTGAAAAAGCCAATGCAATTTCCAGGGAGCAATTTACAGTGGGGAGAAGAGCCTAGCACAATATGACACACGGTTCTGTGCAGCGTTGGACGGGCGAGAGATTTATCAATACAGTTTCTATGTTTTACACTTAGCATATGTGCACATACTCTCAAGTTAAAGGGGCTGATTAACCATGCTTTGAAGTGACCGTTAAGTTCTGCCCTAACCACATCTCCCATTGCCTACAAAATCGGTGAGGACCTTATTAGCACCTTTTTATATCTGATTCTGTAGCCTGGGAAAATGGGTTCTGCCTGATGACTAGCCATGGTGGGGAACCTGTTTTCCTACTTAAAAAAAAAAAAAAAAAGCGTTCAATATCATAGGCCTGTTAGTCCCACCCTGAGATGGATCAGCAATCAAACTTTTTTTTTTTTAACATCTCAGTCCTTATTTCAAGCAAGTTGTGATTTCTTTCCTTTCATCAATATGTATGAGAAACTTGGCCTGTTTGGTGGAAGCAATCTCTGACAGCTAAAGCAATCAACTCCAAGTCAACAGTACTGAAGTCTCTCTTTGTTGAACTGCTCGCTGATAGGTGAACCTGGGAAAGTCACTTCATGTCTTCGAAGCTCATTTGTTCCCAGGGTAAAAGCTGTAATACCTGCCGCAGACTAAGATTATCACTGTTGTTAATTATGTGAAGTGATTGCATTTCCCATTGTTTTAGGCAGTAGCTGAAGGATGCAGAATTATTGAGTCCGTGGAGCACAAAGAATGATTAGGTGTTTAAAATTGTTGAAAGGCATAAGAAAAAAAGAATATCATTCTCTTGGCGCTTCACTATTTAAAAGGTATCTGCCACTTGTCACCCATAGTATCTTCCCTTGTGCAGTGATATCCCTCATATCCCTCAAGGTAAATTGTTTGGAAATCTTAAAGTAATCGTAAGAAGCAAACATATTTTGGGGAAGCATGTACCGCATGCTTGAAATACATCATCTAGTCATCTCAGTGAATCCGTACACACACCATACTGCTTATGCACGGTCACTTCTCCATTGGAGATGCATGGAAACCAGAGACAGACATGGGAACTATGAAGTCAATATCAATACTACTAAGTGCTGGAGGCAGAATGTAAGCCTGAGCTTTTAACTTGTCTTTCTTCCTCCAACTTGGAAGAAGTTGTTCTGTATCTAGAAAGGTACAGAGTAGCTAAGGTCGTTAAAAATAACTATCAGCAGCAGCAGCAGCATCATTATTATCATCTGTGACCATTCCAAGTTGGGCAATATGAGCAATATCTTATAAACATTTAAACAACATTAATAGTTCTATGTAAGTGTGTATCAGTTAGTTTTTGCCGTATAACAAAATACTCCAAACTAAGCAGCTTAATAGAAAACTAATCATTTATTTATTCAAGATTTTTAAAGCCTGCTCTTGGGACTAGGGACATTTGGGTGGTTCTTCTGGCCTCTGCTAGGCTCACTCATGCTTCTGCAGTGAGCTCTTACATTAGATGAAGACTAAATGGTCCAGGATGGCCTCTGCTGGGGTGACTTGTCTCGGTTCCTTGTGCTCTGTCATCGTCCAGCAGCCTAGCCTAGCCATGTTCACTTGGTGGCAGCAAGGGTAGATTGAGCAGCACCAGGAAGCCTCCTGGGGCCTATATTTGGAACTAGATGACATCATCTCCGTGCATTCTATTTGCGATAGCAAGGCATGGGACATTCAGCATGAAGGAGTAAAGAAATATATTTTTCTTCTTGATGGGAGAAACTGCAAATCACTTTGCAAGGCATGGGACACAGAGAGAGAAGAATTTGTGGCCATTTGTGGCAGAATAAGTACATGCAATCAACTTTACCTGTTACACATCGTAAAAGAATAATATGGAAGTATACATTTTTTCTGAAAATCTCTTTGTTCTATTTACAATGGGGTTAGGATGGTATGTTAAGTATTCTCTTATTGCCCAAGTATCTGTGATCAGGAAAGCTGAAGATATTGTCAGTCTCTCAGGATTTGAATTTTGGACTGAAGTTATCAAAGTGTGATTACAGTAATCCTGAAATAATAGTTATTTCGTATTTGATTTACATTTCTCTATAAGGTTACCTCAGGCATTATCATGGTCAAATCAAACCTAACAGAATTTTAGTTGTTCTATGCTAAATAGCTTGTGCACATTTGGAGAATTCCCCTGTACACTTGTACTGAGTCTCTCACCAAGGGATGTTCGTTCTTTTGTGAGTTTGTTCTAATTGTGCCATTCACCGTATTAACATTAATTAGCAAACTCATCTTTCAACTTCACCCCCTTGGGACAGATTCAGTCAAGGTTGGGTAGGTAGGGAATTTAATTAATCTATCAGCAAATTGAATTTTTTATTAGGTACTTTGGTTTTATCTTCTTTTTTTTTTTTTTTTGGTATTGTATATTACAAAACTTATTTTGAACTAGAGTTACCTAAAGATGTGTTTATTAGGAAGACAAAGAGTCCAGCTATTTTCCCCCAAGCACTACACATAATAAAATATACTGTCAATGTTCCTTCTGGGTAATTTTCAAGTAGATTTATTTTATTTTATTTTATTTTTTACTATTTACTTAGATTGGAGATTCTTTTCCAGATTTAACTTTCCTGTACTGATGGAAGGACTATTGTACAGTAAATGTAGTTGGATATATAAACAACTGTTATTTATGGCTTAAGAACAGAGGGCATCCATGTGTGAGAATTTAATTCAATAGGGCTAATCTCAAATGCAATTAATGTTCACATTCTTTATGTGCCCCTATGGTAGTCTATTTGCCCAAGGAATTTATTGAAATAGGTACATTTAATTAAACTGTTTTCAGCACTTGGGCAAAGATACAATTTAAGGTGTGACATTACACTTAAAGAAAAAGAAAGAAAAGAATCTGGACAGCTATTTTTTAAATCTTGTCTCTTGTCTTAAAAGTTTGGAGCACCTGGGTGGCTCAGTCAGTTAAGTATCTGCCTTCAGCTCAGGTCATGATCTCAGGGTCCTGCTTCTCCCTCTCCCTGTGCTCATGCTCTCTCTCTCTCTGTCTCAAATAAATAAACTCTTAAAAAAAAAAAACCAGAATGTGTAAAATTTCAAATAGTAAAGGACCTACATCAGATGTTCCCACTCCTACACACACACAGAACAAACTCTGTACTCCTAATGTTTCCTTCAGGAATGAGTTTAAAGAGCATGAACTATTATGCAAGCTGGGCAGTGAATGTGAGCGGTGTTTTTGGATGATAAAATTCACATCTACTCCCAGCTCCTAACTAGCTGCATTTTTTTCTTGTGAATATGAAGGGCTTAGAATTCTCTCAACATTACCAACTGATTCTATAATCATCTGCTTCTGTGAATTCTGGGGTATGATTTTGTCATGGGCTTTGTCTGTCTAGGTTTCCCAATTCACATAACCATAGGCAGGCAGACTTGGCCTAAAAGAATCATTTTCTTATGTATGTTTTTTTCTACATGCTTTGTGTATTTGTGATACACAAATGGGACAGATGGAAGTGAAATGGGAAAACAGCATTGCCTCGATGTTCAGTGACCCTATAACTTGCATGATAACATAGGCTTATGTTGACACATTACAAACCAGATGTCTTGTCCTGATGCGTTTACGTGGATGGGTCCAAGCCTTCAATGAGAACTACCAGGACTTCAGAGTTACAAAACTGACCTCAAATTTTACATTTGATTCTACAGAAAGGGGAATCTAGTCTCAAGAATTTTAGTTTCTTTTCTAATGGAAAAAGATCCTACTAAACAAAGATACACCTGTTTTATTTTGTATTTCCATGCACAAGTTTTATTTTCATTTTGCTTTTAAACCTAGACAAAAGAACCAGGCAAATATTAAAAGCAAGGAGGATAGATTTAACTTCATTAATAATAAACTTTCAAATAACCATCAATATTTCCATATAACCCAAAAGGTATTATGACCCTGTTGAGATACTGTGTATTTCAAGTATATTTTTTAAATGAACTTTTTTTTCATTTCTTTTTTTTAAGATTTATTTCTTTATTAGTGGGGGAAAGAGGGAGAGAGTGGGAGAGAGTCTCCTCAAGCAGACTCCCCACTGAGCATGGAACCTGATGAAGGGCTCGACTCAGGCTCGGCATGGGGCTCAGTCCCAGGATCCCAAGATCATGACCTGAGCCAAAATCAAGAGTCGGCTGTTCAATGACTTGGAGCCCCTTAAATGAACTTCGAATATTAGTTCCTATTCTTTATCAGAAAAAACAGACAGATATGAATATGTAGCAAGAATAAAAGAGTTGATCTCTCCCAAACATATATTAATACTATTTAAATGATTTTTTTTTTCTAATCTGCACTTTATTCCTCATTGTGCCCATCCCTCTCTAAGCAAACTAGGGAATCTTCTGTTTTTGCTCACTTCTTCTGAATCGTAGACTTCCCTTAAGCCATCGTGTGAGAATATGTAATTATCCCCACTGTGGCTAGGCTATGATGTTATCATCCCCATCTACACAGGAGGAAACCGAAGAATCAGTGACTTGCTTGAATCTTGTTGAATTTTTTTTATTAGATCATGAAGAATATACAAGAAAGTACTTTGTGTACTGGAAAGCACTCTATAAATAAAAGGAGTGATTATTATGCATTTGTGGAAAGTTGGTAGCATTCTTACCAGTCTTCCGTCACTTGCCCTAACTTCAAGGAAATCAGAATGATCAGAGAACAGCATTCTGAGGCTAAACATGACCCTTAGAAGACTTCCAAGAGGTGTTCAGGCCCCTCTGCTCTCAGGAGGCAGAACTCTCAGGCTTTTGAAAGTTGACATACTCACCTCCACTCACCTCCCCTCATCCCAGGCTGGTCTCCAGAGCCCGCTTATTCACACGCCTCCGTTGAAACCCACTTTAAAAAGCCTCAGTTTATAGTTGAAGATAAGATAAGGCTTTTCTCCACTCTAGCCCACATATGGCATAAACTTTAACAAAGAAAAAAGCAAAAATGTTTAAGGTCTTCTCTTTATTACAAGTGAGGCTCTCTTCACAACAAGCTGGGAATGTCTCTTCTCTGGTAACACGGTCTTATGTGGAAGCCAACAAACTGGGTTTGAACTCCGAAGCCCTGGGTCTCAGTGTCGCTTGGTCAAACTACTTACGAACTCTGTGACTCTCAGTTTTCTCATCTACAAAATGGGGCTATCAATGTGTGATTGGCAACACCCCTGTGCACATTACAGATAACGAGTATTTACATCACCCCTCAGAGTAAGGGGCTACCATTGTCACCTTTTGTGAATTCCTAACTTCAGCTTGAATTTTGGAAATCAAATGCAGCATTTGGCATCCTTGCATGATAATGAGACAGGATGACTAAGAGCAATACTGCTTGGGATCCCAATGTCAGTAAGCATAGATTGCAAATCAGGCAAAATTATATCTTCTCAGCTTAATCTACACCAACAATGTGTAAACATGGAGATATTTTTATTTTCAGAAGTGTCCAAAACTTACACCTGTTTCTGAACTTTAAATCAGCGACTCTAGGCATGTTTGCACGGAAATAAAAATGTCAGATATGCCTTCCTTTGTGAACATAGTCTCTTTATACCCGTTTTGAAATAATAGGTTATACAAAGAGGAAACAAAAAGACAATGAATGAGAATTTATATGCTCATTGAACCTATTGTGAATCCAGGGATGTGTCTGTCTTTGAGAGGGCATGGCAACATCCCATCAGTCCTTACAGCCACAGCAATGGTTAGGTTACAGAATATTCTACAGCCTTATTAGTTATTCTGTCTCATCATTGTTCAAGGATGCCAAACACTGCTTTCAGTAGAAAACCGCAAGCTCAACCTATAGAAAATTGCTATCATCCCCTCCAACGAAACCATGTCTATACCCCATTGAATAGAATAGGATAGAATAGAAGCAGAAACATAACAAAGTGCAGTGGTTATGAACACAAGCACTGGCAACAGGCGGACACTGGTTCTAATCCTAGCTCTGCCAGCAACTCTCTGTGTAAGCCAGGGCAAACTGCACAATCTCCCGGGGCCTCCATGTTCTCCTCTGTACCATGGGCATGATACAACTTCCATGGAGGCGCTGTGAAGAGTACAGGAGATGTTGGCTAATGCCGAGCACAACAGCACTTCACAAGTAGGGCGGTTATCAATGGTTGCCATTTCTCTATGGGCTGGTATTTCTTTCCCACTCTAGAGTTGAAACACAGGCATTTCACAATGGCTTTATATGAGTTTTGACACAGGTTTGGATTCTCTCAGAGAACATGAAGTACACATAAAATTCCCTTATTTCAGGCTGCTGAGAATCCTGAAACCATTCTTTCCTAAGTAGGACTCCAGTGAACTGAAATTGTCCGATAAGATCCAGCAGTCCTTCAGATTATCAGTGCTCCTCTCCTCCTGTAAAGATGGAAGAAGTGGGGCACCTTACGCTAAACAGCATAGCTGTGAGATAATTTCAAACATGGGTAGTTGGCTCTGCTCCTGAACTTCGCATAGATCAAAACCAAACTATCCATTCATTCACACGGTGCCTACTGTCCACCTTGGATAAATGGTAGAGGAACAACTGCTTGAGGCTGAGTCATTCATGAGATGGAAGTGATAAAGATGACAGAATTTGTTTGGGGCTATCAGGACAACACTTTCCTTGACAAAGATGTTCAGAATCCCAGTGCACCCCGTTATTCCACAGCCGTGGTTCTCACCACTAAGCTGGGCTCAGATATACTTGTTAAACCGTTTTGTACAGAGTTTGCAGCTCTTTCGCTCTGATGTGAGCCTTGCAGAAGTCGTGTCCTTTTTGTGACTCTTCTGTCCCCCAGGCTTCTGCATCTGCTATAGCCCTTGGTAACAACTGGAGCCTGGCATAAGTTGGACATTTAGAAGCTCAGTGTGCCAGAGGCAAAGAATTTTCCTGAGAGACCTTTGGTCCCCCAACCTTTCCAGCGGTGGCTCTCAAACTTTAATTTGCATAAGAACCACCTGGGGGTACTTTTTAAAAATGCAGATTCCACAACATGCCCTGCCCATTCAAGTTCATTCCAGTGTTCGGTGTTCAATAGGGTTCTGGACTTTGTATTTTTATAAGCATCGCAGCTTATTCTGATGCAAGTGGTCATTCTCGAAGATGCTGAGAGAAACACTACTTTATAGGATTTCTAAAAAATCCTAATTTATAAAATAGTATGTGATCGTAAACAAAAAGCATAAAAGATCAGTATCCCCATAGGCCGGACCGGCTCATGTATGCTGTCAACTATCAGAAACTCCATAGTGTGTGTTCGTGTCTCTAACTCCCCACCCTAATACGTTGGGGGCAAGAGAGTAACAACAACAGGGATGATAATAATAATAATAACAGCATGTCCTATGAAAGAATCAACTGCTGTTTAAGCAAAAATATAGACATAGAAAAAATAACAGCTTGTGCTTTGAAGAGCTGGTGCCAACGTTTACTAGTTACCTGACCTTGAGTCACTCTGTCCTCATTTATAAAAGGGAGATAGTATTGACCTTGCAGGAGTGCTGTGAAGGACTTAGTAACTATCAAGGGCCTGTCCCAGAGCCCAGGCACACATTCCGCACTCAGTGCTAGTGTGAAACTCTGTCTCCCCCACGGGGGTAGGAGGAAGAGTTCAGGGGCCTCATTACGAGCCACGCAGGTATCCTCATAACCCAACTTTTCCCCAGTATCCGGGGCTTGGCGGGTTTCAAAAGGTATTGGTCTGTGCCTTAGTCAGTTCTGGCTGCTCTAACAGCATCCCATAGACTGGGTGGCTGATCGACAGCAGAAATTGGCTTCTTACAGTTCTGGAGGCTGAGAAGGCCAAGATTAAGGTGCCGTCATATTCACTGTCTGGTGAGGTCCCACTTCCAGCTTCCTGGAAGGCTGTCTTCTCGCTGTGTCCCTCGCATATCAGGGCCCAGAGAGCTCTCTTTTGTAAGGCTTTCCTGAGGGCACTAATCCCATTTAGGAGGGCTCCATTCTCCTGACCTAATCACCTCTCAAAGGCCGCACCTCCCACTACCATCACCTGAAGGGCTAGGAATCCAACATGTGACTTTCAAAAGGACACAAACATTGAGGCCACGTGAATTTCTTCATATTAGCTGAACTTACAGACACTGCCTTTTACCTAAAACACTAGGTAATAGAATATAATTTCTAAGAGAAATGAAAGACGCAGTGGGCCAGTGTTCTGGGTGGTTAGAGCTACTCCCACAGAGTCAGAGCCATAGGAAGGAGGGGGTGGCTTCACACTGACAGATGAATCCCCCAAAATGGCCTGGAGATGAGGGACAGAGGCTAATGGTCAGAACACCCTCTGTTCCCTGGACACACTCGCATGTTCCCTTCACTCCAAACTCCATGAAGACCATCAGCCTCCATCTCCAAGGAAAGTCCAGCTTGTTTAGATATTCTGTACTGCTTGTGATGGAGAGACCAGATCTGCAGGGGCAGGCTTAGCACTCTTTCAAGGAGGTCTATTATGTTCCTGTTCCTGGAGGACAAAACCCCTTCAGTATTGGTATAGACAACAAAGGAGGAAAACAGAGACCATCTCTTTTTCTAAAAAAGACTCTATTAGTTTGCTGAACTCTGCCATAAGAAAGCGCCACCACCAGAGAGGCTTAAACAATTTAAACAGCAGTAATGTATTCTCACACGGTTCTGGAGGCTGGAAGTCTGATATCGGCTGTTGGCAGGGCCAGGCTCCCTCTGAAGGCTCTCAGGAAGAATCTGTTCCAGGCCTCTCTGCTAGCTTCTGGTGGTTCCTTGGCTTGTGGTAACATAACTCCAGGCTTCACATGGTGATGTCTCTGTGCACACATCAGTGTACAGATTTCCTCTGTTCATAAGGACACACGTCGTATTGGATTAGGGGCCCAGCCTACTCTACCATGACCTCATCTTAACTCATTACATCTGCAATAATCTGATGTCCAAATAAGGTCACATTCTGAGGTATTGTGAGTTAGGATTTCAACACGTGAGTCATGAGGGGAAAGGACACAATTCAGCCTCAAACAGACTCTTCCGAGCAAATTTATATGAGTATTTGGTTAGGACTCAAAGTGTTGGGTCATACAGGGACAAGATGACTTCAGCCTAAAATTTTCCTTGAAACTTTTCTTATCTGGTGACTACCATTCTGTAGGAGTTTCTCTGTATGAGCAGCATGGAACTGTCTTGTTTTAAAGACTTACCCATAAATAGCTGAACAGCTTGACCTGGTGAATGGGATCGTGTAATGTTCACACTTAAAAGTCCTTGACTTGAATACAAGAATTGATTCTTGAATATTTTCCCAAAAGGAAAGCAGTCATTTTAAAATAAGCAATGTGTTGGTCTTCTAAGGGAACTAAAAAACCAATAAAACTAATAAAACTGCTCTAACTAAAATCACTAAAATTTACCTTCTTGAACCCATGAGGGTACAAAAACAATCTCCAAGTCCAGTTATTTTTTATGGAAACTGACATTTAAATTAGAAGTCACTTAACAAGGGTTAGACCTGAAATTTAAAGGCATTATCTGAGAGTAATGGTTAGCATACTCACATGTCCATACGGCAGAGGATCAGATTTCAACGTTACTTTTAATCTAATTTTATATGACAGGATCATGTTAGAACCCCATATGTTCCACTCTGAACTGTTTATATTCACTATAATTATATTCACTGAAAATTTCTGCAAAGCGGACTGTTAAATTCTCAGTTTATTTTTCCGGAAAAAAAAAAAAAGGTTTGTTTTTTTGTTTTTTTTTTTTGACAAAGACTAACAATAGTTAACAAGATATTGTGTTTAACAAGAGCAAAGCTTCTAAAACGAAGCTGGAAGGCACAAGTTTAAATTGGGTAATAGTCAAGGGTATGAGTAAAAACTTGTTCATTTGCATTATTTAAACAGCCACTGAATATCATTAATTTCAATTGAGAACTAACAGCACAGTCTATCAGTCAGAAGCAATCTGAATTGGAAGTCAAGAACTTTCTAGTTCTTGACAGCGTGTTTTCTTTATCTAGTGATAGGGTTTGTTTTTTGTTTGTTTTCTTAATCTTGCATTTCTGCCTCATTCTAGTTACTTAATTTCTCCATGTCTGGGCTTTTGTCACAAACAAAATGGGAATATTTATTCTCAGTCATACCCACGAAGACTGATGAACAAATAAAGTGTTTGTAGACTTGCCGTTGGCAGTATAAACCAGAGCCTCATTCACATTTCAGATCAATGCTCTTTTCAAAATAAGTTGAGTGATGAAAGATTGTACATACATGTTTTAGGAATTTGTACAGTCTTGGAGACAGGCCCACATCTCTAAACTAGAAACATGCAGGGGAGCTCTAGATTATACCCTGTCGGAGCAGAAGTCCAAGAAGTAGAACTAACAAGAGGGCTTTCTTACCTTTATCTCCGGTGAACATGTTGGCAAAGATCCATTAGAGAATGATGAACGCATGGCCATCACTGTAAGTCAGCTTAACTTTTCAGACAGCTTACTGGGCTGTTGTTCTTTACTCTTCCTTACCTGGGTTGTAGACACAAGGTCGGGGTGATCCTCAGTACCGAGAGCACAGTCCGAGAGGTCAGACTTTTCCAGCAATGCCTAATCGAGAGGCAGGGATGTTCTAGCAAATTCTCTTTTTCTCTTTTTCTCTTTTGCATTGTAATTGCCAAATCCTACTTTTAAAATTATTTTAAAAATTACCCAAAGTTTCTTTCCTTCACTCTTTTTTTACATGGAAGGGGAAGAAGATGGTGGTGTATGTATGCGTGTGCCCATGAATGCCTGCTTGCCTTTATTTTGCTTATTATACAACCATTGGACAGGTTGAAAGGCTCTTCCCTTTTTTAAAAAAAATTATAAATACCTGTATCAATTGGCTAAAAATTCTAGTTGATAAATAAAATAGGGATATGGAGAATGAAATTGACTTTTCTTGAGGTCCCTATATGCTAAGGCACATACTATGCCTATTTACTGTACGCACTCACACACTTAGACATGATTGTGAGTTTGATATAATCGTGCTCGTTTTACAGAGCAGAAAATTGAGTGTCTGACTTTGGACAAACTATAACTTGTCCAAAGTCATGCGGCTACCAAGTAATGGAACGTGGATTGGAAACCAGACTTTTCTGGTACAACCTATACTTTTTCTATTCTGCCAAGATGTTTTCTCCTCCCTGTGTTGCTCCATGACAATAATAATGCAGCTATCATTTATTAAAATTCTACTACGTACTGTGTGCCGTACGCCCATTTTCATATAATCCTCCACTACTCTGAACAACAGTATGATCAGCCCTTTGTACATGAGGAAACAAAGGCTCAGAACCCGTGGGTAACTTGGCCAAGCTCAGAAGTATCAGAGCCAGGAATCAAACCCTGATCATCATTATTCACGAATTCCGTATTTGTAAAGTGTCCGTGTAACCCCAAAATCAATACTCAGCAGAGCTCTGCAGTCCGTCATTCACAGGCATGTGCAAAGTGGCAAAAATCTTAGTCGCCGGGATGCACGCTGCCAACTGAGGTCAAACAAGGCAATGTTCTGCCTTCTCGTTTCAGCTCTCCTACTGGAAAGAGCATCCTTTTCTCCATGTATTTAGTGCCACATTTTTTGTATGTTCATGGTTTCTTTCTTTTTCTTCTTTCTTTCTTTGTTTCTTTCTTTCCTTTTTTTTTTTTTTTTTTTTTTTGGTAATGTCACTGTTTACATTAGCCCCTCTCAAGCTTGGGACTGAAGGGCTGTCTGCTTGTCCTAAGTGTGAGAAGGCTGTGATATGCCTCATGGAGAAAATGCATATGTTAGAGAAGCTTCGTTTAGGTATGACTTATAGTGCTGTTGGCCTTGAGTCCATTGTTAATAAATTACATATATATATATACATATATCTTTAAATAGAACAGACATACATTTAAAAGGCTACGTATTGATTGGTTGACCAGAGACTCACAGGAACCTAACCTGTATTTCCCCTAAGACAATGTATTGTTCAATATTCATTAATTCAGTGTTCTCAACAGCCTTACAGATCGTAACTACCACAAATAACAAAAATCAACTGTGTTTGTGTTCCCAGTGTCCATATTATTCTACCGCCCACCCCTGACCCTCTGCACGTTCTGTGAAATAAGTGTTCAGTTGTGTGTGATGCACCTTTGTTTTTCATTTTTGCTCGTTTCCCAGGAGAGATATGTTGCCTTGCCATAACCGCCACTGTTCTTTCACATGTGACACCATTCTACCATTCTGCACTGTTGCTTCAATGACCAATAGATTCTCATCATCATTACCAAGAAAAAACAACACAGCACACAGTAAAGCAAACTCATAAAATATTTATTTAAATTGATTTAGCTTAGAGCAAGTTTATATACATAAATAATTTGTACTCTGTGAGTCAGATTCTGAAATGTAGATGCGAAGTGTGGGGCACGGAGACACGCTGGGGGCTCTTTTCTGAGCATCCCCATCCAGTTATGGAGTTCACACTTAAGTCTAGAGAAACAAACAATATACAGCAGTGGTCTCCTCTCATCCCATAATGGTTTCTTATCTATACTGTGAACCTTCTGGAATTTAGCCCTTTCTCTAAAGGAGATCGTTTCCTGCAAATTTCTCCACTGAGAAAAGTAAGAAATAAATCAGCAAGGATGATATCTTCAACACTGCAAGGGGTTTTGGATTGTACCATCCATGCTTCCTAGACCTGCCCATTAGCTAGAGGGCTGCTGAAACACCAGCTCTCCTCCAGCTCCTGTGGGAAAATGGAAGATGAAGTGGATTGGGAATCCAAAAACGTGGTCTCAAGCCCAACTTTATGACACACCAAGTGCTCTGGGCAAGTCACCGTACCTCACAGAACCACAACTGCCTCATCTGTAAAATGACGGAATTATCTGCCTGTCTACTTCCAAAGACTGTAGTCATTAGAGGAGATACTGATGACTCACCGAGTAAAAGATTTTGTAGTTAACAAAGCATTGTTCACATACATTATCTCATTTGATACTCGCATCAACATTGCCAATTAAGTATAATTATAATTATTACCATTTTGTGAAAAAGTCTTTGCAAACACAAAGGTACTGCATAAATACTGTACCGTAAAAAGAAATCAATGGTTTTGAAGACAGCAGAAAGAAGATTGTTAGCATGTGTGGGCCTTACAAAGAATTAAGATTAAATATGCCATTGCCTAGTTTAAGTTAAATGGATCACAACACAAAGTGCCAAGCCAAGAGGGCTGGTGGGACTGAAACCCAGGTCACACTCTGATATCTAGGACATGTCCCTGGGGGCCAGGATTTATTCTAAATTGTACACAGTCACCACATGGGCTAGTGTGGCCCTAGGTTAATGGGTCAAGACAAAAATCACAGTAATAACTATGGGTGCGTAAAAAAATTTGTGTTCCTCACTTTATAATGTGATCTTTTTGCTTAAAAATCACTTTGTTATTGCATCAGTCTACATAGGCTGGGTAACACCACAGTAACAAATAACCCCAAAATCTTGGTGGCTTATCATAACAAAGACTAAGTTCTCACTCAGGCTACGTCCTATATTGGCTCTTGCTTACCTCTCTCTTACTCTAGAACTCAGGGTGAAGGGGTAGCCACCATCTTGAACATTGCCAGTTGCCAAGGTAGAAGACAAACAGAAGAGGTCTGGAGGGTCTCACAACAGGTAATTAAAGTCTCTGGCCTGAAATTAACACATATCGCTTCACTCCCAAGTCAGCAGTAACCGAATTGCAAGTCAAGAAACAATCCAACAATGTGCCTGAAAGTGGGAATAACCAGAACTATTTGGTGGATAGCATGTAGCAGAGGTCAAAGTTTTCTTCCCCTGTAAGCTCATTGACCATTCATTCCATGGGACAAGATTGCCAAATTCAGCTGAATTAATAGACAAATATTATCCACAACCAGGGACGAAACAGTTATGTTCCTAGTGCTGCTACACTGACATTGATCATGTAAACCTTTAGCACTGATTTGCCTTCTAGAGATAGCAGCATTATCTGTTTTGTCTTACTCAAATGAATTACAGTGAAAAAAATTATGAAGTCATATGCAATTTTGTGACATTAGACATGGGTTATTTTTTTTAAGATTTTTTATTTATTTATTCGACAGATAGAGACAGCCAGCGAGAGAGGGAACACAAGCAGGGGGAGTGGGAGAGGAAGAAGCAGGCTCATAGCGGAGGAGCCTGATGTGGGGCTCGATCCCATAACGCCGGGATCACGCCCTGAGCCGAAGGCAGACGCTTAACCGCTGTGCCACCCAGGCGCCCCTAGACATGGGTTATTAATATATATTTTACCCTAAACTAATGTCTGTTTAATATCTTTTTATTAACTGGGTCAAGAAACCTTACAAAGAAGAAAACGTTTTTCATAGCGAGGGGCTTATCCGAAAAACTATTATTTCTAGAAATGATTACCTTTACAGGAGAATTTTTTTGTCTCCAGCTAAAACGACAGACTACAAGTCGAGGAAGGCAGGAGGAGTGTAGACTGCTTCCCAGGGGGTGGAAATATCCCAGAGTAAAACATCCTGCAACATGAAAATCTTTCATTTTCGCCCTACTTGTACATGTAAGCCTACAGAATATTCCCCGGCCCTGGAAAGATTGATGCCCTAAAGCCATCCCATTGTCAAGTGGAGTTTCTAGAATACTCACTCCAACACACATATATTCTGTTTTGTTTAAAAAAAAAAAAAAACAGATAAGTTTAAAATGGGATTTTTCAAAATGCTGCTAACCAGTTTGGGAGGAGTAAGCAGGCAGATACAAATGCTAGGCACGGGGATTACGTACTCATAATGTGCTGAAAATGAAGAGTGTCTCAAGAATTGCTTCCCTGCTGTAGTACTGGAATGTTAACATGTAAATATGGTCATGTGAAACACTATCGTATCTGGTGGGAACTGGAATCGACTTTATTTTACAGTCCCACAGGGGAAAATATTTTGGTATTTTGGATGAGAATACGGGAGAATGAAGATGCATGCTGACATCAGTCAGAACTCTGCTTATGAAGAGATGCTCTTTCCAAACACAAATGTGTTTGATATATTGTTATTTAACATACATTTAATTATTCTTTTCATTAAGTTTTTCTAATTGT